>NC_058086.1:110324762-110674583 GCF_014858855.1 Bufo gargarizans
ATTGGCCCTTATTGGGGGCAGGTGATATTTTAACACAAAAGTGAGAATCAAAAGGCAGCGGTGGCTCACCCTCTTTCTATACGGATAAGGTGCACACCCCCTGGTCCCACCCTTAGGACCAAATGTAAAGAATTGTCTAGAAAAAACCAGGTGTGGGGGGGCACACTTCAAAGGACAACACTCTGAGGGATGGTAATAATACAATTTAATAAAATTTAAATTAAGAATATACCCCTAAAACATACATAAAATGTGGTACATAATTAAATATGTCCCAATCAATAGAATGCACACTCAATTCGCAGAATGGCTCTGTAAAGCAATGTATACTGTTATCCACAATCGGCAATGCTATCCAAATAATTGATAGCTAAAGTCCGGCAACTTCAAGCTTAAGGTGATAGTGTCCCGCAAATAGGTAGGGCAGATATATATGTTCACATCCACTGACGGCCGAACTAATAATCGGCCTGTTTGTTCCAGTGCACTCTCAATCTCATGCCCACACTTAGGAGCTGACAGTCAAGAACTTGAAAATGCTGTTATGAGGTAAAGTATGTGCTCCAAACCGAGCCCGGTCTTACCCTTCACCGCTGTTGTGGCGTTGTTCCAGGAGGCCGCACACCCGCAGCGTCCCACGTGGTGTCACAAACAATATTCTTCGGTGTCCCGTGTAATCAGAAGACATGTTTCACGAACAGATCTGCAAGCTCTTTAGTCGACGGCAATCCAGGAAGTGGAATAAAATGAGCCATTTTACTAAAACGGTCCACCACTACCCAAATTACTGTACAGCCGGAAGATCTAGGCAGATCTGTTATGAAGTCCATAGACACATGGGTCCATGGGGCTGAAGGAATAGGCAGTAGTGTTGAGCGCAAATATTCGAATTGCGAATTTTTTTCTCGAATATCGCAATTTCGAGATTTCGCGAATATTTAGAATATCGTTCTATATATTCACAAATTCGAATATTCTTTTTTTTTTTTTTTATTATTATATTTTTTTCTTTCCATATTCCATATTAGCTAAATTACAATCTAATCTATATGTGTATTTTACGAAATTTCGCAAATTGCGATGCGAGTAATATAACACGAAATAATCGCATGAAGATTTCAATTTAGCACTGCTATATTCCATATTCTAGCCTAATATGGAATATAGCTGTGCTAAGTTAGCACTGCTATATTCCATACTAGGCTAGAATATGGAATATAGCAGTGCTAAGTTGAAATCTTCATGCGATTATTTCGTGTTATATTACTCGCATCGCAATTTCGGCTTTTGCAAATGTTCTTAATATTGCTCTAACTTCGTCTTTTGGAATATTCGTAATATTCTAAGAGACGAAGTTAGAGCAAATCACGAAATTTCGTAAAATACACATATTAGCCTAGCCATAGTCAATTAGCATAGGAACGTTGCCTTATACTATCAAGATAAATAATCGCAATACGCGAAAAACAATATTCGTATATTATTCGCGATAATTGGAATAATTACGAATATTCGATTTCAACGAATATAACACGAATATTCTTTCGAATATTTGCGAAATATCGCGAAATCGAATATGGCACCTCCCGCTCATCACTAATAGGCAGCAGAAGCAAAGTACCAGAGGGGGCGGACCGAGATGGCTTACACAGGGCACAACCACTACATGCCTGGACGTAGGCCTTGAAATCAAAAAACATCTTAGGCCACCAGACATGGCGTTTACAAAGACCCATGGTTTTCTTTATCCCCAGGTACCCGGCTGACTTGGAATCATGCAATTGTTGTATGATTCTGAGTCTGAAATTTGAAGGCACAAACAGCCGAACCTACAGGTTTGTTAGGAGGGCTCCACCTGTAAAGGTAGGCGAAGAGAAGCCAGATCCTCCATTATACCTGAGGTGTACAAGGTGGCTACAAAACACCTCGCAGGAATAATGGGTTCTGGCTCAGAGTCACGTACTGATAGAGCGTCTGGGAAACAACGGGAGAGAGCATCTGCTTTAATATTTTTGGACCCTGGTTTGTATGTTAAAGCAGAAATTAAAGCGAGTGAAAAACAATGCCCAACGAACTTGGCAAGAATTTAATCTCTTGGCACCTTCGATATACTCAAGGTTTTTGTGGTGGTATAAACCATAATGGGATGTTCCACACCCTCCAGCCAATGTCTCCATTCTTGAAAGGCCAACTTAACTCTCGGAAGCTCTCTATTGCTGATGTAATAATTTCTGAGAGAAAAAGGCACAAGGATGCAGCTTCTCAGGATCCCCAGAATAATGGGAGAGAACCACCCCCAAACCAACCCCAGAGGCGTCAACCTCGAGGACAAAAGGTTGAGAAGTGTCTGGATGAATGAGAATTGGAGCGGAGAAAAATGCTTGATTCAGCATCTCAAAGGCTTTGCCGGCCTCTCTCGTCCACTCAGAAGGGTTCATTCCCTTCTTAGTGAGGTTCGTGAGAGGCACTACTACCACAGAAAAGTTCTTAATAAATTTGCGGTAGAAATTGGTGAAACCTAAGAAACGCTGTAATCCCTTCAGGTCTCTAGGCTGTGGCCAGTCCAGGACAGCTGAAAGTTTCGTGGGATCCTTCGCCAATTCTCATTCAGAGACAATATACCCTAGGAATTTCTCTCACTTCAAACAGACATTTCTCGAGTTTGCCGTATAAGAGATTCTCCCTCAGATTCTGGAAAACCTGACACACATGATCCCGATGAGTCTGCGGGTCCGATGAGTAGATTAGTATATCATCTAAATAGACGACCACAAATCAACCCAAGAAATCTCGGAGGACATCATTGATGAATTCCTGGAAGACCACGGCGGCATTACAGAGAACGAAAGGCATCACAAGATACTCGTAATGCCAGTACCTGGTATTAAATGCGGTCTTCCATTCATCGCTAGAGTTGAGCAGACACCTAGATGTTTGGGTTTGACGGGTTCGGTCAAACTTCACGAAAAAGTTGAAGTTCGGGACCCGAACTTGACCCGAACTTGACCATGAACCCAAACCCCATTGAAGTCAATGGGGACCCAAACTTTGGAGCACTAAAATCTCTCTAAAAAAGTCATGGAAATGGCTAGAGGGCTGCAAATGGCAGCAAAATGTGGTTAAGAGCATTGCAAGTGCTCTGCAAACAAATGTGGATAGGGAAATGACTTAAAATATCAAAATAAGTAAAAATACAAAATAATAAACTTGATCTAGAAGGAAGAGGTCCATATGGAGTAGGAGGTTGAGGAGGTGCTGGATGTGACGGTGTAGGTGGAAGCGGTGGTGGAGGAGGAGGTAGCCAACACTGGATTTTGTTTTATATTTTATTTTATTTATTTTTTGTTCAAATTTGGGTAGACCCCAAAACATTGGGAAATATAACCTATGATAACCCCCTCCAGCCATGCTAACTAAACGTTCAGACAATATACCGGCTGCAGGGCAGGCCAGCACCTCCAAGGCGTAAAGGGCAAGCTCAGGCCATGTGCCCAATTTGAAGACCAAGAAGTTGAAGGGGGCATACCCATCGGTCAGTACGTGCAGGCGTGTGCACACATACTGCTCAACCATGTTGCATGTCTCTTTGACATCCACGATCCATTTGGATATCGACTTTCGATGTTCTTTTCTGCGCCTACCATGGTGATCACGGGTAGCGGGGAATCAGGTTTCCAGGGCGGAGAGGTAGCCTCAGAAAGGGATACCACATGGATGAAATTAAATGTGATCGAGCGGAAATGTGGGACAAATTATTGAAGCAGAAGCTTCCAAGTAATGCAGGGGGGCCGTAACAATTATCCACTCCTGACTCGGGGAGGTAGTGACGATAAATAACAATGCAGGACTCTTAAGATGACCTTTTATTTGAATGATTAATAAAAAATTACAGGGAATGTCACTGGGGTACTTTGGATTTGGAAACGTTAGACAGGAGAGGCCCTGCTGCCACTTTGTTGAATCTAGAGAACTTCTGCAGATCGCACGTCCCCGTGACGTCCTTGATCCAATTGGATATCTTCTCTATCAACTTTTGATGATCTTTTCTGCGCCTACCATGTTGATCACTGTTAGCTGTGAATCAGGGTTCCACGCCAGAGAGGGAGCGTGAGAAAGGGATACCACATCCAAGGGAGGTCAGTGGCTGCAATGTGATCGAGCTGAAATGTGGGACAAGTTACAAAGCGGAAGGATCGAATGAAAAGAGGGGGCGCGCGTCAATTAAAGATGAATTTTAGAAATTTAAGTCCCTGTCACCTATGCAGAGCAGGGGTTTTTCATCAGCAAAAAATGGGTTAATGTCACCCACCAATTGAACAAATGATTTTACAAAAATTTGGTCCCTGTCACCTATGCAGTGCAGGGATTTGTATACGGCAAAATTGGTAAAATGTCACCCGACAATGTAACAACTATTTTTTTAAATTTAGGTCCCTGTCACCTATGCAGAGCAGGGGTTTATTCATGGCAAAAATTGTAAAATGTCACCCAAGAATGTAACAGACGCTTTTGCACCCTGCTCCCTCTTTTGCTGTGCTGGTGCCTTTGTGCTACCACTGCCTCTTCCTCTGAACTAGACAGGTAACTCGGGTGACCTTGATTTCATAAGGGGTCTAGTATCTCATCATCCTCCACATCATCTTCCACCCACTCTTTACCCCTGCACTCCTTGTCAGTCTGCAGACTGCAGAAAGTCGCAGCAGTTGGCTCCTGTGTTTTGTCATCATCAGAGACTTGCTGCGGTGGTCTTACAATGTCCTCATCCTGAAGCATAAGTGGTTGGGCATCAGTGCACTCAATCTCTTCCACTTCTGGTGCAGGGTTATGTGGATGGCCCACGGAAACCCTGCCAGCAGAGTCATCAAAAAGCATAACAGACTGCTGCATGGCTTGGGGCTCAGACTGCTTGTCTGATTTGCAAGGGGGTGAGTTGAAAGACAGATGGCCATGGGCTGTAGGTGCCAACTCTGATCTTTCAGCAGGGGACTGTGTGGGAGACAATGCGAAGGAACTGTAGGCACTGTTTTCCTCTACTTCCTACTGTCCTAAGTGCAGTGTAGGCCGCAAATGTACTTTTTAGCGCAAAAGATGAGCATTTGTCACCCAACAATGTAACAGACACATTAGTGAAATGTATTTCCCTGTCTACTAGTTAGAGCAGGGGTATATCACAGCCAAAAATGTTGGAATTTCACCCGACAATGTAACAGACAAATTAGTGAAATGTATTTCCCTGTCCACTAGGTAGAGTGGGGGTATATCACAGCCAAAAATGTGGGAATGTCACCCAACAATGTAACAGACGAATTTGTGAAAGGCATTTCCCTGTCCACAATGTAGAGCAGGGGGATATCACTGCCAAAAATTTGGTATATGTCACCCAACAATGTATCAGGCAATTTAGTGAAATGACTTAAAATGAAATATGTAAAAATTATAATCTTGATCTATGAGGTGGAGTTCCATATGGAGTAGGAGGTTGAGGAGGTGGGGGACGTAGCGGTGTAGGTGGAAGCGGCGGTGGAGGAGGAAAAGGTAGCCAACACTGGTTTTTGGTTTCAATTTTAATATACAGTACAGACCAAAAGTTTGGACACACCTTCTCATTCAAAGAGTTTTCATAGATGTAAAAATTATAATCTTTATCTATGAGGTGGAGTTCCATAATGAGTAGGAGGTTGAGGAGATGGGGGACGTAGCGGTGTAGGTGGAAGCAGTGGTGGAGGAGGAAGAGGTAGCCAACACTGGTTTTTGGTTTTAATTTTAATATACAGTACAGACCAAAAGTTTGGACACACCTTCTCATTCAAAGAGTTTTCTTTATTTTCATGACTGTGAAAATTGTAGATTCACACTGAAGACATCAAAACTATGAATTAACACATGATATACATAACAAAAAAGTGTGAAACAACTGAAAATATGTCATATACTAGGTTCTTCAAAGTAGCCACCTTTTGCTTTGATTACTGCTTTGCACACTCTTGACATTCTCTTGATGAGCTTTAAGAGGTAGTCACCTGAAATGGTTTTCACTTCACAGGTGTGCCCTGTCAAGTTTAATAAGTGGGATTTCCTGCCTTATGAAGGGGGTTGGGACCATCGGTTGCCTTGTGGAGAAGTCAGGTGGATACACAGCTGATAGTCCTACTGAATAGACTGTTAGAATGTGTGTTATGGCAAGAAAAAAGCAGCTAAGTAAAGACAACTGAGTGGCCATCATTACTTTAAGAAATGAAGGTCAGTCAGTCCTAAAAATTGGGAAAACTTTGAAAGTGTCCCCAAGTGCTGTGAACACGGTTCCTCCTCCTCCACCTCGTAATCCTCCAGATATGTCCCTGGCTGGACAATTGTGTACCTGGCGTTTGTGGGTGCAGGAACCCACCCCCTCCGAACCACTTGTAAATGACTGGCATGAAACCCTTGGAAATGATCCCTATTCCTCCTCCTCCTCCTGTGCCACATCCTCTTCCATCATCGCCCAAAAGCGTTTTTTCAAGGAAGCATAGAAGTGGGATAGTAAAGCTGAAAATGGCGTCATCGGCACTGGCCATGTTGCTGGAGTACTCGAAACAGAGAAACAAGGCACACAGGTTGAGCATGGAGGCCCAGTCATTGGTGGTTAAGTGGTGCTGTTCCACTGCAGCTCAAACTCCACTATCGCCTTCTGCTGCTCACACAGTCTGGCCAGCATGTGCAAGGTGGAGTTCCATCTTGTGGGCACATCGCATATGAGTCGGTGAGCAGGAAGGCCGAAGTTACACTGCAGCACTGACAGGCGAGCAGCAGCAGGGTGAGAACGCCAAAAGCGCGCACAGATGACCCGCACGATCTGCAGCAGCTCTGACATATCGCAGTGATTTTTAAGGAATTTCTGCACCACCAAATTCAGCACATGCGCCAGGCAAGAGATGTGCCTCAAACCGGCTAGGCCCAAAGCTGCTGCGAGAGTTTGCCCATTATCGCACACCACCAGGCCGTGCTTGAGGCTCACTGGCACCAACCACTCATTGGTCTGTTGTTCCATGCCCATCCACAGCTCCACAGTTCCATGCCCATCCACAGGATCGCGGGTGGGTATGGGGGTACTTCCTCTTTCGCTACAGTGTTTGGGAGATAGAGAGTTGAAAACTTCCATGGGACATTGTAGAGATGCTTGGTGACCCAGGTGGTGGCGTTGCTGGCAGATCCTCTGTTTGCGGGGTGGCAGGTGCCATTGTCACTCCAGAGGTGGATGAAGAGGCCGAAACTGCAGCAGAAGAGGAAGCAGGATGAGCCAGAGACCTTTCTTGGTTTTTGAGATGTCTACTCTACTGCAGCTTGTGCTTTGCACTTAGATGCCTGGTCATGCAGGTTGTGCTCAGATTGAGAATGTTTATGCCTCGCTTCAGGCTCTGATTGCACAGTGTGCAATCCACTCTTGTCTTGTTGTCAGCACATTTCCTGAAGAACTGCCACACTAGGGAACTCCTTGGAGCTGGCTTTAGTGTGCTCGGTCCCTTGCTGCGGTGGGCAGTAGTAGGCATACTGTCTAGGGGCTGGCTCCGCTTTTGAACCCTACTCCTTCTTCCGCTGTGCTGGTGCCTCTGTGCGACCACCGTCTCTTCCTCTGAACTACATCGGTCACTCGCATGACCTTGATTCCAACACATCATCTTCCACCCAGTCTTCACCCCTGCCTTCCTTGTCGGTCTGCACACTGCAGAAAGCCACAGCAGTTGGCACCTGTGTTTCATCATTATCCAAGACGTGCTGCGGTGGTCCTCCCATGTACTTATCCTGAAACATAAGTGGTTGGGCATCAGTGCACTCAATCTCTTCCATTTCTGGTGCATAGCTATGTGGATGGTCCTGGGAAACCCTGCTAGCAGAGTCATCAAAAAGCAGAAAATACTGCTTCCTGACTTGGGGCTCAGACTGCTTGGCTGATTTGCAATGGGGTGACTTGAAGGACTGATGGACATGGGCTGCAGGTGCCAACTCTGATCTTTCAGCAGGAGACTGGGTGGGAGACAATGTGAAGGAACTGGAGGCACTGTCAGCCACCCAATCTACTATTGTCTGTACTTGTTCTGGCCTCACCATTTGTAGAGCCGCATTTGGCCCTACTAAATAACGCTAAAGGTTCTGTCGCCTACTCGCACCTTAGGAAGGTGTTTCGCTTGTGCTGGCAAAGATCGACCACATCCTTTACCTGCAACAGGAGCTCCACCAGCAGCACCATGACCGGTGGCGCTGCTCCTCATTCTTTGCGTTTACTCACCAAACTAATAGATGGTTTATGTCAGGCGACAATGTAACTGCCAATAGTCAACAATTAAGTTCACTGAGGGTAAGGCAGTGCCGGTGTCATGAAGAAGAAAAATTTCTTGAGGTTCACACAACAGTGTGACAGGCGAATTTTATACAGTTACTTCACGGTCACAAAAAATGTTCATTTGTCAACTAACAATGTTGCTGCAGTATTGACTGTTTGTATCTGACTGTGACAAATGCAGCAAAGGCCGCAAATGTATTATTTTGCCCAAAATGGGTGTTTTTTTTTCAGCCCAGTATATAATTGCAGTATTTAAAGCTTGTATTTCACTGTGACAAATGCAGCAAAGGCCCCAGATGTAGGGTCTTGCAAAAAAAGTTGTTGTTTTTTTCAACCCGGTATATATTTTCAGTATTTAAGGCTTGTATTTCACTGACAAATGCAACAAAGGCCCAAGATGTAGGGTCTTGCAAAAAATGGGTGATTTTTTCAACCCAGTATATAATTGAATCACTGTCGTTTGGAACGCTACATTTCTGTTAAAACTGTTACTTTATTAATCAGAAAAACAAAAGGGAAGGGGGACTAACCTATATTAAAATTCTAGGACACCATCCACTCAGTATAGGGTCGATAATAAGGACCTATGAGCCGCATACACGGTAAATGCAACTGCGGGTGGGGTCACTAGAAATGCCGCAGGCTAGTGCTATACTGCAAGTGAAAGCAGAGGGCCATGGGGCCGTGCTAATTGATTCCACAGAAGTAAGCACTATGGCGCGGTCAAGGTGCTCTGAATCACTACCAGCTCATGGATCCCTCAACTAAAGTTATGGATAGACTAATCCAGTGATAAACATCTGCCTGCAGAAGCCGATCTCAATTGAATCCATCCGTTCATGTGAAACGGATGTCTAAGAATCGGCCCTGCAGACACGAATCACTGGATCTAAGCTAAGCTGGGTGAAACAGACAGATCTGGATTGCTGTTGCTCATCTACCTGCAGAGGGCTGAGAGCCGCAGACCTCAACTGCAGTGTGAGCGCAAAGCAGATACATATGAACATTAATTCATCCCCACACCACACTCTACACGGTAAATGCAACTGCGGGTGGGGTCACTAGAAATGCCGCAGGCTAGTGCTATACTGCAAGTGAAAGCAGAGGGCCATGGGGCCGTGCTAATTGATTCCACAGAAGTAAGCACTATGGCGCGGTCAGAGTGCTCTGAATCACTACCAGCTCATGGATCCCTCGACTAAAGTTATGGATAGACTAATCCAGTGATAAACATCTGCCTGCAGAAGCCGATCTCAATTGAATCCATCCGTTCATGTGAAACGGATGTCTAAGAATCGGCCCTGCAGACACGAATCACTGGATCTAAGCTAAGCTGGGTGAAACAGACAGATCTGGATTGCTGTTGCTCATCTACCTGCAAAGGGCTGAGAGCCGCAGACCTCAACTGCAGTGTGAGCGCAAAGCAGATACATATGAACATTAATTCATCCCCACACCACACTCGACGCGTTTCGCCATAAGGCTCGTCAGGAGCGTGTATCTGTGGTTAACAGGATAAATATTCAAAGCTGCTAAGCCTCCATTACAGAGGCTGCAGCTGTAAGTACGAGGTGGCCGAACGCGGCCGCTCAGGTGCACAGAATATGAGGAGAGTCCTCCTCCCCTCAACTAAGCCCCGCCTGCAGAACGGCCAATGAGGATGCAGGAGGCGCCGCATCATCCATCCCGCCCCCATTGTGCCGCCCCCTCGATGAGACCGGCCCAGATGAATGTAATAACATTCTACATTAAAATTAGAGTAGATATATACGGCGACTTACTACCCTGGCAACGTTTGTATAGCTCCGATCGGGACAGGGATCATGAAGTGGTATGAACTACATTGTATTTTATTTAATTTTATTTATGTTGTTTAATTAATTGAGGACATCAATCGGTGGTGGTGGAGACGATACAGAAGGGTCAAGCAAGACCCAGCAGCATTTTTACTAGATGGCAATACTGTGATCAGGCTGATTTAAAGGGGCAGTGTATGGTATGATGTGGTATAAATAATCCACAACCAATGATTACACTATCATACCCCTGTTATCTCCTGGCCCCCTCAATTGCCTAGGTGATCTAATGACATAAGATCATTAGTGATCAATGCCGCTGGGACACATGGATCGTGGGCAGTATGTCATCACCCCTAATGTTCCCCCGTTGCACCTCAGCTCCAGGGATCTAGAGAAAACACACAAAGGAATTATACTCATTTAGTCCCTGGGGCTGGAGCGCACATAGGCGGTAAATCCACTGTGTCTCTTTTTGCAATAACCGCCTATCAAAGTCGCCTCCTCTTGGCGATCTTCTGACCACCTCCACAGCCTGAAATTTGATGACATCCACATCACCATTGTGCATGGTCGATATGTGTCTAGCAATCGGGGTATCCGCCCCTTTGCGGATGTCATTTAGATGTTCTGCTACTCTTCTACGGAATTCTCTTGTGGTTTTACCCACATATTGCTTTCCGCAAACACAAGTGGCCAAATATACCAAGCCTCTTGTTTTGCAATTAACAAATGATCTGATAGTAAATCTCTGTTCGGTGACGCTACAGATAAATGTAGCGCCAGTCTGGATTGCAGGGCAAGCCACGCAGCTGCCACAGCGGAAGGTCCCTTTGAGGCTGGTACTCAGCCATGTGGATGTAGTCGGGCCCTGAAAAAAGCTTGGCCGTTCTGCAGGCGGGGCTTAGTTGAGGGGAGGAGGACTCTCCTCATATTCTGTGCACCTGAGCGGCCGCGTTCGGCCACCTCGTACTTACAGCTGCAGCCTCTGTAATGGAGGCTTAGCAGCTTTGAATATTTATCCTGTTAACCACAGATACACGCTCCTGACGAGCCTTATGGCGAAACGCGTCGAGTGTGGTGTGGGGATGAATTAATGTTCATATGTATCTGCTTTGCGCTCACACTGCAGTTGAGGTCTGCGGCTCTCAGCCCTTTGCAGGTAGATGAGCAACAGCAATCCAGATCTGTCTGTTTCACCCAGCTTAGCTTAGATCCAGTGATTCGTGTCTGCAGGGCCGATTCTTAGACATCCGTTTCACATGAACGGATGGATTCAATTGAGATCGGCTTCTGCAGGCAGATGTTTATCACTGGATTAGTCTATCCATAACTTTAGTCGAGGGATCCATGAGCTGGTAGTGATTCAGAGCACTCTGACCGCGCCATAGTGCTTACTTCTGTGGAATCAATTAGCACGGCCCCATGGCCCTCTGCTTTCACTTGCAGTATAGCACTAGCCTGCGGCATTTCTAGTGACCCCACCCGCAGTTGCATTTACCGTGTAGAGTGTGGTGTGGGGATGAATTAATGTTCATATGTATCTGCTTTGCGCTCACACTGCAGTTGAGGTCTGCGGCTCTCAGCCCTCTGCAGGTAGATGAGCAACAGCAATCCAGATCTGTCTGTTTCACCCAGCTTAGCTTAGATCCAGTGATTCGTGTCTGCAGGGCCGATTCTTAGACATCCGTTTCACATGAACGGATGGATTCAATTGAGATCGGCTTCTGCAGGCAGATGTTTATCACTGGATTAGTCTATCCATAACTTTAGTCGAGGGATCCATGAGCTGGTAGTGATTCAGAGCACCTTGACCGCGCCATAGTGCTTACTTCTGTGGAATCAATTAGCACGGCCCCATGGCCCTCTGCTTTCACTTGCAGTATAGCACTAGCCTGCGGCATTTCTAGTGACCCCACCCGCAGTTGCATTTACCGTGTATGCGGCTCATAGGTCCTTATTATCGACCCTATACTGAGTGGATGGTGTCCTAGAATTTTAATATAGGTTAGTCCCCCTTCCCTTTTGTTTTTCTGATTAATAAAGTAACAGTTTTAACAGAAATGTAGCGTTCCAAACGACAGTGATTTGATTTTGACAGGTGGAACGTATACCATATATTAGTTATACCAGTGAAATTTTCAGTATATAATTGCAGTATTTAAAGCTTGTATTTCACTGTCACAAATGCAACAAAGGCCCCAGATGTATTATCTTGCCCAAAATGGGTGTTTTTTTTTAAACCCAGTATATAATTGCAGTATTTAAAGCTTGTATTTCACTGTGACAAATGCAGCAAATGCCCCAGATGTAGGGTCTTGCAAAGAATTGGTGATTTTTTAAACCCAGAATATAATTGCAGTATTTAAAGCTTGTATTTCACTGTCACAAATGCAACAAAGGCCCCAGATGTATTATCTTGCCCAAAATGGGTGTTTTTTTTTAAACCCAGTATATAATTGCAGTATTTAAAGCTTGTATTTCACTGTGACAAATGCAGCAAATGCCCCAGATGTAGGGTCTTGCAAAGAATTGGTGATTTTTTAAACCCTGAATATAACTGCAGTATTTAAACCTTGTATTTTACTGTCACAAATTCACATATGCTGTGCTAGTGCACTGAACTTGCACAAAATGGCCGCTGACGCACACCTACCGTAACAGATGGATAAAAGTTATTTTTATGTGTCACTAGGCTCAGGGCAGGGTAAAAAAATATTGCACTGCACCCACAAAACAAAATCGCTGTAGATCGTTGAGTTAACAAGCACTTCTGATAACAGATTCTTTCCTATTCTCTCCCTCACAGTAGCAGCATCCTATCCCTACACTAGTAAGAGCAGAGTGACATGCAGCGCTACGTGACTCCAGCCTATATAGACGCTGGGTCACATGCTGCACTGGCCAATCACAGCCATGCCATTAGTAGGCATGGCTGTGATGGCTTCTAAGGGCACACAAGTTAAGCACTTGTTGATTGGCTGCTCTTCAGCCTTTTAAAAAAGCGCCATTTACTCGCCGAACACCGAACTCGAATCCTAACTTTTACTGAAAAGTTCTGGTTCGCGTTTGGGGTCCAAAAATCATAATGTTCGGTATGAACTCAGACTTTACAGTTCGGTTTCGCTCAACCCTATTCATCACCCTTTCGGATGCTTACCAAATTGTATGCACCCCTCAAATCGAGTTTGGTGAGTGAAGACCTGGGCCCCTGCCATCTGGGAGAACAAGTCCCCAATAAGTGGAAGGGGGTACCGATTCTTCACCGTAATTTGATTGAGGATGCGTAATTTGATACAGGGTCTCAATCGGCAGATTTTCTTCCCTACAGAGAAGTCCGCTCCTGCAGGAGAAGTGGACGGTCGGATGAAACTCCTATAGAGGTTCTCTTTTATATAATCTTGCTGGGCCAGGATCTCAGGCCCAGTGAGATTATACAGATGTCCTCTGGGTGGCATGGTACTGGCAACAAATAAATGGGGCAATCATATGGCCTATGAGGAGGTAACACATCAGCCCCCTGTGGGCTGAACATGTCCTGGAAGTGGTGATAGTGCTTAGGTAGTGCACTTAGCACTTCTGTGGAGACAAGTGGCAACACCAGACAAATGCACCTAGTGAAGCAATCAGAACTCTACCTGCAAATTTGTCCAGTGCGCCAGTCCACTACTGGATTATGATGTCTCAGCGAGGGGAGACCCAAAATCACAGGAGTGGATGACATGTCCAGGGTTAACAGGTTTAAGACCTCCCGTTGACCAGCCCCCAACATTACCTGCACCCCAGGTGTCATCCACAGCGACTGGTTTTCTTGAAGGGGAGAACCGTCAACAGCGGTGACGGAAATGGTTGCTTCCGGCTCGAAGGCCGGAAATCTGTAGCTGTCGAACCAGAGAAGAGTCTATAAAATTTCCAGAAGCTCCTGAATCAAGTAGGGCGAAAATAGGATGATCCTTCCCTTGCCACTTAATGGAAATGGTTAAGAGAAGACAACTTCTTTTAGGAAGAGGCAACAGAGTACCTAGTGGGTTCTCCTCAATTTCCACTATGCTTTGTTGTTTCCCGGCAGGAGTAGTGGGCATTTCTTTAGCTGGTGACCAACTCCTCCACAATACAGACAAAGACCCTTGGTTAGGCGACTAGCCATCTCAGTAGGAGTAAGATGAGAGGACCCCAATTCCATAGGTTCCTCAGCCGGTTTACTGGGTCTTAGAGATGAGCTTGCTGACACTGGGCGAGAAGCCCACTCCAGACGACGTCCCCGAACCCCACGATCAGCGTCGATTGCCTGCTGGATTGCCACATCTAGTCATGGGCGGATGGTAGAGACAATAGCAGATCTCTGACAGGGTCAGACAGACCCAACCGGAACCAGTGCCGAAGAGCGGCATCCCGCCAGCTGGTAAAAATGGCCCAGCAACGGAATTCGGCAGTAAACTCTTCTGCTGGGCATCGTCCTTGTTGGAGGTACTCTAGCTGGTTCTCAGCCGTATGGGTGAGATCCAGGTCATCATACAATATACTCATAACATTAAAAAAAATCTACTGAGCTGAGTGCTGGATCTCAGGCTGGGAGGTTAAAGGCCCAACATTGCGGGTCCTTCCTTAATAGATACATCACTATGCCGATCTTCTGCTTGGTATTACCCAAAGATGTAGGGCGCAGCTCAAAATATAAGCGGCAGGAATCAGTTGAGAAACTGCTGCCTATTTCCTGAAACAAACTCAGGTAGAGGTATCTTGAGTTTCACTGGGCGTTCTTCTGGAGTCGGGTCGGGCAACCCCTAAACTCCATGGAGGAGGAGTTTAAGCTCGTCCCCGACTGTTGCCAGTTGTGCATGGATTTTGTTTGAAATTCACAGCTGAAATGTTCGTCCTCTGCTGGACCAGGAGATTGGCCGCCCCGGTCAACTCCACTAGTTGCTGCTGGATATGATCCATGATAACTGGAGATTGGGGGCCACTGTTTTTTAATGGTGCAGAATCCCAAGGAATCAGACAGATGTTTTAAATGACAGTGGATTTATTGAGTCAACGTTAATTCAGTCAAAAGCCAGCGATCATACACAGGTAATCAAGCCGAATAAGAACTTCTGCAGGGAGAGACCAGGCAAGCAGTCCGTGACCAGGCCAAAGTTCATACACATTATATCAGTCCAAAAAGTGTGGTACCGAGGGATGAGACGTCAGAGAATATCCAGGGTCTGATCCAAGGTCATACACGAGATTGTTCAGCCAAGTTAAAATATCCGGAGGGAGGTCACTAGAGAATGGTCAAGGAAAGCAGGAAAGCTGGAGAGAAACGATCACCAACATATACCCGGATTGTCAGAACAACAGTGGGCACTGACCAGCCAGAGAGATCACCTTTTAAGTACCTGCTAGCCAATCACAGAGTGCCACGGTCGATTCCTCATAGGTCACATGATGATCCTAATCCCTAACACTTGCCTATCCCCTAATCTACTTTGTGCACAGGTGCTTTTCCTGCCAGCGGCCGGCGTAGCACATAAGATGCGCTTTCGTTCGGCTGAGTATCTCTTTGCAAACCACCTCTCAAGCGTGCGCGCGGACGCTTGATTGGCCTAGCACAGATACGGGACCGCGTTGGTACGGACGCCGGAATGGACACCGGAACGGAACCCGCAGGCAATATAAGAGTCAGGACCGGCCGCAGCGTGTTGCAACCAGCCTGGCCAATCTGCCTCTGGTCTTCCCCTTTGGCACCCATGCGGATGCAGCACCGAATCCGTCCGCAAAAGAATCTGAGATGCAGGCTCCGCAGACTCTTGTGTGACCTGTCCTGCTACTCCAATGGGACCCCCTAGGTCGAGGCAGGGGACTCAGAGGCCTGGTGGGATGGAGTGCCGGAAGACCCACTAAGCACCCCCCTGATCTCTCCCCACAGGCCGAACCCCACGAGGATCCCTGGAGGTCCAAGTGGACTGCGGAACAGGAGAGTGTCTCACACCAACACTGCAGATTTGGGTGCAAACTGGCCATGACCAGCTTTATTGTCACTTTTATAGCAGTCCAAAAATCATAAACATATATCCTCGGCTGTCTGGCCACTGACTACCCTCTCTGTCTATGACCCAGCTCCCCAAAAACAGCACAGTGCATACTCTACCCAGGGTTAGAGGGTCCTGGCTCCCACAGGCCTTGATGCAACCTGCTCCTTCCCCAGACTGGGAGCCCTGATTGAGGAGCTCAGTCCACATTTTCCTGAGCTGCTCAGCTGGCTACTAATTATCTTAATTACCAGCCTAGTTGCTGCTGACAGTGGGAAAAACCTATTTTCCCAGCCTTTCTTGTTCTCACCCAGCTTCCTCTAGGTGAGATACATCATTTTATTGGCCCTCTGGCAGCTCCACTGCCACATATTATATGTTACCACTTCTGCACCTTGCTACTATCTCTAATGGGCTAATATAATGTCATCTTATGTATTTTCTCCAGGTCCTCCACAGTGTGCATTCCTAAGGCTACTTTCACACTGGCATTTTGGCTTTCTGTTTATGGGATCTGTCATGGTCCAAAATGAATACGTTTTTCCCTAATGCATTCTAAATGGAAAAGGATCCGCTCAGAATACATCAGTTTGCCTCCGTTCCATCTCCATTCCGCTTTGGAGGTGGACACCAAAAAGTTTCTTGCAGCCGTCTGACGAAACTGAGCCAAATAGATCCGTTCTGACACACAATGTAAGTCAATGGGGACGGAGCCATTTTCTATGACACAATCTGTCACAATAGAAAACGGATCCGTCCTCCATTGACTTTCAATGATGTTCAAGAAGGATCCGTCTTGGCTATGTTAAAGATAATACAAACAGATCCATTATGAACGTATGCAGATGGTTGTATTATCTATACGGATCTGTCTGTGCAGATCCATAATGGATCCGCACCAAATGCGAGTGTGAAAGTAGCCTAATCTGTTTGCAACTGTTATGTTCATGTAATATGCCTGGTTCACCAGCAGGTGGCAGCAAACATGGCAGAGCTGTAGTTAGATAGAATGGAACTTGCCATTCCATTCTAACCCACCTTTGGAGAGAACTTGGCTTTGGAGGAAGGGTTGGGACCAGTTAGAGTTAGTGTCAGTTTACGCCTGTTAGGGTAAGGATGTGCAAGGACATGTTTCTGCTGGACATGCCAACACCATCCAGAGCACCCTAAGCTTAACTGGCCATGGAAGCCAAAGCTTAAAGCCTCAGGAGCCAGGAGGAAAGTTCCCAGGCATAACCCAGAGTCAGGCTACATAGAAGAAGTGTAGCATAAGGATGAAGCTGAGTTATACAGCCAGCCTGTCATTACAGCAGAGTGAGAGAATTATAGAGCAGAGTTGAGATTGCCTGCCAGTTTAATGCTAAGGCCAGCTGGAACCAAGACAAAGCCTGAAACTGTTTGGAGAAATATTTATTCAAGTAAAGATGCCATTGAACTTCATCTCAAGGTCTGGACTCAAGTTATTTCTTCAAATCTCTCAATTATTCCCCCATTTATTGCTTTGGTGCCAAAGCATGGGGTCCAGCAGTATCCAGGTAGGAGTACCGTGACATACAATAAGAGACATTTAGGCTGCACTATACCACTCAGCATTTCCTACACCTGAGTCCCGTTATAGAGAGGGACCTGGGGGGAGGCACCTGTTGCAGCTGGATATCATGTCCAGAACATAGTATTGCACCATGTTTCACTACAACAGGCATATTACTCTTTTTCCTGTATGAGGACACCCTTTGACCTGTAACCTCTGTACCTTGTGAACAAGGGTCACATAGTGCATACTCCCAATATTGGTCATGCTGCCCTAAACCTTCTAGTTGTTCTAGCCCAACATTGTCAGCACAACCATCCTTTACCTTCTCTGCATTAGTCTCATCTTTCTCTCGTACACCTTCCTGGGACATTACCCTTAATTCATCTCCATCCTGAGTGCATGCTATAACCTGCAGGCTACTGTGCAGATCAGAACAATGGGGCTCTTTCCCAGCATCATGTGTGTTATCTTCTATGAGCATCTCCTCTACATGAGGTTGGTGACTTTCTCTCTGGAAGGTCTATCATCTGTTCTCTCTCCATCATTATCACACCGCTCATCACCTTGGGCTTGTGGAAGTGCTGTTTCAGCAATTGTAAACAGAAATTCAGTAGTTAACTCTTTGACCACTGACAGTGCTCTTTACACTCAGTATGACTCACCCTGAGCTCTGATACCTGAGGGTCATTTAATACAAGCTCATATGTTGGGGCATTCATCCAAACATGTACCACATCACTCTTCATAACCTCATCTTCGTTGTTACCACAGGCAACCTGGTCTACATCGCTTGTAACATCAGTGACTGGGACACACATTACATCTATACCCACAGGACCAATCTTGCCATCCCCTTCAGTGGCTTCCCTCTCAACCTGGGAATCAGTGAGCTCTACGGGGTCTCCGCTTCTACATTCCACTCACAACCTTCAGGGGGAAGCATTTCTACTAAACACACTTCTCTACCATGAACATCCTCCTTGGATGTGTTATACTCCAGGTTACTACCAACAACTGACACCTGTAAGGAATTTTTACACAAATATCTCTGGCTCATTACGAGCCAACAACACCACATCCATCAGCATGCAGACGTTACGGAAAGAACGCCCTTTATTACATTGAGTACCGGTGTGCTAGAGTGTGGACATAGAACAGAAAGATGTAGAAGGAAGGAAAACTCCTCAACTTACAATTCCCAAGCCGAGCTTTCTGACTTGTCATATAACCTAGTGAATAGTATACATATGTTGAGCGTGAGCGACGCCAGCCTGGGTCATCCGGCTATGTCCAGTTTGCCCATGAGCTTTTCCATCATGCTAGCAGTTTTTTTCATTAGACATGCAATTATAACTCTGGCTAATAGCATACCTTTCAGCCAGGCTATAAACTCATGTCTATTGATGTTGTCAGCTCCCAGAATTTCCAATATTCCCAAGCCTGTTATAAGGAATACAGCTGAACCAATATTTGGATTTATTGCTTTGCCATATATAGTTGTGTTCAAAATAATAGCAGTGTATTTAAAAAAATGAATAAAGCTCAAAATCCTTCTAATAGCTTTTATTTTCATACACACAAATGCATTGGGAACACTACACATTCTATTCCAAATCAAAACATGAAGAAAAATATATCAAATTTGTGTTGTTTTTCACAAAAAGTGAATATTAGACTGTTAAAAAAAAATAGCAGTGTTTGTATTCTTCTTTACATTCACTATAAAAAATGAAAAATGTTTAAAGATTTTGCTTTCCTTTGAATCACTTAACTAATATTTAGTTGTATAACCACTGTTTCTGAGAACTGCTGTATATCTGTGTTGCATGGAGTCAACAAACTCCTGGCACCCGTGAACAGGTATTCCAGCCCAGGATGATTGGACTACATTCCACAGTTCTCTATTTCTTGGTTTTGCCTCAGAAATTGCATTTTTGATGTCACTTCACAAGTTTTCTATTGGATTAAGATCTGGGAATTGGGCTGGCCACTCCATGTCAATCTTGTTTTCTGGAACCAAGATGTTGCACGTTTACTGGTGTGTTTGGGGTCGTTGTCTTGTTTTAACACCCATTTCAAGGGCATTTCTTCTTCAGCATAAGGGCAAAAAACGAAATTTGCAGCGTTTCCTGCATCTGTCAGTGTGAAATACAAGCTTGAAATACTGAAATAATATTCTGGATTTAAAAAAACACCCATTCTTGGCAATATCCTACATCAGGGGCCTTTTCAGCATTTGTCACTTTGAAATACAAGCTTGAAATACTGCAAAAATATTCAGGGTTTAAAAAAACACCCAGTTTGGGCAAAATACTAAATTTGCGGCCTTTGCTGCATCTGTCAGTGTGAAATACAAACGTTAGATACTGCTGTTATATTCTGTTATTAAAAATACCCAATTTGGGCAAGAACCTTAATTTGCGGAGAATGAGGAGAGCGTCAAATAAGGAACGTGGTCCCGGTCGTGGTGCTTCTGGTGGAGGTCCTGTTGCAGGGAGAGGACGTGGTCGATCTGTGCCAGCTATACGCACAAGTGAAACACAGGTGTGAGTAGGAGACAGAACCTTCAGCGTTATTTGGTCGGGCCTAATGCTGCTCTACGAACAGTGAGGCCAGAACAAGTACAGGTGATAGTAGATTGGGTTGCTGACAGTGCCTCCAGTTCCTTCACATTGTCTCCCACCCAGTCTCCTACTGAAAGATCAGAGTTGGCACCTGCAGCCGATGTCCATCAGTCTATCACCTCTGCATTTGATGACTCTGCTAGCAGGGCCATCCACATAGCTATGCACCAGAAGTGGAAGAAATTGAGTGCACCGATGCCCAACCACTTATGTTTCAAGATGAGTACATGGGAGGATGATGACGAAACACAGGTCCCAACTGCTGTGGCTTTCTGCAGTGTGCAGACCGACAAGAATGGCAGGGGTGAAGACTGGGTGGAAGATGATGTGGAGGACGATGAGGTCATCGACCCCACATGGAATCAAGGTCCTGCAAGTGACCTGTGTAGTTCGGAAGAAGAGGCAGTGGTCGCACAGAGCCACAAGCACAGCAGAAGAGGGAGCAGGGTGCAAAAGCGGAGCGGCCATCCCCTAGACAGTACCCCTGCTACTGCCTAAATCAGCAAGGGACCAAGCACACCAAAGCCAGCTCCAAGGAGTTCCCTGGCGAGGCAGTTCTTCAGACAATGTGCTGACGACAAGACACGAGTGGTTTGCACGCTGTGGAATCAGAACTTGCAGCGAGGCATAAACATTCTGAACCTAAGCACAACCTGCATGACCAGGCATCTAAGTACAAAGCATGAGCTGCAGTGGAGTAGACACCTCAAAAACCAAGAAATGTCTCTGGCTCCTCCTGCTTCCTCTTCTGCTGCAGTCTCAGCCTCTTCATCTGCCTCTGGAGTGACAGTGGCACCTGCCACCCCGCAAACAGAGGGGGTCACCAAGCATCTCCACAATGTCCCACAGAAGCGTTCAGCTCTCCATCTCCCAAACACTGGAGCGGAAGAGGAAGTACCCTCCTACACACCCGCGATCCCTGGCCCTGAATACCAGCATTTCAAAATTACTGGCCTTTGAAATGCTGTCATTCCGTCTGGTGGAGATGGAGAGTTTTAAAATCCTTATGGTGGTGGCTGTCCCATAGTACGTTGTGCCAAGCCGCCACTACTTTTCCAGGCAAGCCATCCCTTCCCTGCACAACCAATTGGCGGACAAAATCAGGTGTGCACTGCGCAATGCCATCTGTGGCAAGGTCCACCTAACTACGTTATATCTCCCTAACAGCACACTGGGTAAATGCAGTGGTGGCTGGGCCTGAGACGGATAGCAGTTTGACACATGTCCTTCCACCACTGAGGATTGCAGGGCGCTTCAGTTTGTCCTGTTGCTTCCTCCTCCTCCTCCGCTTCCTCATCCGGTCAGCGTAACACCTTCACCACCAACTTCAGCACAGCCAGGGGTAAACGACAGCAGGCAGTTTTAAAACTTATCTGTTTGGGGAACAAACCCCACACTGTGCAGGAACTGTGAACGGGCATGGAACAACAGACCGATGAGTGGTTGATGCCACTGAGGCTCAAGACCGGCCTGATGATGTGTGATAATGTGTGAAATTTCGTAGCAGCTCTGGGACTAGCCAGTTTGATGCACATCCCTTGCCTGGCGCATGTGCTGAATTTGGTGGTGCAGAGGTTCCTTAAATATTACCCTGATATGTCAGAGCTGCTGCAGAAAGTGCGGGCTTTCTGTGCGCACTTTCAGCGTTCTCATCCTGCTGCTGTTTGCCTGTCAGCGCTGCAACGTAACTTCGACCCTCCCGATCACCCGCCTCATATGCGACGTGCACACAGGGTGGAACTCCACCTTGCACATGCTGGCCACACTGTGCGAGCAGCAGCAGGTGATAGTGGAGTTTCAGCTGCAGCACACACAGGTGAGTCGCTCTGCGGAATAGCACCACTTCACCACCAATAACCAGGCCTCGATGCAAGACCTGTGTTCCTTGTTGCGCTGCTTCGAGTACTCCACCAACATGGCCATTTCCGATAATGCTGTTCTCAGCGTTACTATCCTACTTCTATGCCTCCTTGAAAAAACGCTTCTGGTGATGATGGACGAGGATGTGGCACAGGAGGAGGAGGAGGGGGAAGAGGGATCCATTCATAGGGTTTTCGGCCAGTCATTCATAAGTGGCTCCGAGGGTGGGTTCCTGCACCCACAAACGGCAGGTACACAATTGTCCAGCCAGGGCACAGTTCTGGAGGATGACGAGGTGGAGAATAAGGAGATGGAGGAGGAGGAGGAACCGTGTTCACAGCAGGGTGGCACCCAAACCAGCTTATGGCCATCACTGGTGCGTGGCTGGAGGGATACAGAGGATACAGATTATACACCTCCCACAGAGGACAGCTTGTCGTTGCTTCTGGGCAGCCTGGCATACATGAGCGATCACATACTGCAGTGTCTCCGCAACGACCGCAGAGTTGGCCACATTCTAACTTGTGCTGATTACTGAATGGCCACGCTGCTGGATCCACGTTACAAGGACAAAGTACCGTCCTTAATTCCGTCACTGGAGTGTGATCGTAAGATGCGCGAATACAAGCGTACGCTGATAGACGCACTGCTGGTGGCATTCCCACCTGACAGTGGGGGCACAATGGAAGCACAAGGCAAAGGCAGAGACGAGGAAGAGGTCGCCAACGCAGCTGGGGCACCGCCAGCACCTCAGAAGTCAGGGTTAGCATGGCCGAAATGTGGGAAATCTTCAGCACGCCCCAATGGTTTTACTTGCCCAGCATATTCAAAGAAGTGGAAGAGTTTTGTAAGGCCTCCTGCACACGACCGTTTTTTCCCCCCGTTTACTGGCCGTTTTTTGCGTTCCGTATACGGAACCATTCATTTCAATGGTTCTGCAAAAAAAAACGGAATGTACTCCGTATGGATAAAAGATAGAACATGTCCTATTATTGCCCGTAAATCACGTTCCGTGGCTCCATTCAAGTCAATAAAAAATGCATCCGTATGTCTTCCGTTTCCGTTCCGTTTTTTGCAGAACCATCTATTGAAAATGTTATGCTCAGCCCAATTTTATCTATGTAATTACTGTATACTGTATATTCCATACGGAAAAACGGAACGGAAAAACAGAACAGAAACGGAAACACAACAGAAATAACGGAACAACGGATACGTGAAAAACGGACCGCAATACACTGAAAAAGCCATACGGTCGTGAGAAGGAGGCCTAAATCTTACCCGACCTGCCAGATAACTAGCCCCCAGCCACATTTCAATAGTTCCTTAGTACCTCTCCTGATTATCAAAGTACAGTTTGACCGAATAGCTATGGATCTCATAGGACCAGTACCGAAGTCCGCCAGAGGGCATCTGTCACTACCAGACCTTTGAGACGTTCTCACAGCTCTGTTTCTCCACCCCTGTGATGATGTCACTACTAGAGCTTGGAGGAGTTCCCTCTGCCCTGTTTCTCCGCCCCTGTGATGAGCTCTTTACTTTCGGTTTCCTTCCTCCCAGCTGTCCCTCCTGTGTTTGATTTCGCTGCCTTTAAATCACCCCTCCTCCTTTGTAGAGGTGTGGATTATATTTTTCATTTGAGCTGTATCTCTCGCTTGAGTATCTTCACCTGTGTGTTATTGTTTCACTGGATCTGTCGTCTGCTGAAGCAAGTACCTCGGATATTGTCTGCTGACTTTGGATCTGTTTTCACGGCAGCTGCCGCTCCTTCAGTTAAGTGTTCAGACATTGTGTGTTTCTGTTTCTTTGCTGACTGGATCCGAGGCGACCCCGGTTCCGTCCGTATACTGAGCAGGGCACCGGTGGCCGTGCCCCTTCCACTATTGTAGGGGTTTCAGTGGTCATCAGGCTCAGGTACGCGGGCATGTCTCGATCCACCATTCGGATCCGGACATGTGCTTAGCAGCTTAGGGAGAGCTTTTAGGGTCTGACAGGGGTCACCCTTTATCCTCCCTAGTTTGGGTCCGGTCAGTTGCTATTCACTGTGTAGGCTCTTGTTGCTCACTTACAGCCGTGACAGCATCAACACATCTTAGTCATTCTAGACTACACCACTAGGTACCCGGAGGCGGTGCCACTGCGAAATACCTCGGTCAAACTCATAGCTAAGGAATTAATGGAGATGTTTTCCCGAGTAGGACTACCTAAAGAGATTCTGACCGACCAAGGGACCCCTTTTATGCCCAAGGTGAAGAGGGAGCTCTGTAAGTTTCTGCACATAAAACAGCTACGGACGTCCATCCTCAAACAGACGATCTGGTAGAAAGGTTTAACCAAACATTAGTGATGAGCGAGCACCAAAGTGTTCAGGTGTTCGAGTACTCAGTCCGAACACATAACGATATTTGTGCGCTCGGCTGAGCACCCGAGTATAATAGAAGTCAATGGGAGACAACCAGGCACCCCCTGCTCGGATGAGGGGAGGGAGCCTGGTTCATAGGAAAATGTCTGAAAGTGATCAAAATACCTCTAAAATCGATCAGGAACAGCAGGGGGACCATGGCTGGATGCATCTTGGACTCCAATGTCGCTGCTGGGAACCATGTTGTATGCCACTTTTACAGACCATAAAAAAACGCCTAAAACCACGCCCCCCCAAAAAATAAACTTTTTAGAGGAAAAATTGTTAGGAAACATTCACATGGTTCAGGTACACTGCTAGACTCCTAAAGCCTATGCACTAAGTGAACCAGCACTCCAATACAGCCTTTCTTACACATAAAGGGGGGCATCATATACACCCTTGAAAAATTATCCTGGATGGCCTTCTGGTGACCCTCCAAAACAATTTGAAAATTTGGGACGAGTGCCTGCTGCTGAGCGGACCTTCTAAAACATTATATGTGAGGGCCTTCAGGTGAGCAGACCGTATAAAAAATTGGAGATGAGGGCCTAAAGGTGAGCGGACCCTATAAAACATTGTAGTGAGGGCCTACAGGTGAGCAGACCACATAAAACATTACAGGTGAGGGCCTACAGGTGAGCAGACCGTATAAAACATTGGAGGTGAGGGCCTGAAGGTGAGCAGACCCTATAAAACATTGTAGTGAGGGCATATATACTGTATGGAAGAGGAGGAGGAGGATGAGAAAACAAGATTCAAACATATACCCTTTTTTTGCGGTGAAAAGGGTGCATCTCAGTACATTATAAAGCATACATTTAAATTGCGTGTTTATTCCTCATTAGCTCAGCTTTCCTCTGGTGAAGTGGAGAAGTCAGTGGCAAGCCAGGCCTTGTTCATTTTTATCTGAGTCAACCTGTCAGCATTGTCAGTGGACAAGGGGATACGCTTATCTGTTATAATGCCACCAGCAGCACTAAATACACGCTCAGACAATATGCTGGCAGCAGGGCAGGCCAGCACCTCCAAGGCATAGAGCGCAAGTTCATGCCATGTGTCCAGCTTGGACACCCAGTAGTTGTAAAGCACCGAGGGACCATTTAGGACGCTGACACGGTCTACTATGCATTCCTTCGCCATCTTTTACCTCCTTGGGAAAGTAGGCCACGCTTCAGGGTGTGGTTGCTGGCAAGGTGTCATGAAAGTGTCCCATACCTTGGAGAGTGTTGCCCTGCCTTTGTTGGAACTGGAGTGTGTTCCCATTGTCTGCCTTCCTCGTTTGCCTATAGAAGTATGGACTCTGCCGCCAGATTTGTCAGATGGAAATGTTTGGAGCAATTTCTTAAAAAGGACGTTTTGGTATTGCACCATTTTACTTGCCCTCTCCACCACAGCAATGAGAGATGAGAAGTTCTCTTTGTAGCGGGGGTCGAGAAGGATGAACACCCAGTAATCCATGTTATCTAAAATGCGTATAATGCGAGGGTCACAGGAAAGGCAGCCTAACATGAAATCAGTTATGTGTGCCAGAGTACCAACAGGCAAGACGTCAGGATGACTCTCCATCTCCTCATCCCCTTGGTCCCATCCACATTGAACTGATGGAATTAAAGTTCCGTCGGTAGAACCCTCTGTAACAGAGGCAACTGTCTCCATCACCTCCTCCTCATGGTCCAATTCGCTTTGAGAAGACGAAATGTTGGTGGTCTGGCTATCACCCACACTAAAGTCCTCCTCCATTTCCATGTCTGCCGCATTCAGAGTGTCGTCCTTAATTGTGAGCAGTGAGTAGACACAGAAGTGGGATGCTTACGCTGATTATAGCGTTATCACCACTAACCATCTGTGTGGATTCATCAAAGTTTCTTAAAACCTCACAGAGGTCTGCCATCAATGCCCATTCCTCGCTTGTGAATAGTGGAAGTCTCTCGAAAGAAGTGACTCGAAAGGCAACGACCATGTTGCAGCTGGTATTCCACAACTGCCCTCTGCTTCTCACAAAGCCTGGACAACATGTAAAACGTAAAAGTTCCAGTGCGTGCTCACGTCGCACAACAGTCAGTGAGCTGGAAGCCCCAGGCGCTGCTGCAGCCTTGACAGAGCAGCTGAAGCTGTGGACGACTTGTGGAAATGGGTACCCACGCGGCGCGTCTTTACTAGTAGCTCTTTCAAATTTGGGCATGTTTTAATAAACCGCTGAACCACTACGTTTAATACGTGCGCTAGGCATGGCACGTGCATCAGGTTGCCGAGCTCCAGAACCGCCACCAAGTTACGGCCATTGTCCAACACAACCATGTCTGGTTGTAGGTTGAGTGGCGACAGCCACACCTCGGTCTGGTCCCTTATACCCTGCCACATTTCTGCAGCGGTGTGCTGTTTGTCCCCTAGGCAAATCAGCTTCAACACGGCCTATTGACGTGTCACCACAGCAGTGCTACACTGCTTCCAGCTACCGACTGATGGCTGACTGCTGGAGGTAGAAGTGGTGGAGGTAGCGGTGAAAGAGGAGGAGGAGGAGGAGGAGGAGGAGAAGTGGGGGTTGGAGCCAGTAACATAGCTTCTGGCGGAGACCCTGATGGACATAGGGCCCGCAATCCTGGGTGTGGGTAGCACCTGTGCCATCCCAGGGTAAGACTCACTCCTGGCCTCCACAACATTGACCCAGTGTGCGTTCAGGGAAATGTAGCATCCCTGGCCACCAGCACTTGTCCATGTGTCCATGGTCAAGTGGACCTTCCCAGTAACTGTGTTGGTCAGGGCACGGGTGATGTTCTGGGACATATGTTGGTGTAAGGCGGGCATGGCACACCATGAAAAATAGTGGCGGCTGGGGACTGCATACCGAGGGACGGCCGCTGACATCAGGCTGTGGAAGGCCTCAGTCTCCACAGCCTATATGGCAACATTTCAAGGGCCAGTAATTATGAAAGTTGCGCATTTAGTGCTATGGCCAGTGTGTGGGTGGCTGGGTATTTCCACTTGCGTTCAAATGCCTATAGTAAGGACAATTGGACGTTGCGCTGGGACAGCGAAGTGGATGTAGTTGCTGATGGTGCATGTGAAGGCCCAGGTACAGGGCAAGGGGCATCCAGCCCTGCGCCTTCGACAGGTGATTTGCCAGCAGTGTGTAACACAGGGGAAGAGGAGGCAGTGGGGTGGCCCGTAGACCCAGATTATGGACCCAGGCATTCGGCCCACTGATTAGGGTGCTTGGATGCCATGTGATGGATCATGCTGGTGGTGGTGAGGTTGCTGGTGTTCGTGCCCCAGTTCATTTTGGTACGGCACAGGTTGCACTTTCCACAAAAAAGCGCCATACTGCGGAACACCTACCCCTTGGCAAGGGAGATATACACATGTGGGTGCTCTGTGTAATGGTTGCAGGCCTGTTTGGTGTGGGTCGACTTGTCCCTTTTGCCACATCACTGCCTCTTACAGTTTGTTGCGATGGTGCAGATCCCTCCTCATCTGTACTGCTTTCCTCGCTCTGCTTTTCACCTTCCCAAGTTGGGTCAGTGACCTCATTGTCCCCAACCTCAGTGATTGACAACTGTGTCTCATCCTCATCCACCTCATGAACAAATAATTGACGTTCACCACCCTCATCTTCTTGAGCCTGTGATAGGTAAAGAGGTTGTGAATCAGGGCACAAGATCTGTGCCTCTTCAAGCATGCTTGGCGAGAGGGCCAAATCTAGTGATGGCGATGAAAATAGGTCCTCGGAATGTCCGAGTGTGGTATCAACGGTTTGTTCGACTCCTGACTCTACATGGTGGGAGAAAGGAGGATCAGGGTGAGGATTCTGTGGACCAGACTCTTCACTAACGAGACTGGTCTTGGTGGAAAAGAGGGTGGAAGACTTTTCTTCTGCCATCCAACCGACCACCCGGTTGCACTGGTTCGACTTGAACAGTGTTGTCCTGCGACGCCCAGTTAACTGTGAAATGAAACTGGGTAAGGTGTATTTTTTTTTTTCCAGTTTCACTGGCAGCTGGCACAATTTCATTGCGCCCAGGGCCACGGCTTCTGCCTGAACCGTCAGCAACACGCCCACTTCCCCGTCCCTTAGTGCTCGCCTTCTTCATATTAAAAGGTTGATTCAATAGATGTTGGACAACTTATTTAAATTTGCCCCCAGCAAAATAATTCTCTGCTAGAATACAGTAAGGCCGGACTATAGGTTTACCATAAGGGTAGGCCTTCATGAGGAATTTGGTGCCAGGAGCCTGGTAGAGGTAGGGTTAATGTATGGCGGGAAGCGGAGGGGCGGGTTAGCAAAGGTGGAGTAAGGGGGTAGATTATTTAAGGGGCGGTAGCTAGGGGGCCATTTTAGAGTTAGTGAAAAAAGCGGACGAGAGCGCACCTACCATGCAGGCTGTGGAGGAATTGCTGGAGCGGTTGCGGGCGGCAGGGGAGGCCCGTGGACCGGAGTGGTTGAGGGAGCAGCTGGCTGGTGTGCTGCAGGGGGAGGCGGCGGGTATAGCAGGCCCGCCGCCATCGGTGCAACGGCCGCGGCGGGTCCGGCCGCCGGCGCGCCTTAGCCCCAGTGAGGAGGAGCCCCTCTAGGGACCCTTCACGGTCAGGGGTTGGTGGGAGCATATTAGCCCCAGCCCCTGGGAGTGGGAGGAATCCGGGTGCGCAGCGGAGCCCTGAAGGAGGCAGGGCCCCATCACCCCTGCCTTCACCTGCAGCCAGCGTGGGATCCGAAGCTGGGTCGGCGGGTTCCTTGCTCCCCCTAGTGGCAGGAACGTCCGCTCGTCGAGGGAGAGTGTGCAGCAGGAGCACAGAGCCTATGCCAGTAGTGGCCACTAGAGGGCGCAGGGCTCCTAGGGATCACGGGCAGGTGTCTTCTGGCCTGGGTCTGCAGGAAGAGTCTATGAGGGAGGAAGAAGTTGAAAGCGCACCCAGCTTGGACCTGGTTGGGGTGCAGTCGTCGGGCGGATCCAGAACAGCAGGAGCGTCCGTGGAGTCGGCGGTGAGGTCGGTTCGTCTGGAGTCCGGATCAGCGGCTGATGGGTTCACAGAGCCCAGGCAGCCAGGTGAGAACATGTGGGGCGTATTGCAGAATTTGATGGGTAGCCCAGGGGGTGTGGGGGCTGGGGGTAGTCACGGGGAAATTGTGGGGGTTTGGGGAAGTTTTTGGCGATGTTTGGCGGGTTTGGTTTCCGGTTTGAGGGTGGCAGGTGCGTCTCCGTTGCCGGCATGGGGGGTTGGTGGGGGTTTACGGGGGGCGTCTGGGGACGGGCAGTCGCGGAGTGTGGGTTCGGTGTCGGTTCAGACGCAGGTGGGAGGCGAGGAGGAGAGGCCTAAGGTTAGCGACGCGGCGAAGGGTGAGGTATATGTATGTTTTGAGGGGCCGTTGGGGGCGCACTTAAAGCAGGACGTTCGGAAACGGATATGGCGGGGGGAGTATGTTGAGATTTTTTCGCTTCTCCCCCTGGAGCGATTTAATCTGGATAGGGAAAGAGTGGGTGAGGGGAAAAAGAAGGACGACGAAAAGCGTCGGCATAGACTCATACCGCGTACGTTTGCCAATTGGTTGCAAGCGTAATTGAGGAAAAGGCGCCGGAGTGTTGCTCGGCCTTGTTTTGCTATCTGGATGCGATTGGGGAGGCATACCGGGTATATGGCGGTACTGGGTGGCTCAGGTATGACGAGCAATTCAGGCAGAGGAAGGCGGTGCGGCCTGATATTCGGTGGGACCATAAAGACATCAGTCTATGGTTGCGGGTGACTGCGCCGTCGCGGCAGGGGCAGTCCTTTCGGGGGGACGCGGGAGGGGCGCCAAGTCAGTCTACGGTGTCTGCAGCGTCAGCAAGAGGTTTATGTTTCCTCTTTGATGAGGGGAGCTGCAGGTTTGGCGCCAAATGCAAGTTCAAGCATGAGTGCACGACTTGCGGGGGTGCCCACGGGGCTAACCGGTGTTTCAGGGGCGGTAAGCACAGGGGGTCAGACTTGGCTGCAAAAGGGGCTGACTCCGGTTCGGGTGGAAAGGATGGAGGGGTACCTAAATAGGTATCCTAAGCGGGAAGCGGCGGAATTGTTGAAACGGGGGTTTTCGGAGGGATTTCGGATTCCGTTGAACCCATTGCCTGTGGTCGTACCGCAAAGAAATTTGCGGTTGGCTTTGGAGTTTCCGGAGGTGGTGTCTGAAAAGTTGGCAAAGGAGGTTGCCTTGGGCAGGATGGATGGGCCATTTGAGGGAGTGCCGTTAGCTGGCTTGAGGGTGTCTCCGCTTGGGTTGGTGCCCAAAAAGGAGCCGAACAAGTTTTGGCTTATACATCATCTGTCTTTCCCAAAGGGTGCGTCGGTCAATGATGGTATCGATCCTGACATTTGTTCGGTGGTTTATACATCATTTGATGCGGCTGTGGCATGGGTTAAGAAGTTGGGGCCTGGGACCTTGTTGGCTAAGGCGGATATTAAGGCGGCTTTTCGGTTGCTCCCGGTCCATCCAGACAGTTTGCATTTGTTGGGGTGTTTTTGGGATGGGGGGTATTTTGTGGACAGGTGTCTGCCTATGGGTTGTTCCGTGTCATGCGCGTACTTTGAGGCGTTTAGTTCATTCTTGGAATGGGTGGTGGTGGATGTGGCCGGGTGTTCGTCCATTATCCATTACTTGGATGATTTTTTGTGCTTGGGACCGGCGGGCTCGTGGGTTTGTTCCCTTTTGTTGGCTACGTTGCAGTCAGTTTTTGCGCATTTTGGGGTGCCATTAACAGTGGAGAAGACGGTGGGCTCGGCGATGGAATTAAGTTTTTTGGGCATTGTAATTGATACGGAGTGGATGGAGTGTCGGCTTCCGGAGGATAAAGTGGTTGATTTGCGGGCGGGCGTCGAGCGGGTGAGGCAGTCAGCGAAGGTTCAGTTGCGGGATCTGCAGTCTCTTTTGGGGAAATTGAACTTCGCGTGTAGGATCATGCCTATGGGCCGAGTGTTGATGTTACAAAGACCTTTTTGGTGAGGCAGGTATTGAAGGGTTGGAGGAGGGGGCAGCGGACAGAGGATCATAGGAGGCCAGTGTCGTTCTCTTTGCTGTTGAGGTTGGGTGGACAGGTTGGGTTGGTTTGTACTTCTGCGGGGGAGGTTAGCCTGTTTCGGTTGGCGTTTTCGTTGGCCTTTTTTGGGGCTTTCCGGTTGGGGGAATTGGAGCGTCAGGGTCGCGGGGGGTTTATGCGGGGAGGATGTGCATTTGTTTCTGGATAGGGTGGTGGTCAGGTTGTGGTCGTCTAAAACGGATATGGAGGGAAAAGGGCGGTATGTTACTCTTTTTGCAGTCCCGGAGTGTTTTTTGTGTCCAGTTAGATGTTTGCGGGTGTATAGGGAGGGGGTGTGCTTTGATGATGGCCCGCTGCTGAGGCACTGTGATGGTTCTTTTCTGTCCAGATTTCAGTTTGTGGCAGTGTTTAAAAAATGTTTGGTAGGGGTGGGGGTGGACCCAGCATACTTCACGGGTCACTCCTTCAGAATTGGGGCGGCAACTGAGGCGGCTAGGTTGGGGTTGAGTGACGAGGTTATTAAACAGATAGGGCGTTGGGAATCTGTTAGGTTCCGGTCATTTGTGCGTTTGGGTGGTTTGTAAGTAGTGTTGGTGACCGTGATAGTGATGTGTTTTCTTTAGTTTGCGTTTTATTGCAGGCTCCGGTCCGGCGCTAGTGTGGATTATTGGACATTCGTTCGTTTTCTGGGGGGCGTTGCGGGCCGATGTTCGAGAGTTGGGGTTTGGCAGGGATGTCGCGGTGGTAAAGTGGCTGGGTTCTAGAGGTATGTTGTGGGGCGGTATGTTGAGGGAGGTTCATCGTTTTGTGCGGTTGGACAGGGCTCCGGAAATTTTAGTGCTTCATGTCGGGGGCAATGATTTGGGGGTTAGGCCGGCGAGAGAACTGATCAGGGATATCAAATTTGATCTCTTACGGCTGTGGTCATTGTTCCCACAAATGATAACTGTGTGGTCGGATATTGTGCCTAGGAAACGTGGAGGGAGGCGAGGTCTGTTGAAGCGGTGAACAGGGATCGCATTAAGGTGAACAGGGCAGTTGGACGGTTTGTGGCTAAGAGTGGGGCGGTGGTGGTTAGGCATGTGGATCTTGAGTCGGGTCTTGGGAGGTTTTGGAGAGCAGATGGGGTTCACCTTAATGCGGTCGGGATTGATCTGTGGTCCTTGGGAATACAGGGTGGAATTGAGAGGGCATTGGAGATGTGGAGGAACGCGCAGTCTTGAGGTTGGAGTGGTCAAGTTGCGCGTTGTTGGCTTGGGGAGGTCTTCGGAGCTGGTGGAATAGGTTGCTGCTTGAGAATGAGAGGGCCTCAATGGTGGGGCTGGACTCTCAGGATTGGGCATTTGGTTAATCAGTGAGGGCATCCATCAGTTTGGTGGCTCCGAGCTGGGTGTTTACGGCTGGAGGCAAGGTGGATGGTCCACTTAGTGGTTGTGCTGGATGTATACATGTTGGGGCTTCTAGGACCTTCCTCGGCTGGGGGAATTCATTGTTAAATTATTTGTATTTTTGTTTAATAAATAACGGCTGCTGTGGCCGATTTAAATCCGACTCAAGTCTCTGTGTCTTATTGGTAAGGGGGAAGTGAAAGGGTTAATGAGGGAAGTATTACGGGGAGAAATGGTTGGTAGGCCCTGGTGGGGTCACCAATAATTCGCTCAAGTAAGGCCGGACTATAGGTTTACCATAAGGGTAGGCTTTCATGAGGAATTTGGTGCCAGGGGCCTGGTAGAGGTAGGGTTAATGTATGGCGGGAAGCGGAGGGGCGGGTTAGCAAAGGTGGAGTTAGGGGGTAGATTATTTAAGGGGCGGTAGCTAGGGGGCCATTTTAGAGTTAGTGAAAAAAGCGCCCGCCCACCCTCCCTTGAGTAGGTATTGGGGAGGTAGCAGTGGTAGGGGTAGGGGTTCGTTAGGTATGGGTTACTGGTGGGGGTTGTATGTGATGTATGTCGCGGCAGTCGAGGCGGGGGGAGGTCCTCGGAGCTGGTGGAATGGGTTGCTGCTTGAGAATGAGAGGGCCTCAATGGTGGGGCTGGACTCTCAGGATTGGGCACTCGGTTAATCAGTGAGGGCATCCATCAGTTTGGTGGCTCCGAGCTGGGTGTTTACGGCTGGAGGCAAGGTGGATGGTCCACTTAGTGGTTGTGCTGGATGTATACATGTTGGGGCTTCTAGGACCTTCCTCGGCTGGGGGAATTCATTGTTAAATTATTTGTATTTTTGTTTAATAAATAACGGCTGCTGTGGCCGATTTAAATCCGACTCAAGTCTCTGTGTCTTATTGGTAAGGGGGAAGTGAAAGGGTTAATGAGGGAAGTATTATGGGGAGGAATGGTTGGTAGGCCCCGGTGGGGTCACCAATAATTCGCTCATGTATATAACGTTTGCGGCCTAAACACACACACAGATGTGCCCAAAAGTAGTTAAATGTGTCCCAAATACAAATAATTATCTGGTTGAATACTGTATATAACGTTTGTGGATTGAACACACACACAGATGTGCCCCAAACTAGTTAAATTTGTCCCAAATACAAATAATTCTCTCTGGAATACTGTATATATGGTTGTGGCCTAAACGCACACACAGATGTGTCAAAAAGTAGTTAAATGTGTCCCAAATACAAATTATTCTCTGCTGGAATTCTGTATACACGGTTGCGGCCTAAACGCACACAGATGTGCCTAAAACTAGTTAAATTTGTCCCAAATAAAATGTATTCTCTGCTGGAATACTGTAAATAACGTTTGTGCATTAAACACAGATGTGCCCAAAAGTAGTTAAATGTGTCCCAAATACAAATAATTCTCTGCTGGAGTACTGAATATAACGGTTGTGGATTGAACACACTCACAGATGTGGCTAAAATTAGATTAATTTCCCCAGATTTTTTTATTTTATCTGATGGCGCAGTGTATATCTCACTAGCAGGCACACTCTAGTGAATAAGCCCCTTTTTATAATGTCTGCTAAACACACTGCTTTCTGATGACGTACTGTAGATCTCACTAATATCAAATCGTTCTGTCTTTTAAAAGCTTTTGGGTACTTAAATCGATTTTCCAGCCCTGCACTATCTGTCCCTTCCTGAAGACCCCTGTCCCTGATACTGCTGAATTTAACCCTGGTAATTAAAAAATAAATAAAAAAATGGTGCTGCACTGCTGTCAAATAGGATTTAGCGAACTCGAACTGTAAAGTTCGGGTTCGTACTGAACTATAGGATTTTTGGACCCAGGACCCGAAACATTTCCGTAAAAGTTCGGGTTCGGTGTTCGGCGCTTTCTTGGCGCTTTTTGAAAGCCTGCACAGCAGCCAATCAACAAGCGTCATACTACTTGCCCCAAGAGGCCATCACAGCCATGCCTACTAATGGCATGGCTGTGATTGGCCAGAGCAGAATGTGACCCAGGCTCTGTATAAGGCCTCATGCACACAACAGTATTTTTTTGCGGTCCGCAAAAAAGGGTTCCATTGTTCCGTGATCTTTGGAGGATCTCCAAACATGAAGGAAAGTAAAAAAAAAAAATCAAAGTTTAGTATGTCATGCAAATGATAGGAAAACAACGGAGGCGGATGACAATCTTGTGTGCATCAGTGTTTTTTCACGGACCCATTGACTTGAATGGATCCGCGAACCGTTGAACGTGAAAAAAATAGGACAGGTCCTATTTTTTTCACGGACTGGAAACACGGATCACGGACGCGGATGACAAACAGTGCATTAGCCGAGTTTTCCACTGACCCACAGAAAATCACGGAAAACTGAACAACGGACACGGGACACAACAACGGTCGTGTGCATGAGGCCTAAGCTTGAGTCATGTAGCGCTGCACGTCACTCTGCTTTTACAAGTGTAGGGAGAGGATGCTGCTGGACTTGTGATTTCAGGGAGAGAATATGAGAGAATCTAACTCAGCGATCTACCTAGAAATAGTTGTGTGGGTGCAGGACACAATCGTTTTACCCTGCCCTGAGGCCATTGACCAAAAAAAAAAAAAATTTTATAATTCTGTTAGGTGGGTGGCGGCAGCGGCCATTGTATGCATGCTCAGTGCACCAGCACTGCATCTGAGTTTTTGGGACATTGCAAATCACCATTTTGGGTTGGCAAGCTACAATATCTGAATTAGTCAGAGTGCAATTTAAGGTAGAAATACACCCATAATTTTCTGGGGTTTGAAAACACACTATTTTTTATTTCAAAAAAATGTATTTTCCAGATCTGCAAGTGTTAAATTTAAGTTTAATATATACAGCTTTCATATTCTGCTACCAAAAAAACACAATTTTGGCAATCTACAACATCTTGATTAGTCAGTGTGCAATTTAAGTTAGAAATACACCAATCATTTTCTGAGGTTTGAAAACACACATTTTTTATTTCAAAAAAATGTATTTTCCAGATCTGCAAGTGTTAAATTCAAGTTTAATATATACAGCTTTCTTATTCTGTAACCAAAAAAATACTTTTTTCGGCAATCTTTTCGGCAATCCCATCATTTTCTGGGATTTGAAAAACACACTTTTTTGACAATAAACACTATTTTCAGGCCTTGCAGCATCAGCACGTGTAAAATTACAGGCTCATATACTGCTGTCAAATTCAGTTGTTTAACAAACACTTGTTTGGGCACAAAAAATTTAGTTGGCAGCCTTTGATGCAGATGTCATTGTGAGATACAACCTTAATACATTTGGGTTACATTCAGAGAGATTTTAAATACCAGCATTTGGTGCACCAATATTAAATTCAGGCCTACAGTGGTTCAGACCATGTGAGATACACCCTCTACATACAGAGGGGTTTAAATCAGGGATTTGAAATACAGCCATTTTGTGCAAAGATATATTTACTTCAGGCCTACACTGGTTCAGACCGTGTAAGATACACCCCTACATACAGGGGTTTGAATCAGGCATTTGAAATGCAGCCATTTAAAATACAGCCTTTTTGTGCAAAGATATATTTACTTCAGGCCTACACTAGTTCAGACCCTGTGATATATATAACCCCTCTACATACAGGGGTTTGAAGCAGGCATTTAAAATACAGCCATTTAAAATGCAGCCATTTTAGGCAAATAAATATTTACTTCAGGCCTACAGTGGTCCAGGCCCTGTGAGATACTCCCTCTACATACAGGGGTTTGAATCAGGGATTTGAAATACAGCCATTTTGTGCAAAGATATATTTACTTCAGGCCTACAGTGGTTCAGACCGTGTGAGATACCCCCTCTACATACAGGGGTTTGATTCAGGGATTTGAAATACAGCCTTTTGAAATACAGCCATTTGGTGCAAAGATATATTTACTTTAGGCCTACACTGGTTCAGGCCCTCTGAGATACTCCCTCTACATACAGGGGTTTGATTCAGGGATTTGAAATACAGCCATTTGAAATACAGCCTTTTTTGTGCACAGATATATTTACTTCAGGCCTACACTGGTTCAGGCCCTGTGAGATACTCCCTTTACATGCTGTCGTTCTATTCTACTATTAATTAAACACCCATTTAGGGCAAGATCCTAAATTCGAAAAATATGAGGAGAGCATCAAATAAGGGATGTGGGCCAGGTTCGTGGTGCTGCTGGTGGAGCTTCTGTTGCAGGGAGAGGACGTGGTCTATCTGTGCCAGCTACACGCACAAGTGAAACCCCTTCCTCAGGCAACAAAACCTGCAGCGGTATTTGGTCGGGCCTAATGCTTCTCTACAAATGGTGAGTAACATAGTAACATAGTACATAAGGCCGAAAAAAGACATTTGTCCATCCAGTTCGGCCTGTCATCCTTAAAGTTAATCTAGAAGAAGGCAAAAATGAAAAAAACTGTGAGGTAGAAGCCAATTTTCCTCACTTTAGGGGAATAAAAATTTCCTCAATCAGAATAATTTCCTGGATCAACGACCCCTCTCTAGTAACTATAGCCTGTAATTTTATTACACTCCAGAAATACATCCAGGCCCGTCTTGAATTCCTTTATTGTACTCACCATCACCACTTCCTCAGGCATAGAGTTCCATAGTCTCACTGCTCTTACCGTAATGAATCCTCTTCTATGTTTCAGATGTAGAGGATGTCCCCTAGTCACAATTACAGTCCTGGGGATAAATAGATGATGGGATAGATCTCTGTACTGACCCCCGATATATTTATACATAGTAATTAGATCTCCCCTCAGTCGTCTTTTTTCTAAAGTGAATAACCCTAATTTTGATAATCTTTCAGGGTACTGTAGTTGCCCCATTACAGTTATTTCTTTAGTTGCCCTCCTCTGGACCCTCTCCAGCTCTGCTATGTTTGCCTTGTTCACAGGAGCACAGAACTGTACACAGTACTCCATATGTGGTCTGACTAATGATTTATAAAGTGGTAGGACTATGTTCTCATCACAGGCATCTATGCCCCTTTTCATGCAATCCATTATCTTATTGGCCTTGGCAGGAGCTGCCTGACACTGGTTTTTGCTGCTTAGTTTGCGGTTTATTAAAATTCCTAGATACTTTTCCATGTCAGTGTTACCGAGTGTTTTACCATTTAATAGGTACGGGTGACTTGCATTATTCCTTCCCATGTGCATAACTTTACATTTGTCAGTGTTAAACCTCATTTGCCACTTATCTGCCCAAGCCTCCAGTCTATCCAGATTGCTCTGTAGTAGTATACTGTCCTCTTCAGTGTTAATTGCTTTACACAGTTTAGTGTCATCTGTGGAAATGTATATTTTACTATGCAAGCCTTCTACAAGATCATTAATAAATATATTGAAGAGAATAGGGCTCCACTAGTGACCCAATCTGAGTGTGTACCGTTAATAATCACCCTCTGTTTTCTATCATTGAGACAGTTACTTACCCTTATACAGACGTTTTCTCCAAGTCCGAGCATTCTCATTTTATATACTGACCTTTTATGTGGTACAGTGTCAAATGCTTTGGAGAAGTCCAGATATACGACATCCATTGATTCGCCACTGTCAGGTCTAGAACTTACCCCCTCATAGAAACTGATTAAATTAGTTTGGCATGACTGATCCCTCATGAAGCCATACTGATAGAGCATCTCAACGGAAATAAGCAAATAATGCCATAACATAGCATCTCTGAGAAAACCTTCAAACAGTTTACCCACAACAGATGTTAAACTTACCGGCCTATAGTTTCCGGGCTCTGTTTTTGGACTCTTTTTGAATATTGTGCCATCTGGCACCCTGCAAACAGAGGATCTGCCAGCAACATCAACACCTGGGTCACCAAGCATCTCCACAATGTCCCATGAAAGCGTTCAGCTCTCCATCTCCCAAACGCTGGAGAGGAAGAGGAAGTACCCCCCTACCCACCCGCGATCCCTAGCCCTGAATGTCATAATTTCTAAAATACTTGCCTTTGAAATGCTGTCATTCCGTTTGCAGGAGAAGGATAGTTTTAAAGGCCTTATGGCGGTGGCTGTCCCACAGTACGTCGTGCCCAGCCGCCACTACATTTCAAGGTGAGCCATCCCTTTCCTCCACAACTAAGTAGGGGACAAAATCAGGTGTGCACTGCGCAACACCATCTGTGACAAGGTGCACCTGACTACGGATGCGTGGACCAGTGTAGTCGAAAAATTAATAGTTGTAATCAGCTCGCATCAATAGTTGTAATCAGCTCGTTTGTGTAAGGAAAAAGGTAAATCCATCTTCCCTCAGCTGCAGTAAGAGACAGACCCAGGTGCTAACATCTTGAATGATTTCTTGCTGAGCATCTCCTCCCGCCTTGCCCAGTCTCCGTCCTTTATTTACTAACCAAAGGTGTAAAAGGGGCTGGCCCAAGACAAGGATGCAGGAAGTGATGATATACAGGAAGTGATGACATAGGAAGACAAGAGACCATCATTTAGAATAACATAGCCAGCTAACAAACACATGTATACAATAATCTCCCATTTCCACTGGAGCAAACTTTATCCAGCTTTGCTCAATGATCAATGCCAGATAAAGTTACTATGATCCACATGCAGGTTTATTTACAGTACAGCGTCATTATCTCCAGCGGCTGATCAGGCGCACTAGAGACAACAAACGCACGTTCCTTTCGTGTATATTGTTCTCTTAGCAAATGTATCCACGCCAAGCCAATAAATCCGTGTCTTGCGCGTGGGCCCTAGCCGGCGGCAATACATGAGCCAACAAAACACTGCTCTGCTGAACACATCAGTCTCCCCCGACCCACAGCCCAGTGCTTAGCACATGGACCATTCGCCGATGGAGACCCCTGCGCCCAGCAGCTGTGACAGGACATACATGGGAAGATATCCACTCCAATGGTTTACCCTGACACTGAGAGACATGATGACAATACACAATATATCAAATACACATCCTAATAAAATTTCCACAACACCAGTAAGCACGGTCAGGGCCGTTATATCTCCATAACAGCACACTAGGTAAATGCAGTGGCGGCTAGGCCTGAGGCGGATAGCAGTTTGGCGCATGTCCTTCCACCACCGAGGATTGCAGGGCGCTTCAGTTTGCTTCCTGTTGCTTCCTCCTCCTACTCTGCTTCCTCATCCTCTACCAGCTCCTCATCCGGTCAGCGTAACACCTTCACCACCATCTTCAACGACAGCAGGCAGTTTTAAAACGTATGTGTTTGGGGGACAAACCCCACACTGTGCAGGAGCTGTGGACGGGCCTTGAAAAACAGACCGATGAGTGGTTTGTGTAAGTCAGCCTCAAGCCCGGCCTGGTCATGTGTGATAATCGTTAATTTGTAACGATAATTTTTTTTCCCTTAGTCCTAACAGCAGCACAAATGGGCCCCGTGGACTGGTAGGACCGGCTGAATTTTTAATGAGCCCAAAGAATAACCAATAGAAGAACTCCAGCTCCCTTAAAGGGGTTCGCCCCCCAGCCCAGCGTGTCTATACCAAGAAAAGTACTTAGGGCAGGAAAATGTGTGCTGCTGTTAGGACTAAGGGAAAACAAATTATCGTTATAAATTAATGATTCCCTTACGTCCTACCAGCAGCACAGATGGGGAGATAGCAAGAAGAATCCCTTAGGGAGGGTCCTTATGCCCGGCAGAAGTAAGAACTGTCTGCCCAAAGGCCGAAAACTCTGCTACCTTAGCATCTATTCTATAATAAGAGATGAAAGTTGATTCAGAGCTCCAGGAAGCTGCCTTACAGATCAACTCTAGGGGGAGAAGACTTCTCTCTGCGACAGAGGTAGCTACGGCCCTAGTAGAATGGGCCCTCACAAACTCTGGAGGATCTAAGGATTGGGAGGTGAAAGCTTCCCTAATGGCTTCCTTGACCCAGCGACTAATAATAGTTAGACGCCTTACGGCCTTTAGACTTACCGGCAAACAGGATGAAGAGGTTCTCATCTATCCTGAATTCTCTGGATCTATCCACATAGATCTGGAGGCATCTCGATATGTCCAGTGGATGTCGGACTGGAACATCAGAGAGGGAGGCTGAGAATAATACAGGTAGAGAAATTGCCTGATTGATATTTTGAAAAGTTGGAACCTTAGGTCTAAAATAAGGTAGAAATTTTAGAAGGACTCTGTCCTGTAGGAAAATGATGTATGGGTGTAAAGCGGAGAATGCTTGCAGCTCCGAAATTCTTTTGGCTGAGGTTATAGCCAGAAGAAAGACCACCTTGAGTGTTAGAAATTTAAAGCTTGCCTCCTCCAAAGGTTCAAAGGGGGGAGATGCTAACCCCTTGAGAACTACTGACAAGTCCCATTGGGGAATGGGTTTCAGTATCATAGGCTTTAATTTTTCTGCTCCCTTAAGGAAGCATTTGATGAGCGTGTCCCGAGAATATGGCCTGTTGAGACAGGCCGAGATGGCAAAAACTTGGACCTTCAGGGTAGAAGGGGAGAGACCTCTATCCAACCCATCCTGGAGGAATTGTAAGATCGCAGAGAGGGGCGGATCTGCAGACGCCACCTGGTTGGAACTACACCATGAGGTGAAGATACTCATGATCCGGGAGTAGGCCTTCTTGGTAGGCTCTGCTCTGGAATGTGACAAAGTTCTCAGGACCGACTCAGAGAGCCCATCCACTCTGGGAAGGGTCTGATCAACCTCCAGGCTGTCAGGTGGAATGTGTGCAGATCTGGGCACAGATGCGTGTCCCACAATACCAGGGTCTGCTCCGGGAGGAGTTTCTAATATTGTCCCCGACTCATCTGAATGAGCTGGGTAAACCAGGATCTCCTGGGCCAAAATGGTATGATGGCTATTACAGAGGCCTGATCCTGACGGATTTTCATCAATACCCTCGGAATCATGGAAAAGGGAGGGAAGATGTAAGCCAGCCTGAACCTCCACGGTATTGTCAGAGCATCTATCGCCAGGGGGTTGTCCTCCCTGTATAGGGAACAGAACCTCTGTACCTTGGTGTTGAACCTGGTTGCCATAAGATCCACTTCTGGCATACCCCATCTGAGGACTAGCTGCTTGAAGATCTCCGGATGCAGTGACCACTCCATGGTCGGCGATCCGCAATGATGGTTGAGGGAGCCTCGGATATTAGTGGCAGATAGAAGGAATAAGTTCAGCTCTGCCCACCACAGAACCACCCCAATTTCTGAAAGAAGGGGTAGGGATCTTGTGCCTCCCTGCTTGTTTATGTAAAGCACGGCAGTCATGTTGTCTGACTGGACTTTCACAGCTTTGCCCCGAATCTGAGGGGTGAAGTGAAGGAGGGCTAGCCGGATAGCACGCATCTCATGGAGATTTGAGGAAAGATGCTGCTCCTGAGGAGATCAAGATCCCCGAACTGGGGATCCGTCTAAATGGGTGCCCCAGCCTACAAGGGACGCGTCCGTGGTCAATATGAGCCAAACTGGTTGGGTCATAGACTTCTCTTCTGGTAGATGGAACCAGGGCCGTTTGAAGGAATTTGGGGGCCCCAAGCAAAATAGACAAGGAGGTCCTACCTTATTCAGGGTGTTGCTGGCGTCGGCATGATGTCCGCTGGATCCAGAACAAGGTCCCTGTGGTGATAGAGAAAAAAATAATAATCACATAAGGAAGGGATGGTGACTGCCCCTGTGAAATCACCAGCAGGGGGCGCTGTGCTGGCCTGTAAGACTGAGCCATGCCAATGTATAGCACGGTAATCTAGGACATTTTCCCTAGGACAATGCCCACCTTGTGATCCCTTCAAAATAGTTATGTCCTCCTTGTAGCCCCTCACAGCAGTTATGCCCACCTTTGTTTCTGTCACAGTAGTTATGCCTACTTTTGTGCCCCTGTAGTTGTAGTTATGGGCATAACTGTTGCTGTAGTTATGCCCAGATATGTGCCTCCTCGCTGTAGTTATACCCAGATATGTGCCCCCTCGCTGTAGTTATGCCCAGATATGTGCTGCCTCACAGTAGTTATGCCCAGATATGTGCCCCCTCACTGTAGTTATGCCCAGATATGTGCCCCCGCACAGTAGTTATGCCAGATATGTGTCTCCTCGCAGTAGTTATGCCCAGATATGTGTCTTCTCACAGTAGTTATAGCCAGATATGTGCCCCTGAACAGTAGTTATATCCAGATATGTGCCCCCTCACTGTAGTTATGGCCAGATATATGCCCCCTTGCTGTAGATATGCCCAGATATGTGTCCCCTCAAAGTAGTTATGCCCAGATATGTGCTCCCTCAAAGTAGTTATGCCCAAATATATTCCCCTCACAGTAGTTATGCCCAGATATGTGCCCTCTCACAGTAGTTATGCCCAGATATGTGCCCCCTCAAAGTAGTTATGCCCAAATATATTCCCCTCACAGTAGTTATGCCCAGATATGTGCCCTCTCACAGTAGTTATGCCCAGATATGTGCCCTCTCACAGTAGTTATGCCCAGATATGTGCCCCTCACAGTAGTTATGCCCAGATATGTGCCCCTCACAGTAGTTATGCCCAGATAGGTGCCCCTCACTGCTTCACAGGATCTGAGAACCTGCTGCTGGAGATTTCTGAAGTCGCTATCTTCCAAGAGCAGGCCTCCAAGGCTGAAGTGAGCCGGGCAAGCTCTATTATGGCATAACAGACATTTAATAAACTGGAAGATGGTAACAATCTTACTAGGTGGAGGATAGAAAAAACTCTCAGTATAAGGATACCAGGAACATCCATGGTGTGCAATTCTTCAGATGCTCAGCACAGAATCCGGGTCCAGGCTGTACTGGACATCACTATGGCCTACAAGTTACCAGATGTTGGGGATACCTCCGTTTGAAGGGGCTCACAAGCGGACCCGAACGCTTCCGTCCAGCCCTAATGCATTCTGAATGGATGCGGATCCGCTCAGACTGCATCAGTCTGGCGGCGTTCAGCCTCCGCTCCGCTCAGCAGGCGGACACCTGAACGCTGCTTGCAGCGTTCGGATGTCCGCCTGGCCGTGCGGATCCGTTCAGACTTACAATGTAAGTCAATGGGGACGGATCCGTTTGAAGATGCCACAATATGGCTCAATCTTCAAGCGGATCCGTCCCCCATTGACTTTCAATGTAAAAGTCTGGACGGATCCGCTCAGGCTAATTTCACACTTAGCTTTTTTTTGCCAATATAATGCAGACGGATCCGTTCTGAACTGAGCCTCCGTCTGCATTATTATGATCGGATCCGTTCAGAACGTATCCGATCGAACGCTAGTGTGAAAGTAGCCTCACATGCGCATACTGCACATCACACATGTTATTACATCCAGGCACATAGTCCACATCACACATGTTATTACATGCAGACACATAGTCCACATCACACGTTATTACATACAGGCACATAGTACACATCACACATGTTATTACATACAGGCACATGGTACACATCACACATGTTATTACATACAGGCACATGGTACACATCACACATGTTATTACATACAGGCACTGGCACATAGTACACATCATACATGTTATTACATGCAGGCACATACTACAGATCACATATGCACTCACTTTTACGCAGGATTCCTGGAAGGGCAGTCCTAACAGCTAGTAAGTAACACTGCCTCTCCTGACAACCCTCCCCCTCCGACCTCGGTCCAGACTACGTAGCTGCATCATTTACTCCAGCTCTGGCTGTTTACACACCAGCAGCTGTGTAAATAAGAGGGTAAGGGTTAACAGGGCACCAGCTAGCCATGGGGAAGGGGGGCAGTGACCAGCAGCTCTCACTGCAATTGTCGGCTCCTCTGATCAGGAGCAGGCTGGGAGGAGGAGTCTTCAGGCTGCTGTGTGCTGGACCGCAGGGCTGGCAGCAGGATTAGACGTCACCACCAGCACTGCTGCTCATTGGCTGCCTGCTACAGAAGTCGGGAGACTAGAGTAAGAGATCGCTGTGCCGCACAGGATTACAAACCCAGACTGTCCGGGTGAATCCCAGACGGGTGGCAACCCTACTGAGGCTCTCTAAGGCTGCAGCCGCCTGAGCGCTCTATAAAGGAAGCAAAACAAGCACTGGCTCTGCTTGGGGCCCCGGGCCAGCTCGGGGCCCCAAGCAATTGCTTGTTTTGCCTGTCTGTTAGCGACGTGGAACCACCATCTGAGGGAATTCCGAGTTTGGTTGGATAGGGAGCACAGGGAATCTAGTCCCGCCAGGCTCCCATTCCATTTGTTTAAGACCTCCGACTGAAGAGGTCAGAGGTGCCATAAAGCCCAAGGGACTGCATCAACAGCCACTGACATGAGTCCCAATATCTTCATGAGGGTCCGTATGGAGACTCGTCGTGGTACGTAAAGGAACCTTGCCAGGTCCTGAATCCGCGCTCCTCTTTCTGGCGTCAACTGGAGGGAAATCTCCAGAGAGTCTACTACGAATCCTAGATATTGGATAGAAGTTGAAGGGCTCACATTCGACTTCTGCCAGTAGATGATCCAGCCTAAGCGGAGCAGAAAGGAAATTGCGACACAAAGATGATTGGAAAGTAAAGGGACCGAAGAGACTAGAAGGAGCCAATCGTCCAGGTAAGGAACAATGGTCAGTCCCTGGAGTCTCAGAGCTGCTACCACCGATACTACCACCTTGGTGAAGATAAGGGGGGCAGATGAGATTCCGAAGGGGAGGACGGAAAATTGATAGTGCCTGCGCACTCCTGAAATCTGGACCGCGATCCTGAGAAATTTCCAGGAGGTAGGATGGATCGGGATGTGGAGATAAGCATCCTTGAGGTCCAGAGTAGCCATCACGTCTCCAGGGCTGAGGAGGTGTCTGACGGAACCTGGATCCCCTTACGAAACAATTGAGGAATCTCAAATCTATGATCATCCGGAGGTCTCCTGTCTTTTTGGGTACCAGGAATACTGGAGAATAAATCCCTAGACCCCTCTCCCCTGCCGGTACCTCCTCCAGAGCTCCCTTGGAAATGTAGTCCTGGATATAGGACTCTAGGATCTTTTATCTGGCCGGCAAAAAACTGCGCGTGGCGATAAAACTTTCTGGGGGGAGAGAAACGAGGTCTATGGAATAGCCCGTAACTACTATGCTTTGTACCCAGGGATCTGAGATTTCCTGGGTCCAAACGTGCTTGAAAAAAGAAAGACGACCCCCTACAGGGAGGTGAGGGAGGGGTACGGGAAAATCCAGAGGCGTAACGACAGGGGTAGCAGGGTTTATCCAAGAGCCTCTGAGAGGCCCATAGTCAGGAGGGTTTTGCCTCCCTGGTGGGTTTACGGGAGCGTCTAGACAATTTTCTAGACTGCCCCCCCCCCAGTCTCTACGTCTGGCCTGCTGTCCGGGTCGACCCCCACGAGCTTGTCCACCCCTGCCCCGAAAGGGCTGTTGGGGGAGAGTTTTTCCCTTTTGATCCAAGAGACCCTCCATGATGGAGTCTAATTCTGAATGGAATAAGCGGTTCGATTCGAAAGGAAGCCCACAGAGGTTATATTTGGAAGCATTGTCGGCATTCCAGGGCTTTAGCCACAGAGGTCTCCTAGCAGCTGACACTAGAGCCATTGTTTTGGCTGCCAATTTCAGCTGTAGCTGGGACATGTCGCACAGGAAATCATTGGCCAGATTGATGGATTTGAAAGCGGCTAGGATGTCGTCTCGGGAGACACTCTGGTGGACATCAGTTTGGATTTGGTTCAGCCTAGATCTAAGGAAAGAAGAGACCTCTGTGGCCGCAATTATGGTTGAGGCCGAAGCTGCGGCTGCCGAGTAACCCCTTCTTAGGGTGCATTCTGCCCTCCTATCTAGAGGGTCCTACAGACTAGACCCATCGTCTGCAGGAACCAGAGTGCGCCTGGACAGTTTAGCTATCGCCATGTCCACCTTAGGTATGGAACCCCATGATTCCACTAAGGGTTTAGCCATCAGAAACATTAACTTAAATTTCCGGGTGAGGACTGGACCTTTTTCTGGCTTTTTCCATTCTGTGCGCATCACAGAAAGAAGGGTCTCATCTGCCTTAAAGACCCGCTGAGTCCGGCAGGCGGGATCGGAAGACTCCCCTATGTCAACATCATGGTCCCCCGACCTGATGGACTTCAGTAGCTTCTGTGTCTTTTCGGGTGGAAAGAAACATGAAGTTGATTCCTCCTCATCCGAGGAAGATGACCCCACAGAAAGGGGCATAGGTCTGTCAGTAGGGGCGACAACCTCCATCGGAGTCTGAGAGGGAACCGGTAACCTCTCATTTAGAAGGTGTACGACACCCTTGATGGAGTCGTCCACGTATGTCTTAGCCCACTGGTACATATCCTGCATAGACGGTTCTGTAGTGGTGCTAGAACAGCAGCTGTCACACCTGGAATAGGGGCAACTATCGTCAAGAGGCGTGTTGCAATCATAACAGGCCAGGTGTTTCCTCTTGGCCGCAGACTTCCGTTGCTGGTCTGACTCTTTAGGAGAAGCCATAGCTGAAATGCAAGAAGAAAATTAAAAACATCCCTAAAAAAAAACTAAGGGAGTAAAAGACATTAATTAGCGGCACGAACCAGAGGAGAAAAAGTCAAGCACTTTGAAAGATAGAAGCTGAATGGAATTCAGATGATAGCAAAAATTCTCACTGAAACACAGGAGACTCTGGAGCTAGCTTGTTAAAGCAGCGCAGCCAGAGACAGACTGAAGCTATCAGGGAGCTTAAGAAGGGAACAGCTCCAACCGGGGGAGGGGCCCAGCCACTAGCACTCCCCCAGGACAGCTATATGTTTTTAAACATTACTGTGGTAAAGAAATACATCTTAATTGCCTTTACATCGCCCACCCCTCCTGTGAAAACAAACCCCCGGCTGGCAAGAACTAGTTTGCTTTAAGCAAAAGGAAAAAACAACATCAGCTGAAAGACCGGAAGTGATGCCGCAGCTGGCAACGCGTCACTTCCGGTCATGGCGGTGCCCATGCCACGCCAGAGTCTGAACGAGCCGAGGCATCCAGGAGGGGAAAACTCAGTCAGTAGAGAAACACATTGCCCTCAAGTATCGCTAAACATAGCAGCTGAATGGGGGAAATGAAAAGAATAAGCGCATGGAAAAAGCGCTTGATGTAAGGACAAAAAAGGAGACCAAGGAAACATTAGAGATTAATGGTCTCAAACTCCCAGAGAGGAGAGCTTCGCCAGTCCACCTGTCCAAAGGACAGAAAAAAACACGCTGGGCTGGGGGGCGAACCCCTCCCTTTAAGGGAGCTGGAGTTCTTCTATTGGTTATTCTTTGGGCTCATAAAAAATTCTGCCGGTCCTACCAGTCCACGGGGGTGGGGGGGGGGGGGGTCAGTTAACCCCATCTATGCTGCTGGTAGGACGTAAGGGAATGGGTGAAATCTCATAGCAGCTCTGGGACTAGCCGGTTTGACGCACATCGCTTGCCTGGCGCATGTGCTGAATTTGGTGGTGCAGAGATTCCTTAAAAATTACCCCGACATGTCAGAGCTGCTTCATAAAGTGCGGGCCGTTTGTGCGCACTTTTGGCGTTCTCACCCTGCTGCTTGCCTGTCAGCGCTGCAGCGTCACTTTGGCCTTCCTGCTCACTGCATCATATGAAACGTGCCCACAAGGTGGAACTCCACCTTGCACATGCTGGCCAGACTGTGCGAGCAGCAGCAGGCGATAGTGGAGTTTTAGCTGCAGCATGCACGGGTGAGTCACTCGCCGGAACAGCACCACTTTACCACCAATGACTGGTCCTCCATGCAAGACCTGTGTTCCTTGTTGCGCTGTTTCGAGTTCTCCACCAACATGGCCAGTTCCGATAACACATTTCTCAGCGTTACGATCCCACTTCTATGCCTCCTTGAAAAAACACTACTGGCAATGATGGAAGAGGATGTGGCACAGGAGGAGGAGAAGGAAGAGGGATCATTTCGTAGGATTTCCGGCCAGTCATTCCCAAGTGGCTCCGAGGGTGGATTCCTGCACCCACAAACCCAAGGTACACAATTGTCCAGCCCGGGCACAGTTCTGGAGGATGAGGAGGTGGAGGTTGAGGAGGAGGAGATGGAGGAGGAGGAACCATGTTCACAGCAGGGTGGCACCCAGACCAGCTCCAAGACCAGCTCATGGCCATCACTGGTGCGTGAATGGGGGGATACAGAGGACACAGACAATACACCTCCACAGAGGACAGCTTTTTATTGCGATTACATGCTGCAGTCGATTATATGCTGCAGTGGCTCCGCAATGACCGCTAAGTTGCCCACATTCTAACTTGTGCTAATTACTGGGTGGCCATGCTGCTGGATCCCCGCTACAAGGACGACGTACCGTCCCTTTTTCCGTCACTGGAGCGTGATCGTAAGATGCGCTAGTACAAGCGTACGCTGGTAGAAGCGCTGCTTGTGGCATTCCCACCTGACAGCGGGGGCACAGTGGAAGCACAAGGGGAAGGCAGAGGACGAGGAAGAGGTCGCCAACCCAGCACCTCAGAAGGCAGGGTTAGCATGGCCAAAATATGGAAAAGCTTTGTCAGCACGCCACAACAACCAGCCAGCACCACTAGCTGATATGGAACGTCTTAGCATGAGGCAGCATTTCAGCAACATGGTGGAGCAGTATGTGTGCACACGTCTACACGTACTGAATGACGGGTCTGCCCCCTTCAACTTCTGGGTCTCCAAATTGGGCACATGGCCTGAGCTTGCCCTTTACGCCTTGGAGGTGCTTGCCTGCCCTGCAGCCAGTGTATTATATGAACGTGTGTTTAGCTATACCTATTATATTGGTAAAAAATAAATAGTCATTTACATTTTCGGGTGAAATTCACCAATTTTGGTGTGTATAGTACCCCTGCTATACGTAGTGGAACGGTAAAAAAAAATAAAAATTTTTTTTTTTTTTAATTGTCAGTTACATTTTCTAGTGAAATAAACACATTTTTGGGTGTATAGTACTACTGCTATACTTAGTAGACAGGTAAAAAATAAAATAATGGTCAGTTATATATTCTGGTGAAATTCACCATTTTTTGGGTGTAATATAACCCTCCTCTACCTAGTTGACAGCTTAATAAATTTCAATAATTTTTCTGTTACATTCTTGGGTTGACAATTTTAGACATGAATAAACACCTGCTATGCATAGGTGACAGGGAATAAAATGCAAGAAATTATTCAGTAATTAATGTGCACCACATCCTTACATTCAATGCTTAAACTTTGAAAAGTTGTCACACTTCTATGCTTTAATAATTTCTCCCATATTTCAACTCTAATTTTAAATTTGAAAAAAATGAATCCTCCCTAGGATAAGGTCTCTCTTTCTCACGCTCCCTCTCTAGCCTGGAATCCTGATTCCCCACCACCCATGATCATCATGGTTGGCGCATAAAAGAACATCTAAAGTTGATAGAGCAGATATCAAATTGGATCGTGAACATCACGGGGACGTGCGACATGGTGGGGCAGTAAGTGTGCACACGCCTACACAAACTGACTGACAGGGGTCAGCCCCTGCAACTTCTGGGTCTCCAAATTGGGCACATGGCCTGAGCTTGCCCTTCATGCCTTGGAGGTGCTGGCCTGCCCTGCAGCCAGTGTATTGTCTGAACATGTGTTTAGCATGACTGGAGGGTTATATTTCCCAATGTTTTGGGGTGTACCCTAATTAAAAAAAAATTAAAATACATTTTTAACTAAAAAGCAGTGTAGGCTACCTCGTCTTCCTCTACCGCAACTTCCAACTACACCACCATATCCACCGCCTCCTTAACCTCCTACTCCATATGGACCTGGTCCTCCTAGATCAAGATTATTATTAACCACATTTTTACACCATTTGCAGCCCTCTAGCCCTTTCCATGACATTTTTACAGCCATTTTAGTGTTCAAAAGTTCGGGTCCCCATTGACTTTAATGGGGTCCGGGGTCAAATTCGGGTCTCGAACGCAAACTTTTTTCCGAAATTCGTCCGAACCCGAACATCCAGGTGTCCGAGCACTGTTTGGTCTTTCAATAGTTTTTTTGGAGTTAAATCTGTGAATTTCCAGCAAAACGCTATCTGTCCCTGCCTACTGTCTGCTCTCCCTGATGCTGAATGATCTAAACGCGGGACATCGGCTCCTATATAAACTAGTATCACGTGTTCCGGCCAGCCAATCATTGTAAGGCTAATAGCATTACACTGAAGGGAATTACTTACCTAAACGTTGATTGGCTGCTTAGGAGGGGCCAAACATGCGGGGTGGAGACTCTAGCAATACGACGAGCACACGTGGTATTCGACCGCCACATGCCGAACATAGTGATGATCGAGCCGAACCAGTACTCAGCTGAGCATGTTCGCTCTTGACTACCAAACATTAAAAAATATGTTGAAAAGGGTGGTGCCTAAAGATGGGAAGGACTGGGACCGTCGTCTGCACTATCTCATGTTTGCAGTGCAAGAGGTACCCTAGGCCTCTACTGGGTTCTCGCTCTTCGAACTGCTACATGGCAGACACTCTCGCAGTCTATCGGACGTGGCCATAGAGGAATGGGAACAACAACCCACTCCACATAAAAGTGTCAATGAGTACGTTACCCAGATGCAAAATCGAATAGAGACCTTCTTGCCTCTTGTCAGGGAGCATATCGATGCAGCTCAGCATGCCCAGAGTCGGATCTATAATCAGCAGGCTCGAGAAAGTAAGTTCCTGGCTAGGTGGCAGGGGCCCAACGAGGTACTCGAGAAAACTGGAGATGTAAATTATAAGGTACACCAGCCAGGCTAAAGCCGGAGCAGAGTTACCATGTGAATTTACTCAAACCTTGGAAAGCTAGGGACACCTGTACAGAAGATAGCCCGTGGCCGGGTTTTCTAGGAGAAGAGGTACCGGTACCTGATGCAAGAGAGGCGGCTGCCACAGTAAAAATTACTGACAGCCTCTCCTCTAGCCAGACTCACGAGGCCAGGGAGTTAGTTAGTCGGAACATGGCTGTGTTCTCGGACCTCCCTGGACGCACTTCAATAATCCAGCATGACATTTGCCTGAGGCTCAGTGGCAAAGTACGATTAAAACCGTACCGGGAATCCGAGGCTCGGCGACAGGCCATATCAGAGGAAGTGCAGCTAATGTTACAGTGAGACATCATTGAGGAGTCAAAATGTGAGTGGGCCAGTCCTATGGGATTGATACCCAAGCCGGACAGGACGTTGCGATTTTGTAACGACTTTCGAAAACTTAACAAGGTTTCCAAATTCGATGTGTATCCCATGCCCTGGGTGGATGAGCTCATCGAGAGGTTAGTACAAGCCTGGTATTTTTCTGTTTTGGACATCACAAAAGGGTACTGGCAGGTTGCCAAAGAGAAAACTGCCTTCATCACACCTGAGGGGCTGTATCAATATAAGGTCTTACCCTTTGGTCTGCATTGCACCCCGACACTTTTCAGCGACTAATGGATATCGTGCTTCGTCCACATCGTCGCTACGCTTCAGCTTACCTGGACGATATTGTCATCCACAATACCGACTGGGAAAGTCACCTACCCAAAGTGCAGGCTGTAGTGGACTCCCTTCGGAAAGCTGGCCTAACCAATAACCCAAAAAAATGTGCGATTGGGTTAGAAGAGACTATGTACCTAGGGTATGTCATTGGGCGCGGAGTCATCAAACCCCAACAAAATAGAGGTGATACGGAATTGGCCCCTACCTGTCACCACTAGGAAAGTAAAGTCATTCCTGGGAATGGTGGGTTATTACATGAGGTTTGTTCCCCAATTTGCTACTCTAGCCGCGCCCTTGACAGGACTCTTGAAGGGACACAAGTCAATGATGGTTTGCTGGGATGATCGGGCGGAGGAGACTTTCTCCGCGTTGAAGTCGACCCTGTGCGTGTCCCCGGTTTTGGTGACGTCCAACTTCAAAAGGGAATTTATGGTACAGACCGATGCCTCTGAAGTAGGCCTCGGTGCTGAAATGTCTCAAGAAGTCAACGTGGAGGATCATCCAGTTGTCTTCCTCAGCTGTAAGCTCACCCCAGCCGAGCCCGGGATAGTATAGTGGAAAGAGAGCGCATGGCAATCATGGGGGCACTCGAGTCTCTCCTCTATTATTTATTGGGGACAAAATTCTGCCTGGTGACTGACCACTCCCCTCTCAAGAGGATGAGCCAGGCCAAGGACAGAAATTGCCAGGTCACCCGATGGTTTCTCTCCTTACAAAACTTTAAGTTTTCGGTAGAACACAGGGCAGGCCATTTACAGGGAAACACAGATGCCCTGTCCCGGGTACACTGTCTGGTGTGTGTTCACCCCCTCATATGACACAGTGAGAGGTTTTGTCTGAGTTAATCAGGTATATTTCTCCCAGCATGTGCTGCTGGGCTGATTTACAGCCAGGTGAGGTCAAATACCAGACCGGATTTTAAATCTGGGTTTTGGCAGCACCTGGCTGTCGTTAAATAGGCAGCTGGGCTCAGAAGCCGCGTTTCTGTCTTGAGATCTGGGAGCCTTGTGTCTGGATGAAGGCTTGCTACCTGTTTGTCATGAAAACAGGTTGGTGCTGCTATTGTCAAGGACTCTTTGAGGCAGAATTGCTGCATGGTGTGAATTACCACCAACACCACAAGGTCACTTTGTTTATTGAATATGTCTGCTTGTTTGGTCACTTGCCTAAAGTGTGAATAAAACACTGAACTGTTAGATCCAAAGAACTTGTTGTTGCCTCTATACTGCGTCCGCTAATCCTGTCTACCAGAGTATGGAAAATGTATGGCAGCACCAATTCACAGCATAAATAACGGGTGCTGTGTCCAAGGGTGTCACCGCTTACCCACAAAATATAGACGGAAACGGACAGCACATCCAGTAGAAAAAGTTGTGGCTTATTAGGCCAGAGTGGCACAGTGAAGCGACGTTTCGGCTCAAAACATAGAGCCTTTCTCAAGCATCAAACATAAGTGTAACACAAGGTATAAATAGATATACATGATTAGGGGGTGGAGTAATCAATCAATATAATCATTACAATAAAAGATGTGTAAAAAATGAATAAATAGTGAGTATAAAGTGATATACCATGATACAATCTATAGCAGCAATAATACAATACATGATTATACATAAAAGTACAGAAAATTCATAATGATACAGTGCAACCAATACATAAATCCAATAAGTGACACCAATATAGATCGGCTGCTATACATTAGCATAATTACATTAGATTAAAAACAGGAGGGGCAAAGGACAAGATTGGTAACATACCACATAGAACAACGCACATCCCCATGCAGTCAATGGCCAAACTTGGCATCTATCCCTGAGGAGTGCGCAGGCGCCAGGTTGTGTCTCAACAGCATGACGTCATGCCATGCCTGATGTAGAAGTCCCGCACATCACCTACCCACTCGGACGCAGGAAAACCGGAAGTATCTGTCAGCATTCCAACGCACATGCTCACATAAACCCATGTCCAGAAGCGCCATGTTGGATGCTGGCAAAGTGACCCAAAGTTGTATTATTCTTACAGTAAATGGCTCATAGGAAGCAAAAAGGAAATGGATGCCCCTATTCAAGAGGGTACAATATCCTAATGCTGGGCATGCAGTATGAGCCCGATCGGCACTGCCGTGTCAATCGAGCATTCAAGCGCCACCCCATACACGCCTCCTGACACCGCCAAAGACAGGGTTCTCCTGACAACCATGGGATATATTCTACTATTTATGAAGATATCTGTCGAGACTCAGCCTAAGCACAAATAAACCATAATGCTGGACAAGCATGGGATAACAATGTTTATCCATATGGTATGCTAGCATCTTCTCCATATTGTTCCTCTTCTTGTAGCAAGACATCTATGAAAAAGAGAGAGAATAGGATCATAAGTAAGATCTTATATGAACACTTATGTCTAACATCACCCACTACAGCGCTAAAGCAGAACAGAGAATGCAAACGGACATTACGGGGCAAACCACCCCTTATGAATATACCCCTAAATTGTAGTCTACGTTCAGACCATTGGGTCTCAAGGTATTAAGTGTATGTATCCAAAATAATTCCTTCTTCTTTAACCACTTCAGCCCCGCTAGGTGAAACCCCCTTCATGACCAGAGCACTTTTTACACTTCGGCACTACACTCCTTTCACCGTTTATCGCTCGGTCATGCAACTTACCACCCAAATGAATTTTACCTCCTTTTCTTCTCACTAATAGAGCTTTCATTTGGTGGTATTTTATTGCTGCTGACATTTTTACTTTTTTTGTTATTAATCAAAATGTAACGATTTTTTTGCAAAAAAATGACATTTTACACTTTCAGCTGTAAAATTTTGCAAAAAAAACGACATCCATATATAAATTTTTCGCCAAATTTATTGTTCTACATGTCTTTGATAAAAAAAAAATGTTTGGGCAAAAAAAAAAAATGGTTTGGGTAAAAGTTATAGCATTTACAAACTATGGTACAAAAAGGTGAATTTCCGCTTTTTGAAACAGCTCTGACTTTCTGAGCACCTGTCATGATTCCTGAGGTTCTACAATGCCCAAACAGTAGAAAACCCCCACAAATGACCCCATTTCGGAAAGTAGACACCCTAAGGTATTCGCTGATGGGCATAGTGAGTTCATAGAACTTTTTATTTTTTGTCACAAGTTAGCGGAAAATGATGATGATTTTATTTTTTTTATTTTTTCTTACAAAGTCTCATATTCCACTAACTTGCGACAAAAAATAAAAAATTCTAAAAACTTGCCATGCCCCTCACGGAATACCTTGGGGTGTCTTCTTTCCAAAATGGGGTCACTTGTGGGGTAGTTATACTGCCCTGGCAATTTAGGGGCCCAAATGTGTGAGAAGAACTTTGCAATCAAAATGTGTAAAAAATGACCGGTGAAATCCAAAAGGTGCACTTTGGAATATGTGCCCCTTTGCCCACCTTGGCAGCAAAAAAGTGTGACACATCTGGTATAGCCGTACTCAGGAGAAGTTGGGGAATGTGTTTTGGAGTGTCATTTTACATATACCCATGCTGGGTGAGAAAAATATCTTGGTCAAATGCCAACTTTGTATAACAAAATGGGAAAAGTTGTCTTTTGCCAAGATATTTCTCTCACCCAGCATGGGTATATGTAAAATGACACCCCAAAACACATTCCCCAACTTCTCCTGAGTACGGCGATACCAGATGTGTCACACTTTTTTGCTGCCAAGGTGGGCAAAGGGGCACATATTCCAAAGTGCACCTTTCAGATTTTGCAGGCCATTTTTTACACATTTTGATTGCAAGGTACTTCTCACACATTTGGGCCCCTAAATTGCCAGGGCAGTATAACTACGCCACAAGTGACCCCATTTTGGAAAGAAGACACCCCAAGGTATTCCGTGAGGGGCATGGCGAGTTCCTAGAATTTTTATTTTTTGTCACAAGTTAGTGGAATATGAGACTTTGTAAGGAAAAAAGAAAAAAAAAGAAAAATCATCATTTTCCGCTAACTTGTGACAAAAAATAAAAAATTCTAGGAACTCGCCGTGCCCCTCACGGAATACCTTGGGGTGTCTTCTTTCCAAAATGGGGTCACTTGTGGCGTAGTTATACCGCCCTGGCAATTTAGGGGCCCAAATGTGTAAGAAGTACCTTGCAATCAAAATGTGTAAAAAATGGCCTGCGAAATCCGAAAGGTGCACTTTGGAATATGTGCCCCTTTGCCCACCTAGGCTGCAAAAAAGTGTCACACATGTGGTATCGCCGTACTCAGGAGAAGTTGGGCAATGTGTTTTGGGGGGTCATTTTACATATACCCATGCTGGGTGAGAGAAATATCTTGGCAAAAGACAACTTTTCCCATTTTTTTATACAAAGTTGGCATTTGACCAAGATATTTTTCTCACCCAGCATGGGTATATGTAAAATGACACCCCAAAACACATTCCCCAACTTCTCCTGAGTACGGCGATACCACATGTGTGACACTTTTTTGCAGCCTAGATGCGCAAAGGGGCCCAAATTCCTTTTAGGAGGGCATTTTTAGACATTTGGATCCCAGACTTCTTCTCACACTTTCGGGCCCCTAAAAAGCCAGGGCAGTATAAATACCCCACATGTGACCCCACTTTGAAAAGAAGACACCCCAAGGTATTCAATAAGGGAAGGCCGAGTTCCTAGAATTTTTATTTTTTTTGCATAAGTTAGCGGATATTGATTTTTTTTGTTTTTTTCTCACAAAGTCTCACTTTCCGCTAACTTAGGACAAAAATTTCAATCTTTCATGGACTCAATATGCCCCTCACGGAATACCTTGGGGTGTCTTCTTTCCGAAATGGGGTCACATGTGGGGTATTTATACTGCCCTGGCTTTTTAGGGGCCCTAAAGTGTGAGAAGAAGTCTGGAATATAAATGTCTAAAAATGTTTACGCATTTGGATTCCGTGAGGGGTATGGTGCGTCCATGTGAGATTTTATTTTTTGACACAAGTTAGTAGAATATGAGACTTTGTAAGAAAAAACAAAAACAAAAACAAACAAAAAATTTCCGCTAACTTGTGCCAAAAAAAATGTCTGAATGGAGCCTTACCGGGGGGGGGGGGGGGGGGGGTGATCAATGACAGGGGGGGTGATCAATGACAGGGGGGTGATCAATGACAGGGGGGTGATCACCCATATAAACTCCCTGATCACCCCTCTGTCATTGATCACCCCCCCTGTAAGGCTCCATTCAGACAGCCGCATGATTTTTTACGGATCCATGGATACATGGATCGGATCCACAAAACGCATGCGGACGTCTGAATGGAGCCTTACAGGGGGGTTATCAATGACAGGGGGTGATCAGGGTAATCAGGGTGATCACCCCCCTGTCACTGATCACTCCCCCCTGTAAGGCTCCATTCAGACATCCGCATGATTTTTTACGGATCCATGGATACATGGATCGGATCCACAAAACGCATGCGGACGTCTGAATGGAGCCTTACAGGGGGGTTATCAATGACAGGGGGTGATCAGGGTAATCAGGGTGATCACCCCCCTGTCACTGATCACCCCCCCCTGTAAGGCTCCATTCAGACATCCGCATGATTTTTTACGGATCCATGGATACATGGATCGGATCCACAAAACACATGCGGACGTCTGAATGGAGCCTTACAGGGGGTGATCAATGACAGGCGGGTGATCACCCATATACACTCCCTGATCACCCCCCTGTCATTGATCACCCCCCTGTAAGGCTCCATTCAGACGTCCGCATGCGTTTTGTGGATCCGATCCATGGATCCGTAAAAAATCATGCGGATGTCTGAATGGAGCCTTACAGGGGGGGTGATCAGTGACAGGGGGGTGATCACCCTGATTACCCTGATCACCCCCTGTCATTGATAACCCCCCTGTAAGGCTCCATTCAGACGTCCGCATGCGTTTTGTGGATCCGATCCATGTATCCATGGATCCGTAAAAAATCATGCGGATGTCTGAATGGAGCCTTACAGGGGGGAGTGATCAGTGACAGGGGGGTGATCACCCTGATTACCCTGATCACCCCCTGTCATTGATAACCCCCCTGTAAGGCTCCATTCAGACGTCCGCATGCGTTTTGTGGATCCGATCCATGTATCCATGGATCCGTAAAAAATCATGCGGACGTCTGAATGGAGCCTTACAGGGGGGGTGATCAATGACAGGGGGTGATCAGGGTAATCAGGGTGATCACCCCCCTGTCACTGATCACTCCCCCCTGTAAGGCTCCATTCAGACATCCGCATGATTTTTTACGGATCCATGGATACATGGATCGGATCCACAAAACGCATGCGGACGTCTGAATGGAGCCTTACAGGGGGGTTATCAATGACAGGGGGTGATCAGGGTAATCAGGGTGATCACCCCCCTGTCACTGATCACCCCCCCTGTAAGGCTCCATTCAGACATCCGCATGATTTTTTACGGATCCATGGATACATGGATCGGATCCACAAAACACATGCGGACGTCTGAATGGAGCCTTACAGGGGGGTTATCAATGACAGGGGGTGATCAGGGTAATCAGGGTGATCACCCCCCTGTCACTGATCACCCCCCCTGTAAGGCTCCATTCAGACATCCGCATGATTTTTTACGGATCCATGGATCGGATCCACAAAATGCATGCGGACGTCTGAATGGAGCCTTACAGGGGGGTGATCAATGACAGGGGGGTGATCAGGGAGTGTATATGGGTGATCACCCGCCTGTCATTGATCACCCCCTGTAAGGCTCCATTCAGACGTCCGCATGTGTTTTGCGGATCCGATCCATGTATCCATGGATCCGTAAAAATCATGCGGACGTCTGAATGGAGCCTTACAGGGGAGTGATCAATGACAGGGGGGTGATCAATGACAGGGGGTGATCAGGGAGTGTATATGGGTGATCACCCGCCTGTCATTGATCACCCCCCTGTAAGGCTCCATTCAGACGTCCGCATGATTTTTACGGATCCATGGATACATGGATCGGATCCACAGAACGCATGCGGACGTCTGAATGGAGCCTTACAGGGGGGTTATCAATGACAGGGGGTGATCAGGGTAATCAGGGTGATCACCCCCCTGTCACTGATCACCCCCCCTGTAAGGCTCCATTCAGACATCCGCATGATTTTTTACGGATCCATGGATCGGATCCACAAAACGCATGCGGACGTCTGAATGGAGCCTTACAGGGGGGTTATCAATGACAGGGGGTGATCAGGGTGATCACCCCCCTGTCACTGATCACCCCCCCTGTAAGGCTCCATTCAGACATCCGCATGATTTTTTACGGATCCATGGATACATGGATCGGATCCACAGAACGCATGCGGACGTCTGAATGGAGCCTTACAGGGGGGTTATCAATGACAGGGGGTGATCAGGGTAATCAGGGTGATCACCCCCCTGTCACTGATCACCCCCCCTGTAAGGCTCCATTCAGACGTCCGCATGATTTTTACGGATCCATGGATACATGGATCGGATCCGTAAAAATCATGCGGACGTCTGAATGGAGCCTGACAGGGGGGTGATCAATGACAGGGGGTGATCAGGGTAATCAGGGTGATCACCCCCCTGTCACTGATCACCCCCCCTGTAAGGCTCCATTCAGACGTCCGCATGATTTTTATGGATCCATGGATACATGGATCGGATCCGTAAAAATCATGCGGACGTCTGAATGGAGCCTGACAGGGGGGTGATCAATGACAGGGGGTGATCAGGGTGATCACCCCCTGTCATTGATCACTCCCCTGTAAGGCTCCATTCAGACGTCCGCATGATTTTTACGGATCCATGGATACATGGATCGGATCCGCAAAACACATGCGGACGTCTGAATGGAGCCTTACAGGGGGTGATCAATGACAGGCGGGTGATCACCCATATACACTCCCTGATCACCCCCTGTCATTGATCACCCCCCTGTCATTGATCACCCCCTGTAAGGCTCCATTCAGACGTCCGCATGTGTTTTGCGGATCCGATCCATGTATCCATGGATCCGTAAAAATCATGCGGACGTCTGAATGGAGCCTTACAGGGGAGTGATCAATGACAGGGGGGTGATCAATGACAGGGGGTGATCAGGGAGTGTATATGGGTGATCACCCGCCTGTCATTGATCACCCCCCTGTAAGGCTCCATTCAGACGTCCGTATGCTTTTTGCGGATCCGATCCATGTATCCGTGGATCCGTAAAAATCATACGGACGTCTGAACGGAGCCTGACAGGGGGGTGATCAATGACAGGGCGGTGATCAATGACAGGGGGGTGATCAGGGAGTTTATATGGGGTGATCATGGGTGATCAGGGGTTTATAAGGGGTTAATAAGTGACGGGGGGGGGGGGGGTGTAGTGTAGTGTAGTGTAGTGTGGTGTTTGGTGTGACTGTACTGACCTACCTGAGTCCTCTGGTGGTCGATCCTAACAAAAGGGACCACCAGAGGACCAGGTAGGAGGTATATTAGATGCGGTTATGAAAACAGCGTCTAATATACCTGTTAGGGGTTAAAAAATTCGGATCTCCAGCCTGCCAGCGAGCGATCGCCGCTGGCAGGCTGGAGATCCACTCGCTTACCTTCCGTTCCTGTGAGCGCGCGCGCCTGTGTGCGTGCGTTCACAGGAAATCCCGGCCCTCGCGAGATGACGCGTATATGCGTCGTCGTGCGCAGGGCTGCCACCTCCGGACCGCACATCTGAGTTAGGCGGTCCGGAGGTGGTTAATAGCAAGATTCTAATACCTCCACGTCTGGGCAGGGGAATATGATCAATAATCCAACATTTTAATTGATTCTTAGAATGGTTCTTCTCTACAAAATGTTTGGGAATCGGTAAATCCCAGCATTTTTTCCTAATAGTGGATCGGTGATTGTTTAAACGGGTTTTATGATCCGTGGATGTCTCTCCCACATATAATAATCTGCAGGGGCAACTCAAAACATACAATCACAAAGTTAGAATTACATGTGAGGTAAAAAGAAATGAATAATTATATATATATATATATATATATATATATATATATACACACACAGTATATATACATATACACTCACCTAAAGAATTATTAGGAACACCTGTTCTATTTCTCATTAATGCGATTATCTAGTCAACCAATCACATGGCAGTTGCTTCAATGCATGTAGGGTTGTGGTCCTGGTCAAGACAATCTCCTGAACTCAAAACTGAATGTCAGAATGGGAAAGAAAGGTGATTTAAGCAATTTTGAGCATGGCATGGGTTGTTGGTGCCAGGTGGGCCGGTCTGATTATTTCACAATCTGCTCAGTTACTGGGATTTTCACGCACAACCATTTCTAGGGTTTATAAAGAATGGTGTGAAAAGGGAAAAACATCCAGTATGCGGCAGTCCTGTGGGCAAAAATGCCTTGTTGATGCTAGAGGTCAGAGGAGAATGGGCCGACTGATTCAAGCTGATAGAAGAGCAACGTTGACTGAAATAACCACTCGTTACAACCGAGGTATGCAGCAAAGCATTTGTGAAGCCACAACACGCACAACCTTGAGGCGGATGGGCTACAACAGCAGAAAACCCCACCGGGTACCACTTATCTCCACTACAAATAGGAAAAAGAGGCTACAATTTGCACAAGCTCACCAAAATTGGACCGTTGAAGACTGGAAAAATGTTGCCTGGTCTGATGAGTCTCGATTTCTGTTGAGACATTCAAATGGTAGAGTCCGAATTTGGCGTAAACAGAATGAGAACATGTATCCATCATGCCTTGTTACCACTGTGCAGGCTGGTGGTGGTGGTGTAATGGTGTGGGGGACGTTTTCTGGGCACACTTTAGGCCCCTTAGTGCCAATTGACCATCGTTTAAATGCCACGGGTTACCTGAGCATTGTTTCTGACCATGTCCAACCCTTCATGACCACCATGTACCCATCCTCTGATGGCTACTTCCAGCAGGATAATGCACCATGTCACAAAGCTTGAATCATTTCTAATTGGTTTCTTGAACATGACAATGAGTTCACTGTACTAAAATGGCCCCCACAGTCACCAGATCTCAACCCAATAGAGCATCTTTGGGATGTGGTGGAACGGGAGCTTCGTGCCCTGGATGTGCATCCCTCAAATCTCCATCAACTGCAAGATGCTATACTGTCAATATGGGCCAACATTTCTAAAGAATGCTATCAGCACCTAATTGAATAAATGCCACGTAGAAATAAGGCAGTTCTGAAGGCAAAAAGGGGTCCAACACCGTATTAGTATGGTGTTCCTAATAATTATTTAAGTGAGTATATATTGCTAATTTGATAACATGAGAACTTCCCAGAAGTAGCTAATGAGAACTTCTCAAGAATACACCTTCTCATAATGACCCCAGGTGATCCTCACAAGGGAGACACAGACAAATGGCTTCTTTTCCTGAGACCAAAATTGGAATACATCTTTACAGATATATAGGTATAGACACACACATGTACTGTATCTCCACATTATTTTATATTTTAACACTGTACACAGCCATAAAATATGTAGTACTGTTACAGTGAGAAGGAGCGATGCTGTGCCATGATGCTTTTGGGGACTGTGTTGTGTCCATAGAGAAGGAGATGGAGGAGGTGGATAAGTGCCTGGTGTGGTAGACAGGCCTATACAATCGTCGAGAGGTTAAAAGGACTTGGCCATGTTGTTGGGGTTCTGCCTCTCCGCTACCACAAAAAACATTGACACAGTGGGCCGTGAAAGACATGTACTGTCCCTGTCCCATAAAATCTGCTCCAGGTGGTGTCCAATGTGGCATGAACCTTGCTGCAATCACAGAAAGTGGCCCTTTTTTCCTCCACCATGTGAGAGTACAAGGCAGCAATGGCTTTTTTTGGAGAAATAAATGGCAGCAACAGGGCCAGGTGGGAATTAAAGGCTATGTTCACTTTTGAGGACGTTTTTTTTTATTTTTTATTGTTGCAGTGTACTGATTTGGAGCTAAAATATATATTTTAAATGGTTATTATTAAAAATATGAAGCCCTTTTTTCTGTAAAGGGCTGAGATGCTCTAGTAGCAGGAACTGGATTTTCTCTCTGCTCTGTCAGCCAGCTCACTTGAATGGCTCCTTATGTTTGCTCTCTGACATTATAAACACATATTGTAGCTCAGTTCTTATCTTACTGACAAGAATGTGACTTAGGATACTTTCACACTCAGATTTTGGGCGCGTCATGGATCTGCAAAAACGGATCCGTTACAATTAGGCCCCTTTCGCACGGGTGAGTTTTCAGTAAATAACTGAACATCTTCGGCCATAGGCCTTCATCAGAGTACTGGATGAAGCGTAACAGAGGGAATGGAGACAGCAAGGAGAAGGAAGACAAAGTTTACCTATATGTGTAACGTTGGTGGATGGGGGCAATTGTCCTGTAAGGATGGTGTCAGATATGTGCCCCCTCACAGTAGTTATGGCCAGCTATATGCCCCCTCACAGTAGTTATGGCCAGATATGTGCCCCCTCACAGTCACGGAGAGTTCTTCTGATGGTTCTTCCGATGATCAAAGCTCAGATGCTGGTGCTCCCCAGCAGGCAGGATATTGTTACACACTTTTTTGCCCAAAAACACTTTTTCTGATCTGAAAGTGTTAAATTGAAGTTTAATATATACAGCTTTCATATTCTGTTACCAAAAAAAAAAAAAAAACCTTTTTGGGCAATATACAACATCTGGATCAGTGAGTGTGCAATTTAAGCTAGAAATACACCCATCATTTTCAGTGGTTTGCCAAAAAACACTATTTTCAGGCCTTGCAGCATCAGCACGTGTGAAATTACAGGCACATATACTGCTGTCAAATTTGTTAAACAAACACTCATTGGCAGACTTTGATCTTTGATGCAGATGTCATTGTGAGATACATTTGGGTTAGATTAAGAGATTTGAAATACCGCCATTTGGTGCACCAATATTTAATACAGGCCTACTGTGGGTCAGGCCGTGTGAGATAAACCCTGTATATACAGGGCTTATATTCTTTTATTGATAAAACACCCTTTTTGGGGTAAAATACACAATATTTCAGGCCTTGCAGCATAAGCACATTTGAAATTCCTGGGTTATATACTGCTGCCATATTGAGTTATTAAACAAACACCCGTTTGGGCTAAAAAAGTTTATTTGGCAGCCTTTACTGCATAGGTCATTGTGAGATACACCCTTAATACATTTGGGTTTCAGAGATTTGAAATACAGCCATTTTGGGCAAAGAAATCTTTAATTGAGGCCTACAGTGGGTCAGGCCATGTGAGATACACCCTTTGCATACAGGGGTTTGATTCAGGCATTTGAAATACAGCCATTTTTGGGCAAATAAATCTTTAATTGAGGCCTAGTCTGGTTCAGGCTGTGTGAGATACACCCTTTACATACAGGGGTTCTACTATTAATTAAACACTCATTTAGGGCAAGATCCTAAATTTGAGAAATATGTGGAGAGCGTCAAATAAGGGACGTGGCTCAGGTTGTGGTGCTGCTGGTGGAGTGCCTGTTGCAGGGAGAGGACATGGTAGATCTGTGCCAGCTACCCGCACAAGTGAAACCCATTCCTCAGGTGCGAGTAGGCGACAGACCTTCAGCTCTACGAATGGTGAGGCCTGAACAAGTACAGGTGATAGTAGATTGGGTTGCTGAAAGTGGATCCAGTTCCTTCACATCGTCTCCCAACCAGTCTCACGCTGAAAGACCACAGTTGGCACCTGCAGCCGATGTCCATGAGTCTTTCACCTCAACCCCTTGCAAATCAGCCAAGCAGTCTGAGTCCCAAGTCACGCAGCAGTCTCTTCTGCTTTTTGATGACTCTGTTAGCAGGGTTTCCAAGGGCCATCCACCTAGCCCTGCCCCAGAAGTGGAAGAGATTGAGTACACAGATGTCCAACCACTTATGCTTCAAGATGAGTACATTGGAGGACCATCGCAGCACGTCTCGGATGATGACGAAACACAGATGCCAACTGCTGGGGCTTTCGAAAGTGTGCAGACCGATAAGGAGGGCAGGGGTGTAGACTGGGTGGAAGATAATGTGGAGGACGACAAGGTCCTCGACCCCACATGGAATCAAGGTTATTAAAGTGACCTATGTAGTTCAGAAGAAGAGGCGGTGGTCGCACAGAGCCACCAGCACAGCAGAAGAGGGAGCAGGGTGTAAAAGCAAAGCGGCCGTCCTCTAGACAGTACGCCTGCTACTGCCCACAGCAGCAAGGGACTGGACACACCAAAGCCAGCTCCATGGAGTTCCCCGGCGTGGCAGTTCTTCAGACAATGTGCTGATGACAAGATACGAGTAGTTTGCACGCTGTGCAATCAGAGCCTGAAGCGATGCATAAACGTTCTCAACCTGAGCACAACCTGCATGACCAGGCATTTAAGTGCAAAGCATGAGCTGCAGTGAAGTAGACACCTCAAAAACCAAGAAATGTCTCTGGCTCCTCCTGCTTCTTCTTCTGCTGCAGTCTCAGCCTCTTCATCCATCTTTAGAGTGACAGTGCTACCTGTCATCCCACAAACAGAGGATCTTCCAGCAACACCACCACCTGGGTCACCAAGCATTTCAACAATGTCCCACGGAAGCGTTCAGTTCTCCATCTCCCAAACGCTGAAGAGGAAGAGAAAGTACCCCCATACCCACCTGCGATCACTAGCCCTGAATGCCAGTATTTCAAAATTACTGGCCTTTGAAATACTGTCATTCCGTCTGGTGGAGACAGATAGTTTTAAAGGCCTTATGGCGGTGGCTGTCCCACAGTACATCGTGCCCAGCCGCCACTACTTTTCCAGAAAAGCCATCCCTTCCCTGCACAACCAAATAGGGGACAAAATCAGGTGTGCACTGTGCAACGCCATCTGTGGCAAGGTCACCTCACTACGGATATGTGGACCTGTAAGCACAGTCAGGGACATTATATCTCCATAACAGCACACTGGGTAAATGCAGTGGCGGCTGGGCCTGAGGCGGATAGCAGTTTGGCGCATGTCCTTCCACCACAGAGGATTGCAGGGCGCTTTAGTTTGCCTCCTGTTGCTTCCTCCTCCTACTCTGCTTCCTCACCCCTTTACCAGCTCCTCATCTGGGCATCGTAACACCTTCACCACCAACTTCAGCACAGCCAGGGGTAAAACGACAGCAGGCAGTTTTAAAACTTATCTGTTTGGGGGACAAACCCCACACCGTGCAGGAGCTGTGGACGGGCCTTCAACAACAGACCGATGAGTGGTTTGGTGGTGCAGAGATTCCTTAAAAATTACCCTGATATGTCAGAGCTGCTGCATAAAATGCGGGCCGTCTGTGCGCACTTTTGGCGTTCTCACTCTGTTGCTGCTCGCCTGTCAGCGCTGCAGTGTAACTCCGGCCTTCCCGCTCACCGTCTCATATGCGATGTGCCCACAAGGTGGAACTCCACCTTGCACATGCTGGCCAGATTGTGCGAGCAGCAGCAGACGATAGTGGAGTTTTAGCTGCAGCACGCACGAGTGAGTCGCTTTGCGGAACTGCACCACTTCACCACCAATGACTGGGCCTCCATGCAAGACCTGTGTTCCTTGTTGCGCTGTTTTGAGTACTCCACCAACATGGCCAGTGCCGATAACGCCGTTCTCAGTGTTACGATCCCACTTCTATGCATTCTTGAAAAAACGCTCCTGGCAATGATGGAAGAGGATGTGGCACAGGAGGAGGAGGCGGAAGAGGGATCATTTCGTAGGGTTTCCGGCCAGTCATTCCCAAGTGGCTCCGAGGGTGGGTTCCTGCACCCACATGGATGGGGGGATACAGAGGACACAGACGATACACCTCCCACAGAGGACAGCTTTTTGTTGCCTTTGGGCAGCCTGGCACACATGAGCGATTACATGCTGCAGTCTTGTAGCGGTCAGAGGAGGGAGAGACCGCAAAGCAGGATTCAAGTATAGTACAGCAGACAAGGAGACTGAAGCAAAAGCCTGCTATTAAGGAGCAAAATGAAACTGCCGGAAAACCTGAGTAACAATACAGTAATGGTATTAACAGGTGAACATAAAACAACAACAGTGGTAATGGGATTTTGCATATACACAGAATAAGCTAAACAGCAAACAGCTTGCAAGCTGCTCTTAACACTTATTCCCTATCTAACCCTGCTACCCAGGGGACGCTTCTACAGCGCACTGACTAAGACCCTGACTCTATAACCTATCACAGATAAGCACCGGTGCCACTCACAGTTCTGCAGATTCTCTTGGATCCACTAAGATGCAGTCTGGCTCCAGGTCCGGTCTCTTGCTTGTCTGTCTTTCTCTTTCTGGTCACAACAGATGCAGCTCTCCACCTCTGGCAGGAGGGATCCGCCTGGCCTCTAGACACGGTCCCACTTCTCTGGAACACACAGTGAAGTCCTCTGTGTGCAGCTCCACAGCTGTCAGGAAAATCTCAGCTAATATAGCCTCCTGCTGCTACAGTCTTTTTCTGTTATCTCTCAGCAGTCCATCTCTCACTGTTCTCTCAGCCAGGTTCCAGCAACTTCTCCAACAGCCCGGGAAAAACTTCTTAACGCTTTCTTAGCCTCTGGCAGCACAACTCAGGTTCCTGTTTAGTCACAGTGGCCTCTGGTGGCTGGAGGGGAACATGACAGTCTGCATAGATATAAGTGCTGGAAATGCTGCTGGTTGATTCAGGGCTGCCTCTTACAGCGTCTCCGCAACGACCGCCCCGTTGCACACATTCTAACTTGTGCCGATTACTGGGTGGCCACGCTGCTGGATCCCCGTTACAAGGACAACATACCGTCCTTTATTCCGTCACTGGAGCGTGATCGGCCATGTGGACAAGCTAACGTTCATTAAAATGAACCAGGCATGGATCCCACAGGACTTGTCCGTACCTTGTGCAGAATAGACATGTATACCGGTGTTCTGCCAAATCTCTATACCTTGTAAAAAAATCTATACCGGAAGTGACGCGGCCGCACAGGAATTATCTGGAGAAGGGTGTGCGCACAAGCGCACATCCATCGGCTTACCGAAGAATCATTGCAGCGCCGCGATAGAAGTATTTTATGCACCGCGCATGGGCACTTAGGGGTATAGAGATTTTGCAGCTCAATATGTTTCATCAGATCTCCCTACCTCTGAATGCGCACGTGCCCACAAATCATTAGTTGGACTTCATCCTTACTGCAGAGCTGAGTGCTGGATATTGGGGATGCCGCAGAGCTGAGTACTGGATATTGGGGACACCACAGAGCTGAGTACTGGATATTGGGACACCACTAAGCAGGGCTGAGTGCGCGATATTGAGGGACACCACATAGTATAGCTGAATGCGAGATATTGGGATCACCACATAGAGCTGAGTGCTGGATTTTGGGGACACCACAGAGCTGAGTGCTGGAAATTGGGGACACCACAGAGCTGAGTGCTGGATATTGGGGATACCACATAGCAGAGCTGAGTGCTGGATATTAGGGTCACCATATAGCAGAGCTGAGTTTGCGATATTGAGGGACACCACATAGTAGAGCTGAGTGCGCGATATTGGGGTCACCACATAGAGCTGAGTGCTGGATTTTGGGGACACCACAGAGCTGAGTGCTGGAAATTGGGGACACCACAGAGCTGAGTGCTGGATATTGGGGACACCACATAGCAGAGCTGAGTGCTGGATATTAGGGTCACCATATAGCAGAGCTGAGTTTGCGATATTGAGGGACACCACATAGAGCTGAGTGCGCGATATGGGGGACACCACATAGCAGAGTTGACTGCGCAATATTGGGGAACACCACATAGCAGGCTTAGTGCGCGATATTGGGGTCATCACATAGCAGAGCTGAGTGCGCGATATGGAGGGACACCACATAGCAGTGCTGAGTGTGCAATATTGGGGGACGCCACATAGCAGAGCTGAGTGCTTTCACATTTTTTGGCCTTTTTAAAAAAAAAGATATATCTTTTTTTTGTCTGTTAGGTTTTAGGGTAAGTTTGCGAACACCCATGCCCCCACACACACGCACACCAAATAAAGTTTATCATGCACGCGCACACACACACACACACACACTCCCCCATGGCCCACCAGATGTTCTCGGCTGAGGAGGCATAAGCCCTGCTTGCCTCCAAGTCTGAAAGCCCCAGTGAGGACGAGGATGACCCCACTTTCCTTATGTCATCCGCGTTCTCCTCATCATCTAGCGATGATGATGAGCCCCCAAGACGGCGGAGACGCCGCCAGGTGGAGCAAGGGGACCGCCATGCTAGGCCCACACTAGTACGAGCAGCTCTTGTGCTTGTACTAGTTTATCCTCCCACCAGTTAAGTCCACCAGAGCCCCCTGCCGGTGAACTTGCATGGTGTACCCCAGAGCGTTTTGAGCCCGTGATTGCTGATTTTGTAGGCCAACCAGGAATCCAGATTTCCACAGTGTGCTTCACTGAATACGACTACTTTAGTCTTTTTTTCAGTGACCACTTTGTAAATCTGATGGTGGAGCAAACTAACCTGTATGTCCAACAGTTCATTGCTCAACACCCAGGCTCCATTTTTGGCTAGGCCCGGTGGCTGGACTCCGGTCAGTGCAGCTGAGATGAGGACATTTTGGGGCCTCTTGCTGCACATGGGCCTAGTCAAAAAACCCAGTGTCAGGCATTACTGTAGTGGGGACGTACTCTACCAGACCCCACTTTACAGTGCTGCCATGACACGTACCCGGTTTGAGGCCATCCTGAAATGCCTGCATTATGCAGCATGTCCCCCCCCCCCCCCCCCCAAGGTGATCCTGCCTATGACCGCCTGTACAAAATCAGGCCGGTCATCGATCACTTTAAGGCCAAATTTTTAGAACCCTATGTACCTGGAAGGGAGGTCGCGGTTGATGAGTCTCTCATTGCTTTCAAGGGGAGATTCATTTTACGCCAGTATGTTCCCTCTAAGCGGGCGCGGTATGGCGTGAAGCTGTTCAAACTTTGTGCGAGTACCTCAGGGTACACTTACAAGTTTCGTGTGTACGAGGGGCGAGATTCCCGTATTCAACCCCCAGAATGTCCCCCCACTCTGGGTGTTAGCGGGAAACTTGTGTGGGACCTTATGCACCCACTGCTAGATAAGGATTACCACCTGTACGTGGATAACTTTTATACTAGTATCCCCTTGTTCCAGTCCCTCGCCGCCAGATCCACGTCCGCTTGTGGGACCGTGCGGAAAAATCAACGTGGCCTCCCTATGCACCCCCCCTCCAGATACCTATCCCCAGGGGTGAGACCAGTGCCCTTAACAGTGGAAACCTGTTGCTGGTCAGTTATAAGGACAAGAGGGATGTCCTTGTACTGTCCACAATTCATGGTAACGGCATCACCCCGGTCCCTCTGCGAGGTACCGCAGCAACGGTCCTCAAGCCCGATTGTATAGTCAACTACAATCGGCATATGGGAGGAGTTGATCTCTCTGATCAAGTCCTCATGCCATATAATGCCATGCGCAAAACCCGGGCATGGTACAAAAAAGTTGCAGTCTACTTGGTGCAGTCGCCTTGTACGACACTTTTGTGCTGTCCCTGAGCGCTGGCAACACAAGGAAATTCCTTCAGTTCTATGAGGCAGTCCATAAGGCCCTGATCTTTTCTGACCGAGAAAGAGCAGGCCGGAGTACCTCGGGAACTGGAGGTGCCCGGATCGTCCCTGGCCAACACTTTCCAGGTGTGGTCCTCCATAGTGGAAAGAAGGGACAAACCCCAAAAAGATGCAGAGTGTGTCACAGGAGGGGGATACGGAAGGACACCACTACTCAGTGTGACACATGCCCCGATCATTCGGGCCTCTGCATTATTGGTTGCTTCAGGGAGTACCACACTTCCATGGAGTATTAAATTTATATTCCCCTTCCCCAATTTTAGCCACTGACAATCGGATAAAAAACTATTTTTCTCAGACTTGAGACACTAAAACAAACTTTTCAAAAATATTATTTTGTAATATAATAAAATAAAAAAAGTTGACATATTAGGTATCGCCAAATCCATAAGAATCTGCTATATAAAAATACCCCATGACCTAATCCCTCAGATGAACAGGGTTAAAAATAAACGAAAAAAAAAAAAAAAAGTATTTTTTTTGTCACCTTACATCACAAAAATGTTAATAGCAAGCGATCAAAAAGTCATATGCCCCCCAAAATAGTGCCAATAAAACCGTACTCTTATCCCGAAAAAAATGAGCTCCTAGCTAAGATAATTGGCTAAAAACAAAAACAGACTCAGACTATGGAGATACTAAATTTATTTATTTTTTATAAAAAGATTATATGGTGTAAAACATATACATTTTTAAAAAGTAGACATATTAGGTATCGCCACGTCCGCAAGATTTTGCTCTATAAAAATACCCCATGACCCTTTAGATGAACACGGTTAATAAAAAAATAATTAAAAGAAGTGCCAAAACAGCTATTTTTTGACAAATAATATATTTGCGCCTCAATAGCTTTTCCCACATTTCCGCTTGACTCTTTTGGCCCACATTTGGGCTTCTGTAATTTGTCCCACATTTGCGCCTCAATAGCTTTTCCCACATTTTTTTATTTTTTTTTATCTCCCTTAAATTTGGTCTCTTTTTCTCACGCTCCCTCTCCGGCCTGGAACCCCGATTCCCCGTCACCCGTGATCACCATGGTAGGCGCATAAAAGAACATCGAAAGTTGATAGAGCAGATATCAAATTGGATCGTGAACATCACGGGGACCAGCAACATGGTGGGGCAGTAAGTATGCACACATCTACACGAACTAACTGACAGGGGTCAGCCCCTGCAACTTCTGGGTCTCCAAATTGGGCACATGGCCTGAGCTTGCCCTTTGCACCTTGGAGGTCCTGGCCTGCCCTGCAGCCGGTGTATTGTCTGAACGTGTGTTTAGCACGACTGGAGGGTTATATTTCCCAATCTTTTGGGGTGTACACTAATAAAAAAAATAAAAAAAAAACATTTTAAACCAAAAAGCAGTGTAGGCTACCTCCTCCTCCTCCACCACCACTTCCACCTACGCTGCCACATCCACTGCCTCCTACTCCATATGGACCTGGTCCTCCTAGATCAAGATTATTATTTTTTATTTGTATGTATTTTATGTTATTTTTTAAGTCATTTCCCTATCCACATTTGTTTGCTGAGCACTTGCCATGCTCTTAACCACATTTTGACGACATTTGCAGCCCTCTAGCCCATTTTTACAGCCATTTTAGTGCTCAAAGGTTCGGGTCCCCATCGACTTCAATGGGGTTCGGGGTCAAGTTCGGGTCAGGGTCCCGAACACAAACTTTTTTTCCAAAGTTCGGCCGAACCCATCGAACCCGAACATCCAGGTGTCCGCTCAACTCTAGTAATCACTAATGTTCTGCAAAAATATGTTGATCCGCATACTGTTACATGTGCCACTGCCTGTTGCTGCAGACATCGATGTGAAGTAGCTCACTTTTAGCATATTATCTAATAGTGTATACACTGCCACCAAAAAGTGGTATATTTTAAATCCTGTTGCTGCTAGTGTGCCACTGCCTGATGATACAGATATGAGTGATGTGACGTACTATCACTCATTGTTTTGCATGTTATTTGTCTCCTATTTTTTAAATGCCAGTTGCATTGTTGGCACAGATCTGTCATCTGTGTAAATAATGAATCCACTAATATCATACTCTATGTAAATGTATTTCAGACTACAGTGTGCAGCATAAAAAGAAGCCCAAAATTTTCTGCCACTGGCCAATGGATTGTCACCACTGAAAAGGAAGATAAGCAAGACGTAGCTGTTTTTGACGCTGTCATGATCTGCACAGGACATCATACTTTTCCGAACTTACCATTATATTCTTTTCCAGGTAATTATGTCTGTTATCACTATATATATATATATATATATATATATATATTTGAGACTCAGATTTGACACACAATTACATCTGTTGTGTGTCTGCAACACTATTGAGCGCTTGGATTGCGATACTATCTAGTTCCGATCATGTGATACACCTAAGCACATCATCTAGCTCCGATCATGTGATACATCTAAGCACGTGACCGGAGGAGTGAGCATATACTGTGATCGCATGCCTGAAGGTCCTTGGACATGCGCACTACAACTATCGGCTCATCAGGATGATCATGTGATCGGAACCCCTAGGAAGGTCCTTTGACATGCGCAATGGTATACCTGGGACGCCGGGACCCACGTGCATCTACCCCATCGCACACTCCTGTGATCTAGTTCATCATCCTTCTGAAGGTACACCTGCACATTTTAGTTTTATGGAAGACATACACCTGAATTGATTATTGCTATAATTAAAGTAGTTCATGTTATATACGATATGTCGGATCGGTCATGGGAATGATTAACACTGTATCACTGTATTTAGATCGGAGACATAATCTGATTGTATCAGTATATTGATAGTACTGTCTGTATCATTATTTTTAAATGTATCTTCTTTAATGAATGTATTTGAATTACTGATTGTTTAATGATGTGAAAGCGTTTAAATATGCACATTGCACTGCCCACTATGTCACTGCTTGAGGAAAATCCCATTGAGAGGATTGAAACGTTGCATGCTTGGTGAATAAAGCCTTTTTTTACCTTCTTACTACCTGGATGTGCTGCGGAATTTCTTATTTTTATACATTTTTGGAGGTGGATCGCCTACTCAGCCGCTGGCACTCCGTTTACACCTTACAGACAGTGGTGCTGCCCACACTTCCTTGTTTATATTGAAATTGCATCAGTGGAGCTGAGCACACCAAGATTCACCAGATGACTTTGGATACAAATCTTCCCACGGAGGACATGTCTACACCAGGCGTCTTTTCTTACTCCCAGGAGCAGGCGAGCAGAATCCTTGGCGCACATAAAGGAGATGCAGAGTTTTTGTCCATTCCCAACATTGCAGATACGAAACGGGACTTTGAACGCATTACCAAGAAATTGGTGAGTCTTGATCTGCATCTTACTACATTAGGTGAATACTTTAAAACCAGCAGGGTACCCCGTGGCTTAAGGACACATTCACAACCAACTATGTACATGCATGAAAAAGAATTTTGCATTAAGTATGAATCCATTGCAAATAAATTTTCACTGGATCTCATATTATTAAACATGGAATTTCTGCAAAAGGATTTGGCTGAGACCACAGAAAAACATGAATCTTTACAGGCTACATTACATTCCCTATTATCTACAGATGAACATTAGGATTATTTGTCCAAGCTGCAACCGCACCTGGATAAATTAAGATTTGAAATTCAGGACACAAAACGTAGCAAGTGGCAGCACGATGCGCTGGACTACAACACAGGGAATGTGTACAACTGGACAATCAATCACCAACCACAACAACGTGCTCAGAAAATCGGAAAGAAGAATCCTACTAGGGACTTGACTCAAGCTCAACAAAATAACATCACCACTGAGCCTTTTTTAGAGTATACAATGAACTCAGTAGGAAGAAACGAACGCGGCGTGGAGGACGCAAATGCCACCGATACGGATACAAAAACGAGGCGCAAGAAACCATTGGCCAAAAAACGCAATTAATTGATATCAACATTGTGGTAAATATTTCTTCACATGTTTTATCAAAAGCACAGTTGGATGTCTTGGCCAAGGGCCTAGGCTTCTGTCCTAACAGTAAGACGGATTGGTTGCAACTTGAAGCTGATTTATATCCGTTTTTCCGTAGACTGAAGCTTAGGACCTGGTTTTCAACACATCCAACTGTGGGTAATATATGTACTAATACTGAATTGAAACGGAGTGACTACAATTTGTTTAACAAAAGTGATTTTATTCCACCTGTGTCATCCCCTGCAATCGATTTGTTTATTGATGCGGTAATGAAAGATGTGAACATGTTGAAATTGAATGAAAAGAAAAAGTTTACACATCCAAATATAACACAAACTGAGTGGCATGCGGTTGATGAGTTGGTCCATGACCACAGTCTCACCATTAAGCCCGCAGATAAGGGCGGTGTGATTGTGGTCATGGACACTCATCAATACATTGCAGAGGCCACTAGACAGTTGGAGGACTGTGAGGTCTATCAGAAACTACACACGGACCCCAGATGGGACATTGAACGGAGGATACAGAGCTTGCTACAAGAGGCCAGCAATGCTGGCATCATTGATGACAAGCTCAAGATCTTCCTTTCTATTTCACATCCTATGACACCTTTTTTAATTTGTTGCCCAAGATACACAAGAGTCTTACAAATCCTCCTGGTAGACCGATAGTTTCTGGTTGTGGATCCCTTTTGTCGAATATTGCTATTTTTCTCGATAGAGTATTACGACAATATGCATTGTCAGCTCAGTCCTACATCCAGGATACTTCAGATTTTTTAAATAAACTGGAAGAAATCACTTTATCAGGAGATGTAATTCTAGCATCGCTAGATATTTCTAGCCTATACACCTCAATCAGACACGATTTTGGGATAGAGGTGGTAACTAAGGCCTTGACTCAATCCACCTACTCAGCTGAATGTCAGGACTTCATTTTACAACTTCTACATTTGGTACTGACATGCAACTATTTTTTGTTTGGGGATCATTTTTACCTCCAGAGGAAGGGGACCGCCATGGGGTCCAATGTGGCCCCCACTTATGCCAACATGACGGTCACCTTCCTCGAGGAGACGTACATCTATGTATCGCCCCACTTCCGACATGTTCTGAGGTGGTGGCGATACTTAGATGATATTTTTTTGATTTGGATGGGATCAGAGGATACACTCATGGAATTTTTCAATTTTTTGAACACCATTGATTCTGACATTAAATTCACGTTGGAACACTTGCGCGATCAAATACATTTTTTGGACACTGTTGTGACCTTGGACAATCATGTGCTATCGACAGGCCTATACTCTAAGCCCACCGATCGCAATACATTGTTGAGTTACAACAGTGCACATCCTAGGGCTATGGTTAAATCCCTTCCCCTGAGCCAATTTTACCGCGCAAAACGTATAGTAAGCAATAATGATGAATTAGAGGGGACTCTAAAACGCATGACACAGTCCTTTATAGACAGAGACTACCCCATAGCCCTATTGGATCAACACCTCACTTCTATTCAAGATAAATCACGGAGCTATCTTCTTACTAAGAGAAATGAAGAGAATTCCTTTAGTTACCGTGTACACAGAGGACAGTACACATGTTCGACAAATTATTTTGAAACACTGGTCAGTCCTGAAAAGTGGACATGGGGGGATTGAAGTGTTTCTTCTTCCTCCCCTCATGTCATACAAGAGAGCTAGGAACCTCAAAGATAAATTAGTCCACACGGATATAGGCACACAAAAAGAGTCTGGCCAGACTTTTTTGCGTACTCCCAAATTGGGAAGTTTCCCATGCTTAAACTGCATTAACTGCCGATATATGCAAAAAGGTAGCTTTTTCCTGCATCCTTTGACACAGAAAAAATATTACATCAAGCACTTTTTGACATGTGAATCTTCATTTGTCATATATATCCTTTGGTGCCCATGTCAGTTATTATACATTGGTGAGACTTCATGGGATTTTAAAAGTAGAATCAATCAAAATCGATATACTATCCGTAAAAACCCCTAGGAAGGTCCTTTGCGCAATGGTATACCTGGGACGCCGGGACCCACGTGCATCTGCCCCATCGCACACTCCTGTGATCTAGTTCATCATCCTTCTGAAGGTACACCTGCACATTTTAGTTTTATGGAAGACATACACCTGAATTGATTATTGCTATAATTAAAGTAGTTCATGTTATATACGATATGTCGGATCGGTCATGGGAATGATTAACACTGTATCACTGTATTTAGATCGGAGACATAATCTGATTGTATCAGTATATTGATAGTACTGTCTGTATCATTATTTTTAAATGTATCTTCTTTAATGAATGTATTTGAATTACTGATTGTTTAATGATGTGAAAGCGTTTAAATATGCACATTGCACTGCCCACTATGTCACTGCTTGAGGAAAATCCCATTGAGAGGATTGAAACGTTGAATGCTTGGTGAATAAAGCCTTTTTTTACCTTCTTACTACCTGGATGTGCTGCGGAATTTCTTATTTTTATATATATATATATATATATTGTAAGGGATTAGGTAGTGGGGCTGTCGTCTCCTGGGTAGACAGGCACAGTTTAGCAGGCACACCGACGAAGTTACAGTCCACACGGCAGGAACTTCGTTTAACTGACCTCAGCCAGTTTTATTTTCAGGTTGAGGTACAGAACATAAAACATAGCAAACAAAAATCCCAAGCCTGTCCGGCTCTAACTATACAGCATGAAACCTCCCTGACCAAGTGCCGGCCTAATACCAAGCACCCAAACAAAATAGCAAAGACCGTACCTCTTGTAGTGCTCTCACAGGCTCCATGCAGGTAACCTGTTCCCAGGCTGAGCGAGCTGTGTCTGCATTCTCAGCCTTATATCAGGCCAGCACACCTGAGGAGTAATTACCTGACAGCCCAAAAGCCGGACTGTCCGGATGGAGTGGGGCCCACCCTTCTCTCCCCACTCCAGCAACACAGGCCCTAAGAACAGGTTTTATGCAAACCCGAATTGCACAGACCTCTCCTGAACATTTCCCTGGTTGCTTTTAAATGACAGAAGTGAGAAATCTTGGGCACACATAGACCCCATCCACTACTTCTCCAGACACTCTGTCACATATCCTCCCCCCCTGTTTCAGACCCAGGGCTGGAACATATCTGGACATCAGACAATGTACATGGGACAAGGCATCTGCATTTCCCATTTGGGTCCCTGGCCTGTGCTTTACTGTAAACTGGTACTCTTGCAGGGCTAAGAAGCATCTTGTTACCTTCCTATTTTTTTCCTTATTCTCACACATCCATTTTAAGGGAGCATGATCCGTGACCAATTCAAAGTGACGGCCAAGCAAATAGTAGCGGAGTGCTTCCAGGGCCCATTTAATAGCGAAGGCACTCTTTTTCCACAATTGCATATTTTTGCTCATGGTCATTAAGTTTCCTGCTCAGATACAGTACAGGGTGTTCCTCTCCATCCCTTACCTGTGACAGTACTGCCCCCAGTCCCACCTCAGACGCATCAGTCTGTAGGACAAACCCTTTCTTAAAATCTGGGGTTATCAGCACTGGCTGAGCGCACAGGAGGGTTTTTAAAGTCTGAAATTATTTTTCAGCCTCTTGTGACCACTTGACCATGACAGAGTCCTTCCCTTTTGTCAGGTCCGTTAATGGGGCTGCAAGGGAAGCAAAATTAGGTATAAATCGCCGGTAATAGCCTGTAATCCCCAAGAAGGCACGGACTTGCTTCTTGTTTACCGGTTGAGGCCACCTTTGTATGGCTTCGATTTTGTTTAACTGGGGCTTTACTAGGCCTCGGCCTATGATGTAACCTAGATACTTAGCATCTTCAAGACCAATGGCACATTTTTTGGGATTATGGCACATTTTTTTTTGGGATTAGCTGTGAAGCCTGCCTCACACAGGGAATTGATAACCGCCTGCACCCTAGATAGATGGGATTCCCAGTCTGGACTTTGGATGATGATGTCATCCAGATATGCGGCTGCGTACTGTCTGTGGGGTCTTAAAATCTTATCCATCGCCCTCTGGAAGGTTGCAGGGGCTCCATGCAAACCAAACGGCAAGACCACATAATGAAACAACCCATCAGGAGTGGCAAAGGCAGTTTTCTCTTTGGCCTCATTTGTCAGGGGAATTTGCCAGTATCCCTTGGTTAGGTCTAGAGTGGTTATATACCTGGCATTTCCGAGCCTGTCAATGAGCTCATCAACACGGGGCATTGGGTAAGCATCAAACTTAGATATGGTGTTCAACTTTCGGAAGTCATTGCAAAACCTCCAGCTGCCATCTGGTTTGGGGATCAGAACTATAGGACTGGACCACTGGCTATGGGACTCTTCAATTACCCCAAGTTCCAACATTTTCCTCACCTCTTCAGAGATGAGCCCTCTCCTGGCCTCTGGTATTCTGTAGGGCCTCAGCTTAACCCTTTTCCCCGGTTCTGTAATGATGTCATGTTTTATGACAGAGGTGCGACCTGGGATCTCTGAGAAAAAAATCCCTATTCTTAAAGAGGAATCCCTGCACTTCTACCTTTTGTGCCTTGGCCAGGGAGTCGGGAATTGTTACCTCTGGCAACAGGGGCTTCCCAGAGCACCGCTGCTCTGGTGGGAAGGAGGTGTCAGCTGCAAGTGATAGTCGATCTTTCCACGGTTTTATAAGATTAACGTGGTATATTTGCTCAGGCTTCCTCTTACCTGGTTGACGGATTTTATAGTTTACCTCATTTACTTTCTCTATCACCTCAAAGGGGCCTTGCCACTTAGCCAGGAACTTACTCTCTACTGTAGGGATCAGTACCAGAACCCGGTCACCTGGTGCAAAGGTACGTACTCTGGCACTGCGGTTATACACCCTTTGCTGTGCCCCCTGAGCCTGGGCCATATGTTCTCGTACAATAGGCATCACCGCAGATATACGGTCTTGCATTTGTACCACATGTTCTAGGACACTTCTATAGGGGGTAGCTTCTTCTTCCCAAGTTTCTTTTGCTATATCTAGCAGACCCCTAGGGTGGCGACCATATAGCAACTCAAATGGGGAGTAGCCTGTAGAGGACTGAGGCACCTCACGGATGGCAAACATGAGATAAGGGAGAAGGAAATCCCAGTTTTTCCCATCTTTGTCTACCACTTTTTTAAGCATGGCTTTTAGAGTTTTATTAAATCTCTCTACCAGTCCATCAGTCTGTGGATGGTAGACAGAGGTACGCAGCTGTTTAACTTTGAACAGTTTACATAACTCCTTCATGATGCGTGACATAAAGGGGGTACCCTGATCTGTTAGGATCTCTTTTGGTAGTCCCACGCGACTGAACACCTGCACCAACTCTTTAGCTATGGCCTTCGATGACGTATTACGTAAGGGTATAGCTTCCGGGTAACGAGTAGCGTAGTCCATGATTACGAGAATATGTTGGTGGCCTCGAGCAGATCTTACAAGGGGCCCCACCAGATCCATGGCTATTCTCTCAAAGGGTATTTCAATGATTGGTAGAGGTACCAGGGGACTACGATAGTGTGGCCTAGGAGCCGAAATTTGGCACTCGGGGCAGGTGTCACAATAGTCTTTAACATCTTTATGGACCCCAGGCCAAAAGAACCTTTGAAGGACTCTGTCTGTAGTCTTTTCAGCTCCCAAATGCCCCCCCATAAGGTGACCATGAGCAATGTCTAGTACCGTGCGTCGGTACACTTTAGGAACCACCAGTTGTTCCACCAGATCCTCTCCCCTTTTTACCACCTGGTACAACAAGTCATGTTTCACAGCCATATGCGGGAAACAAAGTCTGCCGTCCGGTTCCACCAGTTTACCATCAATAGACTTCACATTTTCCCTGGCTCTAGTAAGGGTGGGATCTTTTAATTGCTCAGCACCAAATTGCTCTTTCCGTACTGCCAGGTCTGGCAAATTGTCATTAAGTGAGTCTTCCCTCTCTGGACTGCTCTGACCCTCTTCTAACCTATCACTATGGTCAGAGACCTCAGGCTCCCCTACCATGACAGACAAGGGAAACGATTCACCATCAACAGAAGTCTCTCTTAAATACCCACACCTTTCGGTACCCGGTGGTAGGTCATCTCCTTCCTGACAGGCATTTGAAAGTTTATGTTCCCATAGCTGCCAGAAATGTGGAAAATCCCGCCCCATGATGACATCATGCATTAACTTAGGCACTAAACCAACCATAAATTTTTCTGCCCCGTATCGTGTATTTACATCTACCACAGCAGTGTGATAATTACGGGTGTCTCCATGTATGCAAGTTACCGCCATGGTTTTAGTTTGCCATTTCCTGGGGTTTACCAAATCCGTTTTTACAAGGGTGACCAGACTGCCTGAGTCCAACAAGGCACTCACATCTTTACCTTCCACCATAATAACACACATTTGTTTCTCCCCCGCAGTATTTAGTAATGCTACACACGCAGGCTGGGCATACAGTGATAAACGGCGGTTTATATATGAGGCATCACATTGCATTGGTTCACCATACATTGGGCAATTGGCAACAACATGACCTGGCATTTGACATCTGAAACATTTTATTAAGTCCCTATTAAGTCTCTTATAGGCCACAGATCTCCCTGGCATGGCTTGCCAGCTTCTAGAGCCTGGGCCTCCAGTCTCTCCACTTGCACCCACAGATACATCGCTTCTGCCAGCCCCCTTTTCCCTTAGAACAGTCTTACCAGGTAGTCCCAGAGATCTCCGCTGCAGGGCTGGGGGGGGGCGCTGCGGCAGACTCAGTAGCTCCTCTGCGGATGTGTACCTCTCCACCATCTCCACCATCTGGTCAGCATTCTTGGGGTCACCGTGGCTCACCCACTTGCGCAAGGTAACGGGGAGGGCCCTTAAGTACCGGTCCATCACAACCCGTTCCACCATCTGAGGGCCTGTCAGGAACTCCGGCTGCAACCACTTCTTGGTCAGGTGCATGAGGTCGTGCATTTGGGAACGTGGAGGTTTATCCATACTGTAGTCCCAGTTGTGCACACGCTGAGCACGGACTGAAAGAGTAACCCCAAGGCGTGTAAGGATCTCCTTTTTTAGCATAACATAGTCCATAGCATCCTGATTCTCCAGGTCAAAATATGCCTTTTGGGGTTCACCTGAAAGGAAGGGGGCCAACAGTCCGGCCCACTGTGCCTTTGGCCAACCTTCTCGCTCGGCAGTCCTTTCGAAGGTGGTAAGGTAGGCCTCCACGTCATCTGCGGTTGTCATCTTTTGCAGAAAGTGACTAGCCCTTATGGCGGCATGAGGGGCCTCTGCCATCCCTGGGACCCGTCCAGCGACACTGGTCAGTTGCTGCACCACAACTGCTAAGGTCTCCCGATCTTTTCTTTGCGCCTCTTGTGCAGCCTCCAGTTGGGCCGTCAGCCTGCGGCTGGTTTCCTCAAGCGCATTTTGCTGTACTAGGGTAGCCTCCCGATGCACTCGGGTAGCCTCCTGTTGAGATGCAACAGCTTGCAACATAGCTTTAACCACATCCTCCATTTTCCAAGAGGCAGAAAACAGTCTTTGGTGCACCGCACAAAAATGGACTCTGTCCCTTTAAATGTTCAGTTTTTTTTTAATTTTTTTTCTTATGCCAGAATTTGGTGCGCCCGCATCCTCCACCACATGTAAGGGATTAGGTAGCGGGGCTGTCGTCTCCTGGGTAGACAGGCACAGTTTAGCAGGCACACCGACGAAGTTACAGTCCACACGGCAGGAACTTCGTTTAAATATGCACATTGCACTGCCCACTATGTCACTGCTTGAGGAAAATCCCATTGAGAGGATTGAAACGTTGAATGCTTGGTGAATAAAGCCTTTTTTTACCTTCTTACTACCTGGATGTGCTGCGGAATTTCTTATTTTTATATATATATATTGTAAGGGATTAGGTAGCGGGGCTGTCGTCTCCTGGGTAGACAGGCACAGTTTAGCAGGCACACCGACGAAGTTACAGTCCACACGGCAGGAACTTCGTTTAACTGACCTCAGCCAGTTTTATTGTCAGGTTGAGGTACAGAACATAAAACATAGCAAACAAAAATCCCAAGCCTGTCCGGCTCTAACTATACAGCATGAAACCTCCCTGACCAAGTGCCGGCCTAATACCAAGCACCCAAACAAAATAGCAAAGACCGTACCTCTTGTAGTGCTCTCACAGGCTCCATGCAGGTAACCTGTTCCCAGGCTGAGCGAGCTGTGTCTGCATTCTCAGCCTTATATCAGGCCAGCACACCTGAGGAGTAATTACCTGACAGCCCAAAAGCCGGACTGTCCGGATGGAGTGGGGCCCACCCTTCTCTCCCCACTCCAGCAACACAGGCCCTAAGAACAGGTTTTATGCAAACCCGAATTGCACAGACCTCTCCTGAACATTTCCCTGGTTGCTTTTAAATGACAGAAGTGAGAAATCTTGGGCACACATAGACCCCATCCACTACTTCTCCAGACACTCTGTCACATATATATATATTTATATATTGTAAGGGATCATCTCTTTTCAGGGGGTCACACTCACAGATATCTTTGCAGACACGATTATAATGTCCAAACTCTTGCTTTATTTCAGACACTTTAGCAAAGCGCAGGTTAAAAAGTCGTAGATTAACTTATCACGTCTGACATCCACACAAAATAACAAACCCATGCCCGGCTAGGCTCTAACTAAACACATAAGCATATTTCTGACTCACCTAGAGAGCCCTGTTCACACATGGAACACAAATGCGGCTTTCCTCAGCCATTTAGTCCAGCAACCTCCAGACTGTGACACTTAAATACCTTTTGGGGGATTGTGGCCCAGTAGTCCTCTCAACTTTGGCCTCGTGATCCTTGTTTCACAGGCATCACTGCGTCCCCAAAAGTTCAGGCTATCGCCTAGCCTCGTGGCCCCTCAGCCCACCCAGCTGTGACCTCTCACACAGAGCCTCACCAGGACTCTGCTTCACAAGACACTCCAGAGTGAGCCACACCCAAGATCCAGTAGCAGGATTAAATAGGATCCCTGGACATGAGCATGCCTCAAGTCCCGGACTGGAACCTGGGGAAACAACACCTTAGTGTTCACATTGCCACAATATATATATCGCCTTACACACAATACTATAGTTATTATCCATGTACTATCTGCATTTTTGCTGATAACACAGTGACTAGAGATGAGCTAATTTCTTGAAATTAATTTCAGGTCTATTTAAAAAAAATCAGATGGAAGGTTTTATTCAGGTACAAATAAATTCATCTCAAATCAAAAGAGCACAGATTGCCCTGAGTTCTCCTAGGACTGTATGCAGCTACTTTTAAACTTTTTAACCACTTAACACATAATGCCGTACATATACGGCATTATGCGACCGCGTTTGTATAGAGTGGGCTGCTGCAGTGAACCAGCTTAAAACGCGGCAGGGGGGTACCAGCTGTATCATACAGCAGACAGCCGGCCACAATGATGGGCAATCCCACAGAACACATCATTTAACCCTTCAAATACTGCGATCAACGCCAATCACAGCATCTGTGAGGTAAGGAAGAGGGACGCTCCCTCTGCCTTCCGATCGGAGCTCCCACAGTGAAATGGTGGGGCTCCGATTCGTTGTAATAGCAGCCTAGACACTGCTGAAGCTTTCCAGGACTGCCATGGTAATCTTCTTACTGAGCTATGCATGAGGGCATGAGGGCATGAGGCATAGCTCAGCATGGAAAGTGTAAAAATCCAATTTACCCTAATAGATCTCTATTAGGTTGAATAGAAAAAGGGATCAAAATATCCCAGGTTCTACCCCCTGAGGGGGATGATAGTTAATAAGTAAAAAGTAAAAAAAAATTCAAAAAAAAACAAAACACTAAAATATTAAAAGTTTAAATCACCCCCCTTTTCCAACTCTACATATAAATATATATAAAGAATAATAAAAAATAAAAAAATAGGTATAGCTGTGTCCAAAAATGGTTTTACAAAACTAACAGTCTAGAGCAGAGGTGGGCAAATTTTTTGACTCGTGGGCCACAATGGGTTCATATATTGGACCTGGGGGCCAGACCAAGAGTAGATGGATGGGGCGTTTGTGTGAATTAATATAAATTAAATAAAAAATGTGTAATATTAAAGGTTTAGTTTAATTCAAGGTAGAAAAGCATAAAAAGAGGTATTGTACAAAACTTTTATGCAATGTATTTCTTTCATAACAAAGTATGTATAATGCACCTTCAATTTAAGTGCGAACAGTGTTGTTGGTCTCCCTTTTTTGTTAAGGCATCAAAGTCTCCATACTGCCCCCCCATATTGTGCCATTATATAGGGTCCCCATAGTGCTTCCCCTCTACTCCATAGTGGCCCCCATAGTGCTTCCCCCTCTTCTTCATAGTGCTCTTCCATATTTTGGCAGTATATAGGTCCCCCATAGTGCTTCCTCTCTTGTCCATAGTGGCCCCATAGTGCTTCCTCTCTTCTCTATAGTACAAATCCATATTGTGCCAGTATATAGGGCCCCCATAGTGCTTCCCCTCTTCTCCAAAGTACCAATCCATATTGTGCCAGTATATAGAGCCCCCATAGTGCTTCTCCTCTTCTCCATAGTGGACCCATAGTGCTTCACCTCTTCTCCATAGTACCAATCCATATTGTGCCAGTATATAGGGCCCCCACCCCCCTTCTTGCCACAGTATACTATAAATAATAAAAACAATAAACACATATTCTTACCTTATGCTGGTGTTAGTGATGCGATGATCATGCAGGCCTCTTCCAGCCTGTGTCCCACTCTGTACGGCTCAGGCGGGCCGCAGTTTGCCCATCACTGGTCTAGAGGATGCTCACCAGTTACTCTAAAACAAGAATATATAGCAATATAGTGAATATTCGTAAAAAACAAATATAGAGCAAAATTCGCAAACACTACTACTCCTAAAGTCAAGTATATTGCAGCCTTCTTATTGGCCCACAAGCTAGAAGCAGGGAGGGATCATGTGTACTGATAAAAAAAAAAATCACGATAAAAAATTGAAATTTGAATATTCGTGATCAACACTAGATGTAAGGTGACAAAAATGGCTTTTTTTTGACAGTTTTTATTTTTATTTTTTTATGGTGTTTATCAGATCGGGTGGATCATGTGATATATTTATAGATCCGGTCGTGATACTTAATATGTATAGTTTTTTTTTTATAGGAAAAGGCAATTTTATTTTTAATGTACATTTACATCATTTATTTACTTTTATTATATATATTTTTTTATCAAGTCTCACTTGGATCTTGAAGATCCAGTTAGGCTGATGGCTGTACTATACTTTGCAATGCTCTTGCATTGCAAAGTGCAGTACTACCAGGTTTCCTGATAGATGGCAACACAGGACACCTTTGCCATGGCAACCATCGGACGCTGTCGTCACAGCATGGCAGCCCCGATGGTTGAGAGAGGGAGCCCCCTACCTCTATTAACCCCATGGATGCCGCTACCGCGGCATCTAAGGTGTTACAGCAGAATGTCAGCATACAGCTGACACTCGCTGCTAATGGCGGCGGCTCAGGAATGGGGCCGCCGCCATCAAATACAGCAGGGAAACTGCATCGGGGGCAGGGGCACAAATGGGGGCAGAGACGGAAAGGAGGGGATACGGCCAGCATGGAGGGGGCACGAATGGAACAGATGCCAGGACAGAAGTGTACAAGAGCGCATGGCAGGCTAAAAGGTTGGAGGCAGGGTGCAGGGGGGTTGAGAGGTCAGATCCATGCAGGGGTCGCATATGGGGCTTACAGATAGTGGGGGCACAGAGCATACACTACCTGATTTCAGGCTCTTATCTGTAGAACGCAGATCAGAGCCTGAAACAGGCACTTTTACACTGCGGCGATCCGATTGGTTAGTCTGCACAGACTAACCAATCGGGTCGATCTCTGGCAAGGGACCACTCTGATTGGTCCCTTGCCGGTATTACTGCACAGTATGCTGTCCGTGACAGCAGCAGTGCAGGGACAGAAGCTTTAACCCAAGCGTTTTGCAGCGCTTGGATTAAAGAGCTGCCATGACGTCTATACACGTGCTAGCTGCACGGGGCATGTGCAAATAGCACATATATAGCCATATGGCAGTCACGAAGAGGTTAATAACATCAAAAAGGGATATGAGAAACATACATTATCCAATCATTTTAAAATACATCATGCCAGCAAACCAATGGGTTTGAAATTTATGGCAATCAAATCAATTGGTGATTGGAGGGGGAGTGATTTTATTTCCCGGATGTCTAGACGTGAATCTAAGAAAATATATGAATTTGGATCCTTGATTCCAAAGGGACTCAATGCAGAACTGGAGATTTTCGGTTTCTTATAAATGGGTTTGGGGGACAGAACACACAAGGCGTCGGTGCCAGGCTGCATACCAGCTCACTGACGCTTTCTGTGACTTTCCCCTCACCCCCTACTTCTAGCAACTCTTACATTTTTCATGATGCACAATGTGCATCATGATGCACAATGCAAACTGATACCAATGAATTAACAGCTGGTATTAGCAGCACCTATAAGAGATTGTTTTAATAACAATCCGGTCCAGTAATTAGATCCCACCCAAAATGGTTTAAGAAACCCGAATGTTAGGTCCTAGTATTCATTCATCACTTTTTGCACCACTAAGGAAGGAATTAACGGTTCCGAAACGCGTCTGGTGGCAGTTCCTGAACAGGCATTGTGGATAGAGATTTATTAGTGTCACGGCGAAGCAGAACTTCGGTTAGCTGTTGGCGTTCTAGCGAGTCTAGTATGCATGCGCCAGGAGACGTGCAACAAGATGCTGCACAACCGAGACATAAAGATAGGAGGCTAGTTGGAGGAAAAGCAGCACAGATTCACCATGATCGTGATATATACCAAATGTTGGTGAAATCAATTGTGGACTGAGAAAACATCTCACTAATGCACAATATGTGTGCATTTAATATGTACTAACTGTAAACCGGGGCAAAAACTCAGCTAAAGATATGGAAACATTGTAGCAGACCACGAGGACATGTTACAAGTTTGCCATTCATTAAAAGTACTGAACAATAACAAAACTAATTACAAACTGTTGTAGAAATATTCATAGTTGTAATCAGCTCGCATCAAAGTTTGTGTAAGGAAAAAGGCAAATCCCTTTTCGCTCAGCCGCAGTCAGAGACAGACCCAAGTGTTACCATATTGATTGAATTCTTGCTGAGCACTCCCCCCGCCCTGCTCAGTCTGAGTCTTTTATTTACTAACAAAAGGTGTAAAAGGGGCTGGCCCAAGACAAGGATATGACATACAGGAAGTGATGACATAGGAAGACAAGACACCATAATTTAGAATAACCTAGCTGGCTAACAAACACATGTATACTATAACCTACCATTACCACTGGAGCAAACTTTATCCAGCCGATCAGTGATCAATGTCAGATAAAATTACTATGATCCTCATGCATGTTTATTTACAGGACAACGTCATTATCTCCAGCGGCTGATCAGGTGCACTAGAGACAACAAACGCATGTTCCTTTCATATATTGTTCTCTTAACAAATGCATCCACGCCAAGCCAATAAATCTGCATCTTGTCGCCTAGCTGCCCGGACACCCATACAGGATTAACAAGCGAGGAGCAGGAGCCAGAGCTAATATTAATATTACCCTTAAGGAATGTATCGTTATGTGCTACCAACAAATGCCTCCTTGTAACAAATAAAGAAAAGTGATACTCTGCATTCTTTGACTTAGTTGAGCAGCTTCTTGCAGTGACCGGTGTGGATCCAGTTGTCTCATCCCTCGAACTTCAGAGAGGTTGGCGTCATCAGCAGCACCTGGAATGGCCCAAGATATCTCAGCTCTAGTCCTGTCCTCGGATGTTTCTTTAGCACGACCCAATCGCCTGGTTGACTAGAATGAACACTGGTTATTGAGTCTGGGTCCGGGAGAAACTCCCGAACCCGGTGGTGGACATCGAGTGATAACCCGTTGGGCTGCCTGGGGGCATACCTGATGGAATAAAAGGATTACAGCGGAACATTCAGGCCATGGATCGGCCATAAATTTTACCTTCTTTGCAAAAATCTGCCCCAAGTACCAGCAAAGAAAAGGCACTTGTGATGGTTCTTAACATAATTCCCTACTAGGTTAGAAATTGATTGACATTTGAGAGGTTAGAAAGTTTGAAGATCGTTGTTTTCTGCACCACTTTCCCCCCTTCTCATCGTCCTTAAAACCAGGACGAAGAGAAGCTGGATTAAACATGGTGCATCGTCTCAAGGTTAGATGGAGAGATGATGGAGGGATGAGAGAGAGAGAGAGATAGAGAAAGACACTTTGTGTAATGTAATAATCACAGCCACTCAGACATCCATCCAAAGTACCGGTCCCAGGGATCTGAGACCCCTGAATTTCTTTTCATTTCATCTGCTAGATCGTCAAGATTTTCAATGGCTAGAGTGACTTTACCATTGGGACCAGTCTTATCTGGGATATAAGTACAACATACACTAGTTTTTCGGATCATTTTACACCCCCCCTACCCCCTTTTTCTGCTAAGACCATATCTAGAGCAATCCTGTTTTGGAACGTCATCTGGGAGGTAGCCTCAAGTTGTTGAGCTACACCTTTTATAGCATTTCTAGTGTAGTTTAAAAACCACTGCTGATTATAGTAAATGTAATTGATCCAGGCCACATTCTTGTTAATGGTCACTAAGGGAATAAGGGATTAAAATCCTGCTTTGACTTCAACTCTGGCCTTGAAATCATTTGGTACTCCTCTAGGAACCCCTATGGAGTCTAAGTAGACGTGTGGATCCAGACTCCCTGCTACTTCTCTCCTATTTCTACGGTAAGCGGTCAGATTTTTCATATCAGTTGTAGCTACAGACCGTCCTCTGCCTACATCCGCAGGCAAAATATGGAGAGGCATTATGACTTTGGCTAGAGCACACTGACCTGTCCAGTTCTCTTCCAATCTGGTCTGTATTTTCATATCTCCACATATCCAATAAATGCCACCCAGTGATTGTTTTTGTTCCTGTAGGTTTCTCCCTGGGTATTCACTGTAAATCCCACAGAATTCATTGGTAAAGTTTCCTAAGTTTCTATTACCAATAAGGCTGGTATAACAGGTATAGTTACCAGGATAGATTGTGAGCTCTTGTCCTAGCCTATGGGTCCCAGTAACTAATGGGTACTTTTCCTTCCAATGTGTACACAGATCATCACTTGAATTTTTGTTGGTATATAAGCTAAAGAAACTGTCTTCCTGTCTGGAGGGAATACATAACAATCACTTTTATGTGAGTTGGCATTATATTTCATCCATTCTAGCCACAGGTTAATGTCTGTATAGCCTGTTTCTATGGCTAGAGTATCTTCAAAGGTGGAGTTAGATATAGCCACCATGTGGTTGAAGGTGGAAACGCGTGGTGGCACTAAGGGGTTTAATTGTACAGGAGGCTTCATGGGGGATGTGGTTCCCCATTTTGGATTATTTTGCATGTCTCGTAAATAAAATCTGCCATATCGAGGTGTTGGACCTCCGGTTAGATATGAACCAAGTATATATTCCCCAGCATTCCCTGGACTGGTGTTCTCAATTGTAAGCGTCAGTGGCATATTAGATCCAGTCTTCCCAAGCCAAGAGCAACCATCGGTCTTTCTAATGGTCATATGGGTAAGGAGCGGTTTACCATTTTTATCCACTCAATCTTGTGGGTTTATATCCCCAGTCAGGGCCTGTTGTCCAGCCAACAGAGCCCCAATATGCACAATTCTTTCCCCAATAATCATCATCTATTACACATATGTATATTGATGTAGAGCCATCCACATAAGCATTACATTGCTGCCCTGGGGTTGGACAGGGCTTTACTATGTTACAGTAGTCAAACTTAAATACCGTCATATGGACAGCTGAGGAGTTATACCAAATATGGTGTTGACCTGTGAATCTTCCCGTTCTTGTGTAATGGCTGTCTGGACTCCATGGACCATCACTGTTTTAGACTGAGGTCCAGACGATTGGAGTAGAAGTAGAATCAATACAACAATATGACATAAAAGGATATACATGATCATGATGGTCTGTTCAGTGATCTTCTTCTCCCGAGATTTTGACTCGTTTGCAATGGGATGCGTGTATCCAGGTAGGTTTACCCTCCAATTTCACTGAGGTGGGTGTTGTGAGAAGGATCAGGTATGGACCTTCAAATCTGGGTTCAAGGGTAGACCTCACATGCTTCCTCACCACCACCCATTTACCTGGTTTCAATGTGTGAGAGTCATTCAAATCGTTGGGATCTGGAATAGAAGAAAATACTGACAATTGTTTACATAAGGTTATTACATATTTTGCAACTGACTCATAATGCATTTGTATTTGTTGTGGGAAGTATCGTCCAAGATGAGGCCCTGATCCAAACAAAATCTCATGTGGTGTGAGTTTATGGGGAGGTTTTGGGGTGTGCCTGACAGAAAAGAGCACAATAGGCAAACAATGTATCCAAAGGAGTCCTGTCTCCCTAGTCATTTTTAATAGTTTAGATTTCAGTATCCCATTTAAGCGTTCCACTTTTCCGCTCGATTGTGGTCTGTAGGGTGTGTGATAGGCTAAATGTGACCCTATCATCTTCCAAACTTCCTGGGTTAAGCTAGCAGTGAATGCTGGGTCCTGATCACTCTCAATGAACTCAGGTACTCCGAACCTACAAACAGTTTCCTGCATTCGTTTTTTTGCAGTTGTTATAGCTGTCTGATTTCAGACAGGGTAGGCTTCTGGACACCCAGAGAACAAGTCTACCACTACTAGCACATATTGAAACCCTTGACACATTGGCATCTGGATGTGGTTCATTTGAATTAGTTGAAATGGGTACTGGGCCTTGGGGCGACATTTAGTTGGTGTGGGCTCTGTTCTTCCTGGATTACATTGTGCACAGATCAGGCAAGATTGGCATGTTCTAACCAAAACTGGGGAAATTCCTGGTGCTACCCAGATTTTGTCAATCAGTTCTTTCATGATGGTTTTAGACACTTGAGTAGGGCCATGAGCCAGACTAGCTACCATGGGGTATAGACTTCTGGAAAGGCACACTCTTTTCCCTTGAGTCCATAGTCCGTTTTCTTCCTTGATAGCAGCTTCTTTCTTCCAAGTACCTTTTTCACCTGGGGTGGCCTGTTCCTGGATTTTCTTCAGCAGATCCCACATAACAAGTTCTTCAGTGGATTCTTCAGTGACCGACATCACTGGGGAGGACAATGTCACATCTTCTTCTCCCTGTATAGCTGCCTTTTTTGCAGCCTGATCAGCTAGGGCATTTCCCCTAGCTTCTGGGGTGTCTGCCTTTGCATGAGTCTTTATTTTTACAACTGCCACCTGAACTGGCAGCAATACGGCTGCCATAAGGGTTGATACTGCCACAGCATTTTTTTATGGCGGTTCCAGCAGCTGTTAGAAAGTCACGTGCCTTCCATATGGCTCCAAAGTCGTGGACCACTCCATGGGTGTATCTTGAGTCAGTATAGATGTTGGCTGTGGATTCTTTAGCCATAGTGCATGCTTCTGCTAGAGCCAGCAGTTCAGCCTCCTGAGCCGATTGATGTGGGCTCAGTTTCTTGGCACATAGGACTTCAAATTCACTGGTGACTGCCATACCAGTATGAAACCTTCCTTTGTCATCGGCATACCTGGAGCAATCCACAAATAGGATCCACTGTGGATTTGTCAGTGGAGTTTCACTGATATTGGGTGGAGTCCCTACTTCAGCTTCCATCAGTTCTAGGCAGTCATGTTCCATGTTTTCATAGGATGAGTTCCTTGCTGTCCAGAGTTCTTCTTCTTGTAAGTCCTCTTCCGCTTGCATGTCTATGAAATCCAGTTCTTTTTCCTCCGATTCATCCCACTCCCCCCTTGGAAGTAGGGCTGCGGGATTTATGATATGACACCTTTGGATTGTAATATTATCTGGGAGCAGGAGGCTGCACTGGAGTCTAAGGTGACGCTGAGTTGTAAGATGTTTTGGTTGTGTTTGTTGCAATATGGCAGATATATCATGTGGAGCCAGGATTGTAAGTGGATGATCTAACACAATATCAGATGTAGTGTCAAGGAGCAGGCTAGCTACATGGACAGCCTTGACACAAGAAGGAGCAGCTTGAGCCACCGGGTCTAATCTCTTGGAATAGTATTCTATAGGGCGATTTCGGCCACCATGTGCTTGGGTGAGGACTCCAGTGGCATGGCCCTTTTTCTCCATTATGTACAATTTAAAGGGCAGGCTGTAATTAGGAATATCTAGCGCAGGAGCAGCTGACATGACCTTTTTTAGTTCGCAAAATTGATTGGTGCACTTCAGGTGTGAGAGTAAAGGGTTTAGAAGCATCACGTGGAATACAGTGGCTGCATATAATGGCTGCATGAGGATGCTAGCATCTTGGATCCAAGGTCTGCAATATGACACAAGACCTAGGAAAGTCTGCAGTTGGTTGGGGGTCTCAGGAATTTGAATATTTGTGATAGTTTTAAGTCTGGCCTCAGTCAGATGTTTGCAACCTTTGGAAATGCAGTGTCCAAAAAATACAACCTTGGGGAGGCAAAACTGAAGCTTACTCCTGGAAACTTTGCAGCCTACTGTGGATAGGAAATGGAGAACGGAAATTGACATTTTCAAGGCCACTTCCTGTGAAGGGGCACACAGCAGAAGGTCATCCACATATTGTAATAGCTCCACTTGTGGGTGTTCAGCTTGCCATGGCGTGAGCACTGTTGACATGGCTATTGTGAAACAGGAAGGACTATTCTGTGCTCCCTGTGATAACACTGTCCATGTATATTGATGATTCAGATGTGTAAAAGTGAATAAGTATTGTGAGTCAGGGTGTAGAGGGACTGAGAAGAATGCATTTGCAAGGTCTATGACAGTGAACATTTCAGCTGTTGGTGGAATGCCTGAGAGTAGCGTCTGTGGATTAGGCACCAACAGGGTGTCTAGGATGGTGCACTCATTGACCACCCGTAGGTCATGGACCATCCTATACACAGGGGGCTGACCTTTTATTCTCTTTTTCTTAATGAGGTACAATGAAGAATTACAGGGAGAGGACGTTAGCTTAACTGCCCCATTTTCCAACAAGTCTTTGACCTGATGTGAGATAGCATCTTGTTGAGCACTAGACAGTGGAAATTGAGCCTTATAGGGTAACACATTAGGATTTGTGAGAGTTACCACTACCGGAGGCACTGGAAGTCTTCCAATATCTGCAGATCCTTTTGCCAATAAACTAGGTGGTAATTGATCAAGCTCAGGGGCTTTAGCTCTTCAGCTGTCCTTAACCTCTGCCTGTACTGTCTGCAGAGCCATGAGTGCACAAGTTTGTTCAGGATTTAGGCCGGTGAAGAGAGTAACAGTGCCGTCTTCATGGAACTGTATATTGGCCTGTATCTTTGTAAGAAATCAGCTCCTAGTAAATTAAGGGGGTAGGTGCTACTTACAACAAATTGGGATAAAGTTCCCGGAGGCAAGTGTAACTGAGGACTGCAACTTGATACCTCTAAGGATTTGGTGGTGGGATTATGTTGGACAATACCTTCAAGTCCATAGCATGGAAGGGTTATGTCAGTAAGCCAGTGTGGAAGGGCGACAGTCTCAGAGAGTACACTGCGGGCTGCACCAGTGTCAATTAGAAATGGAATGTCTTTTCCGGCCACCTCCAGAGTTATACTGGGGGAGGGGCCGGCAGGAGGGGGCGGTGACTGCCATATACTGTGAAAACCCTCCTGACACTGGTTTGCCTGCCTCCTAGACTGAAGGAGGGGGAGGAAAGTCTGACTGCTGTTGACTTCCCCTTTCTTGGTAAGCTTGCCACAGATGGCGACTTCGACAATAGAGTTTTATATGACCTGGCCTGCCACATCCAAAACAGACTCTGGGCAAGGACTGATTGTCTGCACTCATTACAGCCATTATGGCTCGAGTTTTCCTTGGGGCATTTGCTTCCAACCCTTTTGCTATCTGTTCTAACTGGTCAAAGGGTAAGGACTTCCATTCAGGACGGACTGAAATTAACAGTTTGTTTATTTCTGGGCGCAGACCATCCACCAGGGTACGGGATAGAAGGTGCATGTGGACAGGTTCTTTCAGATTAAATCCCATGTCCTGATAAGTTTGTTTAACCCTCAGTGCAAACTTCTCTGTAGATTCTGTCTTATCTTGTTTAATATCTTGGCGCGTAGAAGACTGTTGTGCTAACTTCTCATTTGCCCACGCTTGCAGTCCATGTATGAAGTGTATTCCAGAATCCTCGTCACGGGGATCAAAATTGGCCCCATTCAAAGTGGGCTCTTTTATGTGGTCTAGCACTATAGAGGAATAATCTCCTGTTTTGTTTTCTACTATACTCTTTAAATCAGACCATGTGCATCCATATGTTTGATATACCTGCTGCATTTTCCTGTAGAATGGCATGGGATGTGTTTCTGGGTCAGACAGCATATTCACTATGGTGAACAGCTGTTGTGGTGTGAAATAAACATATTTGGGTGGTCCGGTAGGTGGTCTTATCTGGCCTAAAGTGTTAACTATAGTTTCATAAGTTTTAAGTTCTGTATCCTTTATCTGATCCCGTAGGGTATTTAGGTGCTCTTGGAAATCCATGCTACGTGGAAACAACTGTCTAATGGTTGCAACTTCATCTGGGGTGCCTTCATATAGATCACCGGGTCCCCCTGGTGACTGTGCAAAATATCTTGTATTAAGATTGGGACTAACTGGCTGCTCACCTACGGGGGTACCAGTACTGTCTGTAAGATATTGGTCTGCTGACTCTTGTCCATATTACCAGTTGTCCCTTCTGCCTCACCTTTTTCATCCTTTCCGGCAACCATGAGTTTCATAGGTACCTGTTTAACTGTCCCATCTGGATAGACTATGGGATATAATGGAGTAGCTTTTTAGACGGGAGGTTTTGGGCAGAGAGGTATCTCTGATCCCCTATGGGGCGGTGGCTGTGGACAAGATGGTGCAGTGGCTGGGACTGGGAGGGTACTCACAGGAAACATGGACACATGATGATGTGGGCGCGGTGCCCCACAAGCTAGACAATTTTTTCTAAAGTTTGGATTCTGTTGTCCACATACATTACAAACCCATGCATCATCAGTAAACTTGACACCATTTTTATAGGGCTGGTGGCCGGTAAGCACTTCCTAATTTCTTCCTAGTACAAACAAACATCTTTAACTTTTTTATCATATTCCTGACATCCTCCCGTCTCCTCAAATTCCTTACTACAATCCCCTATATAAATGAACCAGTTGATAGGCATAGAGAATTATGGAAGGGGGCACAGAAAGAGTTGAATAATAGGCTATTACTTAATGCTAGGAACAAGCTGTTCTTCCAAAAACAAATGTATTATGAGGAAGGAGAAAGGACGGGAAGGATGCTTGCTTTGATCTCAAGGGCTCAGCGTCCGTCTAATTATATAGCAACTCTCAGGGATTCAGCTGGAGATCTATGTACTGCTCAGGAGCGAATACTGGAGATTATGAGGGGATTCTACTCCGATCTGTATGTGTCTCGTTTATCCGCTTCTGATGAAGACATGGACTCCTTCCTTGAGGGATTGCGTATGCCTACACTCACTTCAGATCAGTGTGTTAAGCTAGACTCCCCTATAACGATCACTGAGATGAAATTGCCCCGGGTGGAGATGGCTTGCCGGTGGAGATTTACAGAGATTTACAGACGTTTTGCCTCAGTTATGCTACCCCAATTATTGGAGGTTTTTAAGGAGGCAATGCCACAGAAAAGACTACCTTCTAGTATGACTGAGGCAACAATTGTGGTTCTCCCGAAGCCGGGTAAAGAGATTTTGGAGGCTGAATCATATAGGCCAATCTCATTACTCCAGGTAGACATTAAAATACTGGCAAAAGTTCTAGCGAACCGTTTGAACTCGGTTATAGCTTCTCTTATTCACCCTGATCAGGCTGGCTTTATGCCAAATATGTCTACGGCGGTCAATATCAGGCGCTTATACCTAAATATCCAAAGCCAGAGACAGGCTTCGGAGGCGGCGGTCGCATCTCTAGATGCGGCCAAAGCCTTTGATAGCGTAGAATGGAGATACTTGTGGAAGATATTAAAGAAGTTAGGGTTTGGCCAGTCATTTATAGGGTGGATCCAGCTCTTATATAATAAACCATCAGCTAGGATTAGGGTAAATGGCAATTTGTCAGATAGCTTCACACTCCATAGGGGAACGAGGCAGGGGTGTCCTCTGTCACCTCTGCTATTTGCGATTGCCATTATTGAGCCTCTAGCGGAAGCTATAAGATCGTCGGTGGGGATAAAAGGCTTCACATATGGTTCATTAGAGGAGAAAGTGGCACTATATGCCGATGATTTGTTATTATTTATGGATAATTGGAGGGAGTCTCTCCCGTGGCAATGGAAGTGATCAATGGGTTTGGGAAAATGTCAGGCCTCTGCATCAACTGGACTAAGTCAGTGCTGATGCCATTGAAGGTAGATGTTACTAACACCAGTTCATGTGTGGAGGGTTTACAGGTTGTCCACTCCTTCAAATATCTGGGTATTTAGGTTTCACGCAGTGAGCTAGATTTTGAGAAATTTAATTACCCCTCTTCAGAAGTTTAGACAGAAGGTTAATGCTTGGACAAAACTAACACTATCAATCATAGGCAGGATGAATCTGATAAAAATGATACTGATGGCACAACTTCTCTATGTGCTACATAATGCCCCTGTATGGCTTCCTCTTAGGATCTTCTATGTAGTTCATGCAATATTCAGGGACCTTATCTGGAAGAAAGGTACCCCCCGCATTAAATTGGAAACTCTGTGCAGGCCAAAGACAGGGGAAGGTTTGGGGGTTCCTGATCCAAGGATGTATTATCTGGCAGCACAATTGCAGCATATGAGAGGATGGGAGTCGACGGATGGCTTGGGTACAGCCAGCAAAATTATTCAGTCTCTCGTGGGTTGTCAAAACCTGAAATCTGCTCTGGAGGAGGGTACTTTTCATGCCAAGGGTAATGCATTCAAGACACTTCATTCCATTCACAACACATGGTGGAAGGCCAGAGAAATCATAGGTATTCAAGGCTACTCGGATGTCACTCCTATATGGCCGAATTTTATGTATACTGAGGTAAACAAGGTTAGTGGAGTAAAGGTGTAGAATGCTTTAGGACTGAAATATATGGGTCAATTGTTTGATAATAATGTACTTAAAGAATTCTGTAGCCTGCAACAGGAGTTTGGGCTGCAGAAGTCCCAATTCTATTTATATCTGCAACTTAGACACGCGTTACATGCTCAGGACCAGGTGATAGCGGTATGCCCTGCGCAGAAAAATTTGGTAATAGACCTGGAGAAATCTAGTGGAGGTACAAAAGGAGTGATATCTTTGAATTACTTATGTCTTATGGAAGCGCAATTTAAGAAGCAACAATTCCCGCTGTATGATAAATGGAAAACGGATGTTCCTGACTTAACAGAGGAACAATGGGATACTGTCCTAGAGGATTTTACTCAAGTTGCGGTTAGTGAGGCTCAAAGGGTATCTCAACTCTTGTTACTACACAGAGTATACAAAACTCTGGTCCTGATGAAAGAAATGGGGTACAGAAGTGACGATTGCTGCCCGAGGTGCCATGTAGCGAATGCAGATCTCATTCACTTGATGTGGAATTGCCCTAGGTTGAGGAGATACTGGGTTGGGGTAGGTGAATTGGTGAAAACTGTTTTTGATGTTGAACTCAGTATGAAAGTGATGGAATGTATGTTAGGATGTGTGAATATACCAAATTCACTGCCTGAGAAAAGATTGGCTGTCATTAGGGTATTGTATCAAGCTAGGAAAGTAATAGCATTTCACTGGTTAAGTAGACAACCGCCATCAATGGAAGAATTGGAAAAAGTGTTCTGTCTGTTGTTAAATTTGAAAATCTTTAATAAAAAGAATCTGATAAAAAAAAAAATCCTTACTACAATCCCGCCATGCTCTGGCTAGCGGAGTTAACTTTTGATCCTCAAGTTTTCCTAGTTTTTCCTTTAACAAGTTGTCCCATGTTTCACTACACAAGTTCTACCCTTTGGTATACCAAAGTTCCTTTCTAACCTACTGAAACCCATTAAGAATTTCTTTCCCTTTCTGTCTTTCACATACCGGGTAGGTAAGAAAGTCCTCCTTATTCAAACTCTCAGAGTTTCCCATCGCAACTAACTCTGCGGTCGTCCTTGAGCCTACTGGAGCCTACTGGAGCCGACCAGGGGAAGGACTAGACGGATACGTGCCTGCAGCCTGCTTTGAGTCTAATTCTGAGGCAAAACACTGGCCAGCAGATTAAACCGACGCCTCCCCTTCTGAGACCTCTTCAGTGACGGACAGATACTCTGACTGTCTGTCAGGTTCAGGCACATGAGGCAATCTTTGACAGGCACAGTAGTGATCTCGTCTCAATCCAAAGTATACACTATTTTAACTGTGGTGTTCTTACTCACATGCCCTGGAAGATGCCCCAGACTGCTGCCGCACCCCTCCCTCAGACTGATTCTGAGAGGCTGCACCAAGGGACACAATACAAGTAGGATAACTTCTATTTTCTTACTTTATTTTGCGGGCTGCAATCCCGGTGTCCATTAGTGCGCCCCCCCTCGTCTGGTCTCCGGGGGTACAGGAACAGGGGGTCCTCTCTTCGAGCCCCACGTTGGGCGCCAAACTTGTTCTGGTTCTGTTTTAGTTCAGACCCAAATGTCAATAACTTTGTGACAGCTGTTTCCAATTATTCTGTTCTTAGGCAATATTGAAAATCTGTGCGTATTTCTTATAACGTCTGTGACTCACCTGTTTTATTTGAGGAAGTTACATTTTTTTATAGTCCCTTATCAGGGCGTTACCTAATAAACTAATAAGCTAATAAGTACGTAATGTACTTGTATAAAAAGAGCAAGCATATGATTATTTGGTAATTGCCATACTGAAAAGGGGAAGTAGGGGAGAAAAAGGAGGGGGAGACAGATAGACGACAGGGGGGAGAGACATGGAGAGACAAGAGGCTGATGACAGAGAGATATGAGATATGAATCAAGAATACAGCCTGTCATTCCATTCCATAATTCCATAACACTTTCCCCCCTTCTCATCGTCCTTAAAACCAGGACGAAGAGAAGCTGGATTAAACATGGTGCATCGTCTCAAGGTTAGATGGAGAGATGACGGAGGGATGAGAGAGAGAGATAGAGAAAGAGAAAGACGCTTCTCTTGGACTCTGCAGTCTTAGTGGGACGGGAGTACATGACAGTGTTAGTTTGCACTGTCTGGGACTTTTGAATGCCCTGTTGCTGGAGATCGATGGATTCGTGCAGCCACAGTTCTGCTTTCTGGAGGGAACCATGGCTTTGGAGTCTAGTGGGGAATTTACGGACAATCTTTTTCCCAATACAGACCTCAAAGGTCCCTTCTTTGGGGGTGGTCCACTCAGAACCTACAGTCCTTTGGTGACAATCTTTGAGGGGCTTAACAACTCCTCCTCCATAGATGGATTTCATGTACTGCTTGGCTGTCCTATAGACAGAAGTGGTAACCTTCTGTTCTCTAAATTTCCCTAAACCCATGCTCGAGACTTCTAAAAGTAGGTGCGTCCACCTCCAGTGTCCCACGACAAACGCCTGGACAGCTGCTACTCCCCTTCATTCACCTCTGAGTTGCCCTCGGGTTTCTGGCACCGACACACGGACTCCGTTCACCCTAGTTAGACCTCAGGAAAAGGAATAATCAGTGTGAGGAAAAGGGCTCTCGCCGACACACGGCGGCCCTCTGAGTCTCCTAATGAGATATACCAGCCTCGGTTTTGTCTCTAAATAGTGACCTGACCACAGGATAGGGCTTCCAATTGACCTGAAGTGGAAAAAGGGGTGCACAGAGAATGCACAGTACCTTCTGTGGGGACAAGGGGTGCACAGGAAACAAACACACAGTACTCCTGTGGGGAATGGGGTTACTCACACAGCTATTCGTATGCCCGGGTGAAATATTATCACCTTGTCTCCTTAACAAAAAGCTCATCAACTCACTTTCCTTTGCCGATATAATTCTATATAGTCAAGCTGAACAGCACACAAAGACCTTTTTTGCAGTGACTGATCAAAAACCTCTCGCTCAGCAGTAACCCTTGAATTCAGACAGTAGTTCCCACACAATATCACGAGACCCCCAGTACTCCTAACCAAATCTACAGAGAAAAGAGAGGGAAAAAAAGAGAAAAAGAAAGAAAAAGAGAAAAGCGCCAAAATATGAAAAAGGAAAAAATTCATAATAGACTAAAAATAAAAATCGGTTGGTAAATAAGGAAAAACTTCAATAAAAACTAAAAAATAAAAATGGATTAGTAAAAGAAGAAAAATGTAAATGTAAATACCCAAACAAAACTAGACAAAAATAACTGAGAATGAAAAAGAGAAAAGATCCCAAAATATGAAAAAGGAATAAAATTAATGATAGATAAAAAATAAAAATGGGTTGGTAAATAAGGAAAAACTTAAATGAAAACCTAAAAAATAAAAATGTATTAGTAAAAGAAGAAAAATGTAAATGTAAATACCCCCAAAAAATAGACAAAAATAACTGAAAATAAAAAAGAGAAACAATGGCAAAATATGAAAAAGGAAAAAATTTATGATAAACTAAAAATGGGTTGGTAAATAGTGATGAGCGGCAGGTGCCATATTCGATTTCGACGAAATTCGCGAATATTCGATAGAATATTCGTTTTATATTCGTCGAAATCGAATATTCGTCATTATGCTAGTTATCGCGAATAATATGCGATTTAAAAAATCGCATATGCGATTTTTTTATTTTTTTATTTTTTTTAAACTTAAAGGCTACTCTCCTATTGAAATCTCAAATGCGATTAATATAACACGAAATAATCGCATTTGCGATTTCAATGTAATTCTCAAATCCGACAGTACATTCTAGTATATGGAGACGTTACCATGGTGATGGGGACGCTCCATGAGCATGGCATATAGCAGGGATCAGCAACCTTTGGCACTCCAGCTGTGGTGCAACTACAACTCCCAGCATGCACACCTCCATGGCTGTTCTCAGGACTCCCAAAGAAGTGAATGGAGCATGCTGGGAGTCGTAGTTTGACAACAGCTGGAGTGCCGGAGGTTGCTGATCCCTGGAATATAGCATTACTAAGTAAAAATCGCAAATGCGATCATTTCGTGTTATATTAATCGCATTTGCGATTTTTTTTTTTTACTATGGTTGGCTTCAATGGTAGAATTAGCGAATATGACGAATATATTCGTTATATTCCACAAAACGAATATACGAATATATTCGTTATATTCCACAAAACGAAGATAACGAAGTATTCTGCATCTCAGTTATATCTACCTATTCATCAACTTCGCTAATTCTAGCAATCATATAGGAAAGTTTACTATAAAGACAGATAAGTATAATTCGCTATAATACATTGAGTTGCGAATCTTCGTAAGGCGATTTTATTAGCGCACATGCGAATATCAGCACTTGTCCCAGAACAGAGGCAAAGGGCTTTGCATTCATACTGTATGAATGCAAAGCCCTTTGCCTCTGTTCTGGGACAAGTGCCGATATTCGCCTGTGCGCTAATAAAATCGCCTTACAAAGATTCGCGCCTCAATCACTTTCTAGGCAATGTGAGTAAGATCTGAGCTTTTGGACTTTTGGGAATCAATCGAGATACAGTGGGGGGTGATGACAGTAGTTGACAGAGTACAGATCAATGTCATCTGTAAGGTGGAAAGTAAAATAAAAAATACGAATATTCGTAAATCGAATTTTACGAAGTTCTACGTATTCGCGAATATGGTGCTATACTATATGAATGCACAGGCCTTTGCCTCTCTGTTCTGGGGACAAGTGTAGATTTTCGCATTTGCGTTAATAAAATCGCCTCACAAAGATTCGCAGCTCAATTCAATCACTAATGTAATGCAAAGCCCTGTGCCTCTGTTCTGGGACAAGTGTAGATATTCGCATGTGCGCTAATAAAATCGCCTTACGAATATTCGCGCCTCAATCACTTTCTAGGCAATGTGAGTAAGATCTGAGCTTTTGGACTTTTGGGAATCAATCGAGAAACAGTGGGGGGTGATGACAGTAGTTGACAGAGTACAGATCAATGTCATCTGTAAGGTGGAAAGTAAAATAAAAAATACGAATATTCGTAAATCGAATTTTACGAAGTTCTACGTATTCGCGAATATGGTGCTATACTATATGAATGCACAGGCCTTTGCCTCTCTGTTCTGGGGACAAGTGTAGATTTTCGCATTTGCGTTAATAAAATCGCCTCACAAAGATTCGCAGCTCAATTCAATCACTAATGTTGAATGCAAAGCCCTGTGCCTCTGTTCTGGGACAAGTGTAGATATTCGCATGTGCGCTAATAAAATCGCCTTACGAATATTCGCGCCTCAATCACTTTCTAGGCAATGTGAGTAAGATCTGAGCTTTTGGACTTTTGGGAATCAATCGAGAAACAGTGGGGGGTGATGACAGTAGTTGACAGAGTACAGATCAATGTCATCTGTAAGGTGGAAAGTAAAATAAAAAATACGAATATTCGTAAATCGAATTTTACGAAGTTCTACGTATTCGCGAATATGGTGCTATACTATATGAATGCACAGGCCTTTGCCTCTCTGTTCTGGGGACAAGTGTAGATTTTCGCATTTGCGTTAATAAAATCGCCTCACAAAGATTCGCAGCTCAATTCAATCACTAATGTAATGCAAAGCCCTGTGCCTCTGTTCTGGGACAAGTGTAGATATTCGCATGTGCGCTAATAAAATCGCCTTACGAATATTCGCGCCTCAATCACTTTCTAGGCAATGTGAGTAAGATCTGAGCTTTTGGACTTTTGGGAATCAATCGAGAAACAGTGGGGGGTGATGACAGTAGTTGACAGAGTACAGATCAATGTCATCTGTAAGGTGGAAAGTAAAATAAAAAATACGAATATTCGTAAATCGAATTTTACGAAGTTCTACGTATTCGCGAATATGGTGCTATACTATATGAATGCACAGGCCTTTGCCTCTCTGTTCTGGGGACAAGTGTAGATTTTCGCATTTGCGTTAATAAAATCGCCTCACAAAGATTCGCAGCTCAATTCAATCACTAATGTAATGCAAAGCCCTGTGCCTCTGTTCTGGGACAAGTGTAGATATTCGCATGTGCGCTAATAAAATCGCCTTACGAAGATTCGCAACTCAATTCACTAATGTATGAATGCAAAGCCCTTTGCCTCTGTTCTGGGACGTGCCGATATTCGCATGTGCGCTAATAAAATCGCATTACGAAGATTCGCGCCTCAATCACTTTCTAGGCAATGTGAGTAAGATCTGAGCTGTTGGACCTTTGGGAAACAATCAATTATATGTGTACTGTAATTTTGTGAGAAAAAAAAAACAAAAAAAAAAAAAAACGAATATTCGTTTTTACGAATATATAGCACTATATTCGAAATATTCGCGAAATCGCGAAGTTGCGATATTCGCGAAAAAAATTCGCTTTTCAAATATTCGCGCTCAACACTATTGGTAAATAAGGAAAAACTGAAAGAAACTTCAATAAAAACCTAAAGAATTTAAATGAATTAGTAAAAGAAGAAACATTTAAATGTAAATTAATCAAAGCAAGATCATATGACAAAAATTGACAAAAATAACTGAAAAATAAAAAAGGAAAAAACTTGATTACAACAATAAAACTTAAAAATTAAAATGGATTAGTAGAAGAAGACCTGTAAACAGGAGAGAAACACTAACAACATAGAAAACTTCAGTTACAGACAGTCTTGTTACATACATTGAGATTCAGTAAAAAGTTAATTTTAACTTAAAACCCAAAACTCAAATACAAAACCTAAACCCTTAGGAACACATACAATTGTATAGGACTGAATTAACAAATCAATGTCTTGAAGGGTTCCCATTAGAGTTGAGCGAACACCTGGATGTTCGGGTTCGAGAAGTTCGGCCGAACATCCCGGAAATGTTCGGGTTCGGGATCCGAACCCGATCCGAACTTCGTCCCGAACCCGAACCCCATTGAAGTCAATGGGGACCCGAACTTTTCGGCACTAAAAAGGCTGTAAAACAGCCCAGGAAAGAGCTAGAGGGCTGCAAAAGGCAGCAACATGTAGGTAAATCCCCTGCAAACAAATGTGGATAGGGAAATGAATTAAAATAAAAATTAAATAAATAAAAATTAACCAAAATCAATTGGAGAGAGGTTCCATAGCAGAGAATCTGGCTTCCCGTCACCCACCACTGGAACAGTCCATTCTCAGATATTTAGGCCCCGGCACCCAGGCAGAGGAGAGAGGTCCCGTAACAGAGAATCTGTCTTCATGTCAGCAGAGAATTAGTCTGCATGTCATAGCAGAGAATGAGGCTTCACGTCAGCCACCACTGCAACAGTCCATTGGCATATATTTAGGCCCAGCACCCAGGCAGAGGAGGGAGGTCCCGTAACAGAGAATCTGTCTTCATGTCAGCAGAGAATTAGTCTGCATGTCATAGCAGAGAATGAGGCTTCACGTCAGCCACCACTGCAACAGTCCATTGGCATATATTTAGGCCCAGCACCCAGGCAGAGGAGGGAGGTCCCGTAACAGAGAATCTGTCTTCATGTCAGCAGAGAATTAGTCTGCATGTCATAGCAGAGAATGAGGCTTCACGTCAGCCACCACTGCAACAGTCCATTGGCATATATTTAGGCCCAGCACACACACAGGCAGAGGAGAGAGGTCCCGTAACAGAGAATCTGGCTTCATGTCAGCAGAGAATCAGTCTGCATGTCATAGCAGAGAATGAGGCTTCACGTCAGCCACCACTGCAACAGTCCATTGGCATATATTTAGGCCCAGCACACACACAGGCAGAGGAGAGAGGTCCCGTAACAGAGGATCTGGCTTCATGTCAGCAGAGAATCAGTCTGCATGTCATAGCAGAGAATCAGGCTTCACGTCAGCCACCACTGCAACAGTCCATTGTCATAAATTTAGGCCCAGCACCCAGGCAGAGGAGAGAGGTCCCGTAACAGACAATCTGGCTTCATGTCAGCAGAGAATTAGTCTGCATGTCATAGCAGAGAATGAGGCTTCACGTCAGCCACCACTGCAACAGTCCATTGGCATATATTTAGGCCTAGCACACAGGCAGAGGAGAGAGGTCCCGTAACAGACAATCTGGCTTCATGTCAGCAGAGAATCAGTCTGCATGTCATAGCAGAGAATGAGGCTTCACGTCACCCACCACTGCAACAGTCCATTGGCATATATTTAGGCCTAGCACACAGGCAGAGCAGAGAGGTCCCGTAACAGACAATCTGGCTTCATGACAGCAGAGAATCAGTCTGCATGTCATAGCAGAGAATGAGGCTTCACGTCACCCACCACTGCAACAGTCCATTGGCATATATTTAGGCCTAGCACACAGGCAGAGCAGAAAGGTCCCGTAACAGACAATCTGGCTTCATGACAGCAGAGAATCAGTCTGCATGTCATAGCAGAGAATGAGGCTTCACGTCACCCACCACTGCAACAGTCCATTGGCATATATTTAGGCCTAGCACACAGGCAGAGCAGAGAGGTCCCGTAACAGACGATCTGGCTTCATGTCAGCAGAGAATCAGTCTGCATGTCATAGCAGAGAATGAGGCTTCACGTCAGCCACCACTGCAACAGTCCATTGGCATATATTTAGGCCCAGCACCCAGGCAGAGGAGGGAGGTCCCGTAACAGAGAATCTGTCTTCATGTCAGCAGAGAATTAGTCTGCATGTCATAGCAGAGAATGAGGCTTCACGTCAGCCACCACTGCAACAGTCCATTGGCATATATTTAGGCCCAGCACACACACAGGCAGAGGAGAGAGGTCCCGTAACAGAGAATCTGTCTTCATGTCAGCAGAGAATTAGTCTGCATGTCATAGCAGAGAATCAGGCTTCACGTCACCCACCACTGCAACAGTCCATTGGCATATATTTAGGCCCAGCACCCAGGCAGAGGAGGGAGGTCCCGTAACAGAGAATCTGTCTTCATGTCAGCAGAGAATTAGTCTGCATGTCATAGCAGAGAATGAGGCTTCACGTCAGCCACCACTGCAACAGTCCATTGGCATATATTTAGGCCCAGCACACACACAGGCAGAGGAGAGAGGTCCCGTAACAGACAATCTGGCTTCATGTCAGCAGAGAATTAGTCTGCATGTCATAGCAGAGAATGAGGCTTCACGTCACCCATCACTGCAACAGTCCATTGGCATATATTTAGGCCCAGCACCCAGGCAGAGGAGGGAGGTCCCGTAACAGAGAATCTGTCTTCATGTCAGCAGAGAATTAGTCTGCATGTCATAGCAGAGAATGAGGCTTCACGTCACCCACCACTGCAACAGTCCATTGGCATATATTTAGGCCTAGCACACAGGCAGAGCAGAGAGGTCCCGTAACAGACAATCTGGCTTCATGACAGCAGAGAATCAGTCTGCATGTCATAGCAGAGAATGAGGCTTCACGTCACCCACCACTGCAACAGTCCATTGGCATATATTTAGGCCTAGCACACAGGCAGAGCAGAGAGGTCCCGTAACAGACGATCTGGCTTCATGTCAGCAGAGAATCAGTCTGCATGTCATAGCAGAGAATGAGGCTTCACGTCAGCCACCACTGCAACAGTCCATTGGCATATATTTAGGCCCAGCACCCAGGCAGAGGAGGGAGGTCCCGTAACAGAGAATCTGTCTTCATGTCAGCAGAGAATTAGTCTGCATGTCATAGCAGAGAATGAGGCTTCACGTCAGCCACCACTGCAACAGTCCATTGGCATATATTTAGGCCCAGCACACACACAGGCAGAGGAGAGAGGTCCCGTAACAGAGAATCTGTCTTCATGTCAGCAGAGAATTAGTCTGCATGTCATAGCAGAGAATCAGGCTTCACGTCACCCACCACTGCAACAGTCCATTGGCATATATTTAGGCCCAGCACCCAGGCAGAGGAGGGAGGTCCCGTAACAGAGAATCTGTCTTCATGTCAGCAGAGAATTAGTCTGCATGTCATAGCAGAGAATGAGGCTTCACGTCAGCCACCACTGCAACAGTCCATTGGCATATATTTAGGCCCAGCACACACACAGGCAGAGGAGAGAGGTCCCGTAACAGAGAATCTGTCTTCATGTCAGCAGAGAATTAGTCTGCATGTCATAGCAGAGAATGAGGCTTCACGTCAGCCACCACTGCAACAGTCCATTGGCATATATTTAGGCCCAGCACACACACAGGCAGAGGAGAGAGGTCCCGTAACAGAGAATCTGTCTTCATGTCAGCAGAGAATTAGTCTGCATGTCATAGCAGAGAATCAGGCTTCACGTCACCCACCACTGCAACAGTCCATTGGCATATATTTAGGCCCAGCACCCAGGCAGAGGAGGGAGGTCCCGTAACAGAGAATCTGTCTTCATGTCAGCAGAGAATTAGTCTGCATGTCATAGCAGAGAATGAGGCTTCACGTCAGCCACCACTGCAACAGTCCATTGGCATATATTTAGGCCCAGCACACACACAGGCAGAGGAGAGAGGTCCCGTAACAGAGAATCTGTCTTCATGTCAGCAGAGAATTAGTCTGCATGTCATAGCAGAGAATGAGGCTTCACGTCAGCCACCACTGCAACAGTCCATTGGCATATATTTAGGCCCAGCACACACACAGGCAGAGGAGAGAGGTCCCGTAACAGACAATCTGGCTTCATGTCAGCAGAGAATTAGTCTGCATGTCATAGCAGAGAATGAGGCTTCACGTCACCCACCACTGCAACAGTCCATTGGCATATATTTAGGCCCAGCACCCAGGCAGAGGAGGGAGGTCCCGTAACAGAGAATCTGTCTTCATGTCAGCAGAGAATTAGTCTGCATGTCATAGCAGAGAATGAGGCTTCACGTCAGCCACCACTGCAACAGTCCATTGGCATATATTTAGGCCCAGCACACACACAGGCAGAGGAGAGAGGTCCCGTAACAGAGGATCTGGCTTCATGTCAGCAGAGAATCAGTCTGCATGTCATAGCAGAGAATCAGGCTTCACGTCAGCCACCACTGCAACAGTCCATTGGCATATATTTAGGCCTAGCACACAGGCAGAGGAGAGAGGTCCCGTAACAGACAATCTGGCTTCATGTCAGCAGAGAATCAGTCTGCATGTCATAGCAGAGAATGAGGCTTCACGTCAGCCACCACTGCAACAGTCCATTGTCATAAATTTAGGCCCAGCACCCAGGCAGAGGAGGGAGGTCCCGTAACAGACAATCTGGCTTCATGTCAGCAGAGAATTAGTCTGCATGTCATAGCAGAGAATCAGGCTTCATGTCAGCCACCACTGCAACAGTCCATTGGCATATATTTAGGCCTAGCACACAGGCAGAGGAGAGGTTCATTCAACTTTGGGTAGCATCGCAATATAATGGTAAAATGAAAATAAAAATAGGATTGAATGAGGAAGTGCCCTGGAGTCCAATAATATATGGTTATGGGGAGGTAGTTAATGTCTAATCTGGACAAGGGACGGACAGGTCCTGTGGGATCCATGCCTGGTTCATTTTTATGAACGTCAGCTTGTCCACATTGGCTGTAGACAGGCGGCTGCGTTTGTCTGTAATGACGCCCCCTGCCGTGCTGAATACACGTTCAGACAAAACGCTGGCTGCCGGGCAGGCCAGCACCTCCAAGCCATAAAAGGCTAGCTCTGGCCACGTGGACAATTTAGAGACCCAGAAGTTGAATGGGGCCGAACCATCAGTCAGTACGTGGAGGGGTGTGCACACGTACTGTTCCACCATGTTAGTGAAATGTTGCCTCCTGCTAACACGTTGCGTATCAGGTGGTGGTGCAGTTAGCTGTGGCGTGTTGACAAAAGTTTTCCACATCTCTGCCATGCTAACCCTGCCCTCAGAGGAGCTGGCCGTGACACAGCTGCCTTGGCGACCTCTTGCTCCTCCTCTGCCTTGGCCTTGGGCTTCCACTTGTTCCCCTGTGACATTTGGGAATGCTCTCAGTAGCGCGTCTACCAACGTGCGCTTGTACTCGCGCATCTTCCTATCACGCTCCAGTGCAGGAAGTAAGGTGGGCACATTGTCTTTGTAGCGTGGATCCAGCAGGGTGGCAACCCAGTAGTCCGCACAGGTTAAAATGTGGGCAACTCTGCTGTCGTTGCGCAGGCACTGCAGCATGTAGTCGCTCATGTGTGCCAGGCTGCCCAGGGATAAGGACAAGCTGTCCTCTGTGGGAGGCGTATCGTCATCGTCCTGCCTTTCCCCCCAGCCACGCACCAGTGATGGACCCGAGCTGCGTTGGGTGCCACCCCGCTGTGACCATGCTTCATCCTCATCCTCCTCCACCTCCTCCTCATCCTCGTCCTCCTCGTCCTCCAGTAGTGGGCCCTGGCTGGCCACATTTGTACCTGGCCTCTGCTGTTGCCAAAAACCTCCCTCTGAGTCACTTCGAAGAGACTGGCCTGAAAGTGCTAAAAATGACCCCTCTTCCTCCTCCTCCTCCTCCTCCTCCTGGGCCACCTCCTCTTCCATCATCGCCCTAAGTGTTTTCTCAAGGAGACATAGAAGTGGTATTGTAACGCTGATAACGGTGTCATCGCCACTGGCCATGTTGGTGGAGTACTCGAAACAGCGCAACAGGGCACACAGGTCTCGCATGGAGGCCCAGTCATTGGTGGTGAAGTGGTGCTGTTCTGTAGTGCGACTGACCCGTGCGTGCTGCAGCTGAAACTCCACTATGGCCTGCTGCTGCTCGCACAGTCTGTCCAGCATGTGCAAGGTGGAGTTCCACCTGGTGGGCACGTCGCATATGAGGCGGTGAGCGGGAAGGCCGAAGTTACGCTGTAGCGCAGACAGGCGAGCAGCAGCAGGATGTGAACGCCGGAAGCGCGAACAGACGGCCCGCACTTTATGCAGCAGCTCTGACATGTCGGGGTAGTTGTGAATGAACTTCTGCACCACCAAATTCAGCACATGCGCCAAGCAAGGGATGTGCGTCAAATTGGCTAGTCCCAGAGCTGCAACGAGATTTCGCCCATTATCACACACCACCAGGCCGGGCTTGAGGCTCACCGGCAGCAACCACTCGTCGGTCTGTTGTTCTATACCCTGCCACAACTCCTGTGCGGTGTGGGGCCTGTCCCCCAAACATATGAGTTTCAGAATGGCCTGCTGACGTTTACCCCGGGCTGTGCTGAAGTTGGTGGTGAAGGTGTGTGGCTGACTGGATGAGCAGGTGGAAGAAGAGGAGGAGGAAGCCGAGAAGGAGGAGGTGGCAACAGGAGGCAAAGAATGTTGCCCTGCGATCCTTGGCGGCGGAAGGACGTGCGCCAAACAGCTCTCCGCCTGGGGCCCAGCTGCCACTACATTTACCCAGTGTGCAGTTAGGGAGATATAGCGTCCCTGGCCGTGCTTACTGGTCCACGTATCTGTGGTTAGGTGGACCTTGCCACAGATGGCGTTGCGCAGTGCACACTTGATTTTATCGGATACTTGGTTGTGCAGGGAAGGCACGGCTCTCTTGGAGAAGTAGTGCCGGCTGGGAACAACATACTGTGGGACAGCAAGCGACATGAGCTGTTTGAAGCTGTCTGTGTCCACCAGCCTAAATGACAGCATTTCATAGGCCAGTAGTTTAGAAATGCTGGCATTCAGGGCCAGGGATCGAGGGTGGCTAGGTGGGAATTTACGCTTTCTATCAAATGTTTGTGAGATGGAGAGCTGAACGCTGGCGTGTGACATGGTTGAGACGCTTGGTGACGGAGGTGGTGGTGGTGGTGTTGGTGGTACATCCCCTGTTTGCTGGGCGGCAGGTGCCAACGTTCCTCCAGAGGCGGAGGAAGAGGCCGAGGAGGCAGCAGCAGAATAGGCCGAGGCGGCAGCAGCAGAAGAGGTAGCAGGGGGAGCCTGAGTGACTTCCTTGGTTTTAAGGTGTTTACTCCACTGCAGTTCATGCTTTGCATGCAGGTGCCTGGTCATGCAGGTTGTGCTCAGGTTCAGAACGTTAATGCCTCGCTTCAGGCTCTGATGGCACAGCGTGCAAACCACTCGGGTCTTGTCGTCAGCACATTGTTTGAAGAAGTGCCATGCCAGGGAACTCCTTGAAGCTGCCTTTGGGGTGCTCGGTCCCAGATGGCGGCGGTCAGTAGCAGGCGGAGTCTCTTGGCGGCGGGTGTTCTGCTTTTGCCCACTGCTCCCTCTTTTGCTACGCTGTTGGCTCGGTCTCACCACTGCCTCTTCCTCCGAACTGTGAAAGTCAGTGGCACGACCTTCATTCCATGTGGGGTCTAGGACCTCATCGTCCCCTGCATCGTCTTCCACCCAGTCTTGATCCCTGACCTCCTGTTCAGTCTGCACACTGCAGAAAGACGCAGCAGTTGGCACCTGTGTTTCGTCATCATCAGAGACATGCTGAGGTGGTATTCCCATGTCCTCATCATCAGGAAACATAAGTGGTTGTGCGTCAGTGCATTCTATGTCTTTCACCGCTGGGGAAGGGCTAGGTGGATGCCCTTGGGAAACCCTGCCAGCGGAGTCTTCAAACAGCATAAGAGACTGCTGCATAACTTGAGGCTGAGACAGTTTCCCTGGTATGCATGGGGGTGATGTGACAGACTGATGGGGTTGGTTTTCAGGCGCCATCTGTGCGCTTTCTGCAGAAGACTGGGTGGGAGATAATGTGAACGTGCTGGATCCACTGTCGGCCACCCAATTGACTAATGCCTGTACCTGCTCAGGCCTTACCATCCTTAGAACGGCATTGGGCCCCACCATATATCGCTGTAAATTCTGGCGGCTACTGGGACCTGAGGTAGTTGGTACACTAGGACGTGTGGATGTGGCAGAACGGCCACGTCCTCTCCCAGCACCAGAGGGTCCACTAACACCACCACGACCATGTCCACGTCCGCGTCCCTTACTAGATGTTTTTCTCATTGTTATGGTTCACCACAACAACAAATATATTATTTGGCCCAATGTATTGTATTCAAATTCAGCGGGATATAAATTTGAGGCCTAGTATTTAGGCGCTGGGTGACCGGTATGGATTTAGTGACAGAATTAGACTTGGAAATGCACAGAAGCGTGTGTGTGAAGTTATTCTGAATGACCCTATGTGCACCTTCAATATGATCTACCCTTTTAGGGATAGATTTCAAATAGCTCTGATATAGCAGAAACGACTAAATTATGAAATTGCTAAATTGGGAATTGTATTTCAACCCAGAACAAAAAATGTGCTTTGACGGACACTAAATAACTTTCCCAGCCACAACAGGACAGCGGTAACGAGAGATTTAGCGGGATATAAATTTGAGGCCTAGTATTTAGGCGCTGGGTGACAGGTATGGGTTTAGTGACAGAATTAGATTTGGAAATGCACAGTAGCGGGTGTGTGAAGTTATTCTGAATGACCCTATGTGCACCTTGAATATTATATACCCTTTTAGGGATAGATTTCAAATAGCTCTGATATAGCAGAAACCACTAAATTATGAAATTGCTAAATTGGGAATTGTATTTCAACCCAGAACAAGAAATGTGCTTGAACGGACACTAAATAACTCGCCCAGCTACAGCACTAGGGACAGATTTAGCTGGATATAAATTTGAGGCCTAGTATTTAGGCGCTGGGTGACCGGTATGGATTTAGTGACAGAATTAGACTTGGAAATGCACAGAAGCGTGTGTGTGAAGTTATTCTGAATGACCCTATGTGCACCTTGAATATTATATACCCTTTTAGGGATAGATTTCAAATAGCTCTGATATAGCAGAAACCACTAAATTATGAAATTGCTAAATTGGGAATTGTATTTCAACCCAGAACAAGAAATGTGCTTGAACGGACACTAAATAACTCGCCCAGCTACAGCACTAGGGACAGATTTAGCTGGATATAAATTTGAGGCCTAGTATTTAGGCGCTGGGTGACCGGTATGGATTTAGTGACAGAATTAGACTTGGAAATGCACAGAAGCGTGTGTGTGAAGTTATTCTGAATGACCCTATGTGCACCTTGAATATTATATACCCTTTTAGGGATAGATTTCAAATAGCTCTGATATAGCAGAAACCACTAAATTATGAAATTGCTAAATTGGGAATTGTATTTCAACCCAGAACAAAAAATGTGCTTTGACGGACACTAAATAACTTTCCCAGCCACAACAGGACAGCGTTAACGAGAGATTTAGCAGGATATAAATTTGAGGCCTAGTATTTAGGCGCTGGGTGACAGGTATGGGTTTAGTGACAGAATTAGACTTGGAAATACACAGTAGCGGGTGTGTGTGAAGTTATTCTGAATGACCCAATGTGCACCTTGAATATTATATACCCTTTTAGGGATAGATTTCAAATAGCTCTGATATAGCAGAAACCACTAAATTATGAAATTGTTAAATTGGGAATTGTATTTAAACCCAGAACAAAAAATGTGCTTTGACGGACACTAAATAACTTTCCCAGCCACAACAGGACAGCGTTAACGAGAGATTTAGCAGGATATAAATTTGAGGCCTAGTATTTAGGCGCTGGGTGACAGGTATGGGTTTAGTGACAGAATTAGACTTAGAAATACACAGTAGCGGGTGTGTGTGAAGTTATTCTGAATGACCCAATGTGCACCTTGAATATTATATACCCTTTTAGGGATAGATTTCAAATAGCTCTGATATAGCAGAAACCACTAAATTATGAAATTGCTAAATTGGGAATTGTATTTCAACCCAGAACAAGAAATGTGCTTGAACGGACACTAAATAACTCGCCCAGCTACAGCACTAAGGACAGATTTAGCGGGATATAAATTTGAGGCCTAGTATTTAGGCGCTGGGTGACAGGTATGGGTTTAGTGCCAGAATTAGACTTGGAAATACACAGTAGCGGGTGTGTGTGAAGTTATTCTGAATGACCCAATGTGCACCTTGAATATTATATACCCTTTTAGGGATAGATTTCAAATAGCTCTGATATAGCAGAAACCACTAAATTATGAAATTGCTAAATTGGGAATTGTATTTCAACCCAGAACAAGAAATGTGCTTGAACGGACACTAAATAACTCGCCCAGCTACAGCACTAAGGACAGATTTAGCGGGATATAAATTTGAGGCCTAGTATTTAGGCGCTGGGTGACAGGTATGGGTTTAGTGCCAGAATTAGACTTGGAAATACACAGTAGCGGGTGTGTGTGAAGTTATTCTGAATGACCCAATGTGCACCTTGAATATTATATACCCTTTTAGGGATAGATTTCAAATAGCTCTGATATAGCAGAAACCACTAAATTATGAAATTGCTAAATTGGGAATTGTATTTCAACCCAGAACAAGAAATGTGCTTGAACGGACACTAAATAACTCGCCCAGCTACAGCACTAAGGACAGATTTAGCGGGATATAAATTTGAGGCCTAGTATTTAGGCGCTGGGTGACAGGTATGGGTTTAGTGCCAGAATTAGACTTGGAAATACACAGTAGCGGGTGTGTGTGAAGTTATTCTGAATGACCCAATGTGCACCTTGAATATTATATACCCTTTTAGGGATAGATTTCAAATAGCTCTGATATAGCAGAAACCACTAAATTATGAAATTGCTAAATTGGGAATTGTATTTCAACCCAGAACAAGAAATGTGCTTGAACGGACACTAAATAACTCGCCCAGCTACAGCACTAAGGACAGATTTAGCGGGATATAAATTTGAGGCCTAGTATTTAGGCGCTGGGTGACAGGTATGGGTTTAGTGCCAGAATTAGACTTGGAAATACACAGTAGCGGGTGTGTGTGAAGTTATTCTGAATGACCCAATGTGCACCTTGAATATTATATACCCTTTTAGGGATAGATTTCAAATAGCTCTGATATAGCAGAAACCACTAAATTATGAAATTGCTAAATTGGGAATTGTATTTCAACTAGAGATGAGCGAACTTCTGTTTTAAGTTCGGCGTCTAAAGTTCGGCTTCCGGTTAGCGGAGAATCCCGATCTGGAACCGGATATGGATTCCGACTTCCGTTGTGGTCCGTGGTAGCGGAATCAATAATGGCCGATTATTGATTCCGCTACCACGGACCACAACGGAAGTCGGAATCCATATCCGGTTCCAGATCGGGATTCTCCGCTAACCGGAAGCCGAACTTTAGACGCCGAACTTAAAACAGAAGTTCGCTCATCTCTAATTTCAACCCAGAACAAGAAATGTGCTTGAACGGACACTAAATAACTCGCCCAGCTACAGCACTAAGGACAGATTTAGCGGGATATAAATTTGAGGCCTAGTATTTAGGCGCTGGGTGACAGGTATGGGTTTAGTGCCAGAATTAGACTTGGAAATACACAGTAGCGGGTGTGTGTGAAGTTATTCTGAATGACCCAATGTGCACCTTGAATATTATATACCCTTTTAGGGATAGATTTCAAATAGCTCTGATATAGCAGAAACCACTAAATTATGAAATTGCTAAATTGGGAATTGTATTTCAACCCAGAACAAGAAATGTGCTTGAACGGACACTAAATAACTCGCCCAGCTACAGCACTAGGGACAGATTTAGCTGGATATAAATTTGAGGCCTAGTATTTAGGCGCTGCGTGACAGGTATGGGTTTAGTGACAGAATTAGACTTGGAAATACACAGTAGCGGGTGTGTGTGAAGTTATTCTGAATGACCCAATGTGCACCTTGAATATTATATACCCTTTTAGGGATAGATTTCAAATAGCTCTGATATAGCAGAAACCACTAAATTATGAAATTGCTAAATTGGGAATTGTATTTCAACCCAGAACAAGAAATGTGCTTGAACGGACACTAAATAACTCGCCCAGCTACAGCACTAGGGACAGATTTAGCTGGATCTAAATTTGAGGCCTAGTATTTAGGCGCTGGGTGACCGGTATGGATTTAGTGACAGAATTAGACTGGGATATGGCCAAAAAATAAACAGACTATTGCTGGTTAAATGCACTTGGTGTGACAGCTTCACCCTGATGTAGGCTTTAGCCAAAAAACAACCACACCATTGAGGGTTAAATGCACTTGGTGACAGGCGCAGCTTGCCCCTGATTTAGTATATGGCCAAAAAATGAACAGACTATTGCTGGTTAAATGCACTTGGTGTGACAGCTTCACCCTGATGTAGGCTTTAGCCAAAAAACAACCACACCATTGAGGGTTAAATGCACTTGGTGACAGGCGCAGCTTGCCCCTGATTTTGTATATGGCCAAAAAATGAACAGACTATTGCTGGTTAAATGCACTTGGTGTGACAGCTTCACCCTGATGTAGGCTTTAGCCAAAAAACAACCACACCATTGAGGGTTAAATGCACTTGGTCGCAGCTTGTGCTGGCGCACCACAAGACACAAAATGGCCGCCGATCACCCCAGAAAAATGTGACTGACAAACGGTCTGTGCAGCCTAAAAACAGTGAGCAATTGAGGATCAGCAGCTCAATGATCCACAGCTGCAGATCGATCAGTTAATCAAGTCCTTTGGAGGAGTTAATCTGCCTAATCTCGCCCTACTGTCGCAGCCGCAACCTCTCCCTACGCTAATCAGAGCAGAGTGACGGGCGGCGCTATGTGACTCCAGCTTAAATAGAGGCTGGGTCACATGGTGCTCTGGCCAATCACAGCCATGCCAATAGTAGGCATGGCTGTGATGGCCTCTTGGGGCAAGTAGTATGACGCTTGTTGATTGGCTGCTTTGCAGCCTTTCAAAAAGCGCCAAGAAAGCGTCACAAAAGCGCGAAGAAAGCGACGAACACCGAACCCGAACCCGGACTTTTACGAAAATGTCCGGGTTCGGGTCCGTGTCACGGACACCCCAAAATTCGGTACGAACCCGAACTATACAGTTCGAGTTCGCTCATCCCTAGTTCCCATGAAACAGTACAGGAGAATTTCTACCCACCCAGTCATTGAAATGTTAATTTGCCCAGCCCCAAACTGCTTCAGATTAATTTTACCAGAGAAGCTGGATTTAACATTGCAAGGTCCCAAAACCGTTTTTCCTAGGGGAAGGGATTCTATTCAAATTAGGTTATTGGCACACAAAAATTAGAAACTCTACTGAATTCCAAGAACCGATCTCTTTCCTCTCTGAGCTTCACATTTTTCACATTTTAACCGTTCATATTGTGATTTAAAATCCGCTTCATTGATCAAAGACCTTGGCTGTCCCTGGGTTCTCTGCCTTTGCAAAGAAGCATGTCTCGGGACCATTACCCCACCTTGCTGAATAAACCACTTCACTTCTAGGTGTGGTTCTGGGGTACTTAACATACCTGTGTCTGTTGCCATTAGCAACGTTACAATATCGTGCAATGTGCCCATATTCCCTGCATGCAAAACAAAGAATAGCTTGCCTCCTTGCACAATACCTTGTCTGGGCACATGGCGATTTTACTTGGCGCACAACTTTAACCATCCTAGCATGACTAGATCCAACGCTACTATATGTATTGAGTCCACTTACCACGGACTCATCTGAGGAATATTCTGGCCTTGTGTTGATATGTCCAACTCCAGGGTCAGACACATTGTCCATCTCCATCCCTGATTCAGATCCACCATGCGACCCACAGTCCTCAGACTTCTCTATGCTTACAGCCCATACATTGCCTCTAACCCCAGACTCTCCAACGGTTGTTTCAATAACTCTGGCAATTCCCTTACAGCACCCTGTGCATGCGTCAGGCTTTCAGATAAACCTTCATTCTCCTTGCACAGTGCAGTATTACCCCTCACAGTACATTCATAATTAGAGCTAGCTTCAGCTGCCTGCTGGGCAAGAGATCTCAATTTAACAATTTCCACTTTTAAATCTTCCACTTCTCCTTCCAAACTCAGCTTCAGCCTACAAGACTCCTGATATTTATCCGCTATCCACCCAGCAGCAAAAATAAGAGCATACTTGCCTTTCCTTTTGCACAATTTTTTGCTACCGATCAGGTTTGCTACACAATTCTGGGCCTGCAGCCATGGATCAGTAGATCCCTGCATAGCCTGAAGAATGGCCGCCGTGTCCTTCAACTTTGCTACTTCTTTAAAAATACTTTCCATTGCACAAAAAACAAACACCACAATGGTTGCTACAAAAAATACAACACACTAGTACCAATTTCTAGGAGTTGTCCCAATACATTTGACACAGAACCTTTCTACAATGTAGTACCCGTAATAATTATGCCAAACAAGTCTACAATTCAGTGTAACAGCCACAGATATACAAACATTAAGCAGAATCATCAACTATAGGACGATTTCACCGCTAAACTGCCACTAATATTCACACAATGATTCCTGTATCAGACTGGTCACTGAGCTATACCATAACCGCACACTCAACTGATATCCAGCACAAAACTTACCAACACAAAATCAAACTGTACATAGAAAGGTTATAAAAAGACAAGATAACTATTCTGGACAAAGCTAACATTTCAGGCAAAAACAATCACATTGCTTTCAATAGCAAACTAACTAAGATGGCCGACGAGCCACATGGTCATAAAGATGGCCGACAAGCACATGGTCATCACACGAAGGAAATCAAGATAGTGTCTACAATATCCAGGGATAGAAACAGTTTCTATATTTCCTGTTTCCTACCCCCGAAACCAGAGCAAAACCTCCACTCTGTGGGTGATTTACAGCTTAACAATATAAAAATACTCTCTAAATGCTGTCTCTAATGTACAAACACTAAAACCAATTGCTGCCTCTATAAACCTCTATAAAATTGCCTCTTACAAAATTACAGTAACATAAAAGTTAAGAAGTTAAAAAAAACACAATACCCTGTACTGCTCATCATACAATCTCATCATACAATCTCTGAACAATCAACTCAGATCCACCAAAAACTACACAACGGGAAAAACTCCTACCTTATCCTTACACAAATAGAGCAAAAACTGTTCTTTTAACAAGCAGACATTTTCTCTGACACAGCAGACAAAACTACAGTTTCTATCCCCTCAAAAAAATCTGTTGAATCCTTCCAAGCTCGCCATCTGTTGTAGAAATATTCATAATTGTAATCAGCTTGCATCAAAGTTTGTGTAAGGAAAAAGGCAAATCCCTTTTCGCTCAGGGTACTTTCACACTAGCGTTTTTCTTTTCCGGCATAGAGTTCCGTCACAGGGGCTCTATACCGGAAAAGAACTGATCAGTTTTATCCCCATGCATTCTGAATGGAGAGTAATCCGTTCAGTTTGCATCAGGATGTCTTCAGTTCAGTCGTTTTGACTGATCAGGCAAAAGAGAAAACCGTAGCATGCTACGGTTTTCTCTCCGGCGAAAAAAACTGAAGACATGCCTGAACGCCGGATCCGGCATTTTTTCCCATAGGAATGTATTAGCGCCGGATCCGGCATTCAGAATACCGGAATGCCGGATCCGTCGTTCCGGCATGCGCATGCGCAGATCGGTAAAAATGAGAAAAATGTACAAGACGGATCCGTCGGTCCGCATGACAAGCGGAGAGACGGATCCGTCCTTGCAATGCATTTGTGAGACGGATCCGCATCCGGATCCGTCTCACAAATGCTTTCAGTCAGCAGCAGATCGGCGGATCCGGCGGCCAGTTCCGACGACGGAACTGCCCGCCGGATCACACTGCCGCAAGTGTGAAAGTAGCCTTAGCCGCAGTCAGAGACAGACCCAAGTGTTACCATATTGATTGAATTCTTGCTGAGCACTCCCCCCGCCCTGCTCAGTCTGAGTCTTTTATTTACTAACAAAAGGTGTAAAAGGGGCTGGCCTAAGACAAGGATATGACATACAGGAAGTGATGACAAAGGAAGACAAGACACCATAATTTAGAATAACCTAGCTGGCTAACACATGTATACTATAACCTACCATTACCACTGGAGCAAACTTTATCCAGCCGATCAGTGATCAATGTCAGATAAAATTACTATGATCCACATGCATGTTTATTTACAGTACAGCGTCATTATCTCCAGCGGCTGATCCAGCGCACAAGAGACAACAAACGCACGTTCCTTTCGTGTATATTGTTCTCTTAACAAATGCATCCACGCCAAGCCAATAAATCTGCGTCTTGCGTGGGGGCCCTAGCCGGCGGCAATACATGAGCCAACAAAACACTGCTCTGCTGAACACATCAGTTTCCCCCAGTCCACAGACCAGTGCTTAGCACATGGACCATTCGCCGACGGAGACCTCTGCGCCCAGCAGCTGTGACAGGACATACACGGGAAGATATCCACTCCAATGGTTTACCCTGACACTGAGAGACATGATTACAATACAAAATATATTAAAGGGAACCTGTCACCAGGATTTTGTGTATAAGGCTGAGGACATGGGCTGCTAGATGGCCGCAAGCACATCCGCAATACCCAGTCCCCATAGCTCTGTGTGCTTTTATTGTGTCAAAAAACCGATTTGATACATATGCAAATTAACCTGAGATGAGTCCTGTCCCTGACTCATCTCACATACAGGACTCATCTCAGTTTAATTTGCATATGTATCAAATCAGTTTTTTGACACAATAAAAGCACACAGAGCTATGGGGACTGGGTATTGCAGATGTGCTAGCGGCCATCTAGCAGCCCATGTCCTCAGCCTTATACACATAATCCTGGTGACAGGTTCCCTTTAAATATACATCCTAATAAAATTTCCACAACAAAACTAACACTACTAACCACACACCCAATACATAGAAATTATAATGAAACCACATTTCTTGTATTTTTTATCTTTTATATATGCGAGAGCTCCGCATTTAAAGGGACCGTGTATATGAAATAGATTGTATGAACTTTGTTTTTTAGTTATTTATGTATATGTAAAGGCTGTTTATCATGTATTGGATTTTATATTAATTATAAGATTTATATGCAAATTACCGTGAGACTGTAATGTCTGAACTATTAAAATAAGTTTAATTAATAATTTACCGTGCCGTGAACACCATTACGGGAGAGAAATGAAAAACACCTAATTTGCGATTTTTTGGTCATCTTGTCCCACAGAAAATTGAATAACAGTGGTCAAAAATTCATACATAAGATGAATATGATACCAATAAAAACTACAATTCTTTTAGCAAAAAACAAGCTTGTCCTGCTAAAATTAAGCCTTTCTATCTGAACGAAAAAATAAAAAAGTTATGGCTATTGGAATGTGGAGAGGAACAATAAAAATTTTGAAAATGAAAATAGGTCCGGTCTTTAAGGGGTTTATGCCAAGACAGCATTAGTAGTCTTCTAAAAGTGACAGAGACTTATATAGCTAGGGTTGTTGCTAGTAGCCTACAGCTTGTTTACTAACACAATGCAGATTTGTTATGCTTTTTGAAGTAAAAAAAAAGTCCAAAAATGAGTTCCACTGCTAATATACACACAGTACAGTGGTGTTCACATATAAAGGTGATTTATTTTTATTTTTTTACTGATGACCTATCTTCTGGCTAGGTCATCAATATCTGATCGGTGGAGGCTGAACACCCACAACCCCCGCCAATCAGCTGTTTGAGAAGGCAGTGGAGATCCTTTGAGCACAACAGCCTGTTTTCTCCTTTTTCCAGGCCAGTGACGACATGTTTATGAATCACATGGCCTAGTTGCAGCTCAGCCCCATTCAAGTGTCCCATGTGTCAGAAACCAAAAGATCAGATACTGATGACCTATTCAGAGAAAAAAAAATCTTGGGAAAACCCTTAAAGGACTCGGACCTATTTCACCTTACAGACTTGGCAATTTTTGGCAAGTGCTGATAACTTTAAAACACTTTGACTTATCCATGCCATTCTGAGATAGTTTTTTTTTGTCACATATTGTACTCCATGACACTGGTAAAGTGAAGTAAAAAAAAAACATTTTTAATTTATAAAAAAATACCAAATTTACCAAAAATTGGTAAATAAATGCAAATTTCCAAGTTTCAATTTCTCTACTTCCATAATACATAGTAATACCTCAAAAAATAGTTATTACTTTACATTCCCCATATGTCTGATTCATGTTTTGATCATTTTGGGAATGATATTTAATTTTTGGGGATGTTACAAGGCTTAGTAGTTTAGAAGCTAGGGATGAGCAAACTCGAACTGTATAGTTCGGGTTCGTACCGAATTTTGGGATGTCCGGGTTCGGGTTCGGTGTTCGTCGCTTTCTTGACGCTTTTGTGACGCTTTCTTGGCGCTTTTTGAAAGGCTGCAAAGCAGCCAATCAACAAGCGTCATACTACTTGCCCCAAGAGGCCGTCACAGCCATGCCTACTATTGGCATGGCTGTGATTGGCCAGAGCACCTTGTGACCCAGCCTCTATTTAAGCTGGAGTCACATAGCGCCGCCCGTCACTCTGCTCTGATTAGCGTAGGGAGAGGTTGCGGCTGCGACAGTAGGGCGAGATTAGGCAGATTAACTTCTCCAAAGGACTTGATTAATCGATCGATCTGCAGCTGTGCATCATTGAGCTGCTTAAATTCAATTGCTCACTGTTTTTAGGCTGCCCAGACCGTTTGTCAGTCACTTTTTTCTGGGGTGATAGGCGGGCATTTTGTGTCTTGTGGTGCGCCAGCACAAGCTGCGACCAAGTGCATTTAACCCTCAATGGTGTGGTTGTTTTTTGGCTAAAGCCTACATCAGGGTGAAGCTGTCACACCAAGTGCATTTAACCAGCAATAGTCTGTTTATTTTTTGGCCATATACTACATCAGGGGCAAGCTGCGCCTGTCACCAAGTGCATTTAACCCTCAATGGTGTGGTTGTTTTTTGGCTAAAGCCTACATCAGGGTGAAGCTGTCACACCAAGTGCATTTAACCAGCAATAGTCTGTTTATTTTTTGCCATATACTACATCAGGGGCAAGCTGCGCCTGTCACCAAGTGCATTTAACCCTCAATGGTGTGGTTGTTTTTTGGCTAAAGCCTACATCAGGGTGAAGCTGTCACACCAAGTGCATTTAACCAGCAATAGTCTGTTTATTTTTTGGCCATATACTACATCAGGGGCAAGCTGCGCCCGTCACCAAGTGCATGTAACCCTCAGTAGTGTGGTTGGTCAAGCTGTCACACCAAGTGCATTTAACCAGCAATAGTCTGTTCTTTTTTGGCCATATACTACATCAGGGGCAAGCTGCGCCTGTCACCAAGTGCATTTAACCCTCAATGGTGTGGTTGTTTTTTGGCTAAAGCCTACATCAGGGTGAAGCTGTCACACCAAGTGCATTTAACCAGCAATAGTCTGTTTATTTTTTGGCCATATACTACATCAGGGGCAAGCTGCGCCCGTCACCAAGTGCATTTAACCCTCAGTAGTGTGGTTGGTCAAGCTGTCACACCAAGTGCATTTAACCAGCAATAGTCTGTTCATTTTTTGGCCATATACTACATCAGGGGCAAGCTGCGCCTGTCACCAAGTGCATTTAACCCTCAGTAGTGTGGTTATTTTTTGGCCATATCCCAGTCTAATTCTGTCAGTAAATCCATACCGGTCACCCAGCGCCTAAATACTAGGCCTCAAATTTATATCCCGCTAAATCTGTCGTTACCGCTGTACTGTTCTGGCTGGGCAAGTTATTTAGTGTCCGTCAAAGCACATTTTTTGTTCTGGGTTGAAATACAATTCCCAATTTAGCAATTTCATAATTTAGTGGTTTCTGCTATATCAGAGCTATTTGAAATCTATCCCTAAAAGGGTATATAATATTCAAGGTGCACATAGGGTCATTCAGAATAACTTCACACACACGCTACTGTGCATTTCCAAGTTTAATTCTGTCAGCAAATCCATACCGGTCACCCAGCGCCTAAATACTAGGCCTCAAATTTATTTCCCACTAAATCTGTCGTTACCGCTATACTGTTCTGGCTGGGCAAGTTATTTAGTGTCCGTCAAAGCACATTTTTTGTTCTGGGTTGAAATACAATTCCCAATTTAGCAATTTCATAATTTGGTGGTTTCTGCTGTATCAGAGCTATTTGAAATCTATCCCTAAAAGGGTATATAATATTCAAGGTGCACATAGGGTCATTCAGAATAACTTCACACACACGCTACTGTGCATTTCCAAGTCTAATTCTGTCAGTAAATCTATACCGGTTACCCAGCGCCTAAATACTAGGCCTCAAATTTATATTCAGCTGAATTTGAATACAATACATTGGGCCAAATAATATTTTTGTTGTTGTGGTGAACGATAACAATGAGGAAAACATCTAGTAAGGGACGCGGACGTGGACATGGTCGTGGTGGTGTTAGTGGACCCTCTGGTGCTGGGAGAGGACGTGGCCGTTCTGCCACATCCACACGTCCTAGTGTACCAACTACCTCAGGTCCCAGTAGCCGCCAGAATTTACAGCGATATATGGTGGGGCCCAATGCCGTTCTAAGGATGGTAAGGCCTGAGCAGGTACAGGCATTAGTCAATTGGGTGGCCGACAGTGGATCCAGCACGTTCACATTATCTCCCACCCAGTCTTCTGCAGAAAGCGCACAGATGGCGCCTGAAAACCAACCCCATCAGTCTGTCACATCACCCCCATGCATACCAGGGAAACTGTCTGAGCCTCAAGTTATGCAGCAGTCTCTTATGCTGTTTGAAGACTCCGCTGGCAGGGTTTCCCAAGGGCATCCACCTAGCCCTTCCCCAGCGGTGAAAGACATAGAATGCACTGACGCACAACCACTTATGTTTCCTGATGTTGAGGACATGGGAATACCACCTCAGCATGTCTCTGATGATGACGAAACACAGGTGCCAACTGCTGCGTCTTTCTGCAGTGTGCAGACTGAACAGGAGGTCAGGGATCAAGACTGGGTGGAAGACGATGCAGGGGACGATGAGGTCCTAGACCCCACATGGAATGAAGGTCGTGCCACTGACTTTCACAGTTCGGAGGAAGAGGCAGTGGTGAGACCGAGCCAACAGCGTAGCAAAAGAGGGAGCAGTGGGCAAAAGCAGAACACCCGCCGCCAAGAGACTCCGCCTGCTACTGACCGCCGCCATCTGGGACCGAGCACCCCAAAGGCAGCTTCAAGGAGTTCCCTGGCATGGCACTTCTTCAAACAATGTGCTGACGACAAGACCCGAGTGGTTTGCACTCTGTGCCATCAGAGCCTGAAGCGAGGCATTAACGTTCTGAGCACAACCTGCATGACCAGGCACCTGCATGCAAAGCATGAACTGCAGTGGAGTAAACACCTTAAAACCAATGAAGTCACTCAGGCTCCCCCTGCTACCTCTTCTGCTGCTGCCGCCTTGGCCTCTTCTGCTGCTGCCGCCTCGGCCTCTTCCTCCGCCTCTGGAGGAACGTTGGCACCTGCCGCCCAGCAAACAGGGGATGTACCACCAACACCACCACCACCTCCGTCACCAAGCATCTCAACCATGTCACACGGCAGCGTTCAGCTCTCCATCTCACAAACATTTGAGAGAAAGCGTAAATTCCCACCTAGCCACCCTCGATCCCTGGCCCTGAATGCCAGCATTTCAAAACTACTGGCCTACGAAATGCTGTCATTTAGGCTGGTGGACACAGATAGCTTCAAACAGCTCATGTCGCTTGCTGTCCCACAATATGTTGTTCCCAGCCGCCACTACTTCTCCAAGAGAGCTGTGCCTTCCCTGCACAACCAAGTATCCAATAAAATCAAGTGTGCACTGCGCAACGCCATCTGTGGCAAGGTCCACCTAACCACAGATACGTGGACCAGTGTGCACGGCCAGGGATGCTATATCTCCCTAACTGCACACTGGGTAAATGTAGTGGCAGCTGGGCCCCAGGCGGAGAGCTGTTTGGCGCACGTCCTTCCGCCGCCAAGGATCGCAGGGCAACATTCTTTGCCTCCTGTTGCCACCTCCTCGACTTCTTCCTCCTCTTCTTCCACCTGCTCATCTAGTCAGCCACACACCTTCACCACCAACTTCAGCACAGCCCGGGGTAAACGTCAGCAGGCCATTCTGAAACTCATATGTTTGGGGGACAGGCCCCACACCGCACAGGAATTGTGGCAGGGTATAGAACAACAGACCGACGAGTGGTTGCTGCCGGTGAGCCTCAAGCCCGGCCTGGTGGTGTGTGATAATGGGCGAAATCTCGTTGCAGCTCTGGGACTAGCCAGTTTGACGCACATCCCTTGCTTGGCGCATGTGCTGAATTTGGTGGTGCAGAAGTTCATTCACAACTACCCCGACATGTCAGAGCTGCTGCATAAAGTGCGGGCCGTCTGTTCGCGCTTCCGGCGTTCACATCCTGCTGCTGCTCGCCTGTCTGCGCTACAGCGTGACTTCGGCCTTCCCGCTCACCGCCTCATATGCGACGTGCCCACCAGGTGGAACTCCACCTTGCACATGCTGGACAGACTGTGCGAGCAGCAGCAGGCCATAGTGGAGTTTCAGCTGCAGCACGCACGGGTCAGTCGCATTACAGAACAGCACCACTTCACCACCAATGACTGGGCCTCCATGCGAGACCTGTGTGCCCTGTTGCGCTGTTTCGAGTACTCCACCAACATGGCCAGTGGCGATGACGCCGTTATCAGCGTTACAATACCACTTCTATGTCTCCTTGAGAAAACACTTAGGGCGATGATGGAAGAGGAGGTGGCCCAGGAGGAGGAGGAGGAGGAGGAGGAGGAGGAAGAGGGGTCATTTTTAGCACTTTTCAGGCCAGTCTCTTCGAAGTGACTCAGAGGGAGGTTTTTGGCAACAGCAGAGGCCAGGTACAAATGTGGCCAGCCAGGGCCCACTACTGGAGGACGAGGAGGACGAGGATGAGGAGGAGGTGGAGGAGGAGGAGGATGAAGCATGGTCACAGCGGGGTGGCACCCAACGCAGCTCGGGTCCATCACTGGTGCGTGGCTGGGGGGAAAGGCAGGACGATGACGATACGCCTCCCACAGAGGACAGCTTGTCCTTACCCCTGGGCAGCCTGGCACACATGAGCGACTACATGCTGCAGTGCCTGCGCAACGACAGCAGAGTTGCCCACATTTTAACGTGTGCGGACTACTGGGTTGCCACCCTGCTGGATCCACGCTACAAAGACAATGTGCCCACCTTACTTCCTGCACTGGAGTGTGATAGGAAGATGCGCGAGTACAAGCGCACGTTGGTAGACGCGCTACTGAGAGAATTCCCAAATGTCACAGGGGAACAAGTGGAAGCCAAAGGCCAAGGCAGAGGAGGAGCAAGAGGTCGCCAAGGCAGCTGTGTCACGGCCAGCTCCTCTGAGGGCCGTGACACAGAGATGTGGAAAAGTTCCACATCTCTGTCGCATGGCAGAGATGTGGAAAAGTTTTGTCAACACGCCACAGCTAACTGCACCACCACCTGATACGCAACGTGTTAGCAGGAGGCAACATTTCACTAACATGGTGGAACAGTACGTGTGCACACCCCTCCACGTACTGACTGATGGTTCGGCCCCATTCAACTACTGGGTCTCTAAATTGTCCACGTGGCCAGAGCTAGCCTTTTATGCCTTGTAGGTGCTGGTCTGCCCGGCGGCCAGCGTTTTGTGTGGACGTGTATTCAGCATGGCAGGGGGTGTCATTACAGACAAACGCAGCCGCCTGTCTACAGCCAATGTGGACAAGCTGACGTTCATAAAAATGAACCAGGCCTGGATCCCATAGGACCTGTCCGTCCCTTGTCCAGATTAGACATTAACTACCTCCCCTTAACCATATATTATTGTACTCCAGGGCACTTCCTCATTCAATCCTATTTTTATTTTCATTTTACCATTATATTGCGAGGCTACCCAAATTTGAATGAACCTCTCCTCTGTCTGGATGCCGGGGCCTAAATATATGCCAATGGACTGTTCCAATGTTGGGTGACGTGAAGCCTGATTCTCTGCTATGATATGAAGACTGATTCTCTGCTGACATGAAGCCAGATTGTCTGTTACGGGACCTCTCTCCTCTGCCTGGGTGCTTGGCCTAAATTTATGACAATGGACTGTTGCAGTGGTGGCTGACGTGAAGCCTGATTCTCTGCTATGACATGCAGACTGATTCTCTGCTGTTATGAAGCCAGATTGTCTGTTACGGGACCTCTCTCCTCTGCCTGGGTGCTGGGCCTAAATTTATGAAAATGGACTCTTACAGTGGTGGGTGATGTGAAGCCTGATTCTCTGCTATGATATGAAGACTGATTCTCTGCTGACATGAAGCCAGATTGTCTGTTACGGGACCTCTCTCCTCTGCCTGGGTGCTTGGCCTAAATTTATGACAATGGACTGTTGCAGTGGTGGCTGACGTGAAGCCTGATTCTCTGCTATGACATGCAGACTGATTCTCTGCTGACATGAAGCCAGATTGTCTGTTACGGGACCTCTCTCCTCTGCCTGGGTGCTGGGCCTAAATGTATGAAAATGGACTGTTGCACTGGTGGCTGACATGAAGCCAGATTGTCTGTTACGGGACCTCTCTCCTCTGCCTGGGTGCTGGGCCTAAATTTATGAAAATGGACTGTTGCATTGGTGGGTGACGTGAATCCTGTTACTCTGCTATGACATGCAGACTGATTCTCTGCTGACATGAAGCCAGATTCTCTGTTAAGGGACCTCTCTCCTCTGCATGGGTGCTGGGCCTAAATATATGCCAATGGACTGTTGCACTGGTGGCTGACGTGAAGCCTGATTGTCTGTTACGGGACCTCTCTCCTCTGCCTGGGTGCTGGGCCTAAATATCTGACAATGGACTGTTGCATTGGTGGCTGACGTGAAGCCTGATTCTCTGCTATGATATGAAGACTGATTCTCTGCTGACATGAAGCCAGATTGTCTGTTACGGGACCTCTCTCCTCTGCCTGGGTGCCGGGGCCTAAATATCTGAGAATGGACTGTTCCAGTGGTGGGTGACGTGAAGCCAGATTCTCTGCTATGGGACCTCTCTCCAATTGATTTTGGTTAATTTTTATTTATTTATTTTTTATTTTTCTTCATTTTCCTATCCACATTTGTTTGCAGGGGATTTACCTACATGTTGCTGCCTTTTGCTGCCCTCTAGCCCTTTCCTGGGCTGTTTTACAGCCTTTTTAGTACCGAAAAGTTAGGGTCCCCATTGACTTCAATGGGGTTCGGGACGAAGTTCGGATCGGGTTCGGATCCCGAACCCGAACATTTCTGGGAAGTTCGGCCGAACTTCTCGAACCCGAACATCCAGGTGTTCGCTCAGCTCTAGTCATAAACACTTATTTAAGCCACATTGTTATCAGTAAGATAAGAACTGAGCTATAATGAGTGTTTATAATGTCAGAAATCAGAGATAAAGAGCCCGTCAGATTAGTCTGACGGAGCAGAGAGAAAATTCAGATCCCTCTGAGCATCTCAGCTCTGTACAAAAAAAAGGATTCCATATTTGTAATAAAGACTGACTGAAAAAATGTTTTTTACGTCACAATAAGTACAATGCAATATTAAAAAATTGCCCCTAAAGGGGTACATAGCCTTTAAAGTCATTTTAGGTTGTGTCAAAGATTTTTTATAATCTTGGACAACCTCTTTCATTTTAGTGCAATTTCTACTGTTTGTTAATGCAGCCCAGATTTTTATTTGGGGAAAACGCTAATAATAAAACCTTTGTAATTATCAGAGAAACATTTGCACGTTTTTTGTAATAATCACAAAGCGGCTAATTAAATAATTAATGTTGTTTGGAGAACTAAGAAATGCAATCAGTGCGCAGAGTTCTTATCAAGCATTTTAGAGTACTTGCGTAAAAAGAAAGATGGAAAAATCCAGTATTTACCGTATTTTTCACCCTATAAGACCCACCGGCCCATAAGACGCACCTAGGTTTTTGAGGAGGAAAATAAGCAAAAAAATATTTTGAACCAATATGTGTGCTTTTGGTGGGTTTTGAACTAATTGTGGTCTGTGGATGGCGAACTGTTATGGGGGATCTGTGGGTGACGCACTGTTATGGGGGATCTGTGGGTGACGCACTGTTATGGGGGATCTGTGGGTGACGCACTGTTATGGGGGATCTGTGGGTGACGCACTGTTATGGGGGATCTGTGGGTGACGCACTGTTATGGGGGATCTGTGGGTGACGCACTGTTATGGGGATCTGTGGGTGACGCACTGTTATGGGGGATCTGTGGGTGACGCACTGTTATGGGGGATCTGTGGGTGACGCACTGTTATGGGGATCTGTGGGTGACGCACTGTTATGGGGGATCTGTGGGTGACGCACTGTTATGGGGGATCTGTGGGTGACTCTTATGGGGGATCTGTGGGTGACACTTATGGGGGATCTGTGGGTGGCTCTTATTGGGGCCTCTGGATGGCACTGTTATGGGGATCTGTGGATGACACATATATAGCATCTTATGCTATGTGTCATCCACAGATCCCCTCCATAACAGTGTCCCTGTAGTGAATGACCCTCAATACAAGGGGTGGGGGTCGCATCTTTTATAATGACAGCGGGGCCCGTGCAGTGACTGTATTCTACTAAACGGGCCCCGCTCACTGTATAATCGTATCTGTATTCTGCAATAGTTAATTATGTATATACCAGTAATCGCATAATCAGTGCTACTTACAACTACAAGCGCTCGGTAGGTAGCAGAGAGGGAGGAGGCAGGCCGGGAGGACGAGTGCTGGCAGCGTGAGTCACTACGTCATGCGCCCACGCCGCCTGCTTCATTCTTAAACTGGGTGGCGCAGGCGCGTAACGTAGTGAGTGACGCGCCGCCCGCCTGTCGTCCCAGCCTGCCTCCTCCCACCTTTCTGCTACCTACCGAGCGCTTGTAGTTGTAAGTACCGCTGATTATGCGATTACCGGTATATACACAATGAACTATTACAGAATACAGATACGATTATACAGTGAGCGGGGCCCATGTAGTAGAATACAGTCACTGCACGTGCCCCGCTGTCATTCTAAATGCAAATATCGGCCCCTCCTCCCTCACAGCTGATACACCCGCCGCGCGGCATCGCGGCGGGTGTATCATTGAAAATGCGGCAAAATCAGCTGCATTCGCCCCATAAGACGCAATGCTATCTCCTTTTGGGGGGGGGGGGGGAGTGCGTCTTATAGGGCGAAAAATACAGTAGTTAAAAACTGGGTATAATGCCTATACATCTGGAGTTACCATGTTGGCACATTCATAAAAGACAGATAATGAAGAAGTAAGGTGGACAGTTGATTAATTACCATGACTATCCAAATTATGGATTACAAAATGTAATGTCTCTAACATTTGTAGAATTAAAAGAAGACTTCATACAAAATGGATCTCATGCACATTCACTTCTTTTAGGACATTATCATGACTATGATGATAATTAGTAATGTTTTTATTATGTTATATTTATTTGTATAATTACAGTATATATCAGAGATGGCAAACCTTTTACAGACCAAACTGCAACCCAAAACCCACTTATTCAACACGGCAATTTAACCTGAATACCAGTATAGTATATGTTCCATGTACTTTATCATTTAGGCTACTTTCACACTCACGTTTTGGGCAGATCCATCAAGGATTTGCAAAAACGGATCCGTTACAATAATATAACCGCATACATCCTTCATGAACTGATCCGTTTGTATTATCTGTAACATAGCCAAGACGGATCCGTCATGAACTTCACTGAAAGTCAATGGGAGATGGATCAGTTTTCTATTGTGCCAGATTGTGTCAGTGAAAACTGATCCGTCCCTATTGACTTACAATGTGTGTCAGGATGGATCCGTTTGGCTCAGTTTCGTCAAGTGGACAGCAAAACGCTGCATGCAAACTGATGCATTCTGAGCGGATCCTTTTCCATTCAGAATGCATTAGGGCAAATCTGATTCGTTTTGGACCGCTTGTGAGAGCCCATAACAAATCTCACAATCGGAAACCAAAACACAAGTGTGAAAGTAGCCTTAGCTATAATAGCATGCCTGCATTCAGTGTGCCCTGTGCTGATGAATGGCAGGAAAAGTCTAAAGCATATTGGTATGCCTTAGGCCTTATGCACAAGAATGTATTTTCTTCTTGTGTCCTTTCACTTTTTTTTGGGCGGACCGTATATAGACCATTCATTTCAATTGGTCCGCAAAAAAAATGGAAGGTACTCCGTGTGCATTCCATTTCCGTATTTCCGTTCCGCAAACAAATAGAATATGTCCTATTATTGTCTGCATTACGGACAAGAATAAAACTGTTCTATTAGGGGCCAGCTGTTCTGTTCCACAAAATACCAAATGCACTTGGAGTCATCCGTATTCTTTGCAGATCTGCTTTTTGCGGACCGAAAAATACATACGGTCGTGTGCATGAGGCCTTAGACTTTTTCCATGGTGTGGGGGTCCACAGAGAGGGCTCTGAGTGCCGTCTCCGGCTCCCGTGCCATAGGTTCGCCACCACTGGTATATATTATATGTTAGTATGGTATGACATTTGTCTAAAGCAATGTACAATTGACTTATCTGGTGTTTTTTCCCTTTTAAGGAATAGAAAATTTTAAGGGTCAGTACCTGCACAGTCGCGATTATAAAATACCTGATAGTTTTAAAGATAAAAGAATTGTAGTGATTGGAATTGGTAACTCTGGCGGAGACATAGCTGTGGAGTTAAGCAGAATGGCACAACAGGTATGTATCCTGCATGAGAATCTGTAAATCAAGTATCTGTAATTTAAAGTCTATGGATAATTTTTTATTGAGAGTTTTTTAATTGTTCATTTGCTTGCTTAAAGCTTTCTATATAGTAGTCATAAAAAATAAATAAAAAATAGCACAATTTTTCTACAGTAGAGAATATGTGTAAGGGTACTTTCACACTAGCGTTATTCCTTTCCGGCATTGAGTTCCATCCTAGGGGCTCTAAACTGGAAAATAAATGATCAGTTTTATCCTAATGCATTCTGAATGGAGAGCAATCCGTTCAGTATGCATCAGGCTGTCTTCAGTCTTTTTGCCATTTCAGGACCGAGAAAATACCACAGCATGCTGCGGTTTGATCTCCATCCAAAAAGAATGAACACTTGCCGGAATGCCAGATCCGACATTAATTTACATTGAAGTGTTTTAGTGCCGGATCTGTCATTAAGTGTTCCCGGCAAAACGGAACCGGCATGCACAGACCGAAAAAAATGCAAAAAAAATATACCAGATCCGTTTTTACGGATGACATTAGAGAGACTGATCCGGCATTTCAATGCATTTGTTCCATGTTGGTTTGAGATAAGACCAACATCCCCTCCCCCAACACAAAACCAGAGGAAGGGATGTCTCACTACTATTGGTCATTCCAACATAGAACCACCTCTTGTACAATATATCATTAAAATCCACCTGTTCTACATAGTTCCCTGGTCTTAGATCAAATTAACCCCAGGCTCCCCACCTCAATCACATGAATAAGGCACCTGCCCTTCGGTATGGGGGCCTTGGGAAAAACCTGATGAAAACCACCCAATGTGCACAGTGACTAATACATAAAACAATTTACTGGCTATACAGCTCTCATAGCTGTGTGGGTAAATGCCTTGCCTCTTATGTGAAAGTTGGTGTGTTCGAATCCCAGGACAAACATTTCTGAAATAAATGCTAAATGAGATTTAAATACACCATGGTCTCGTAGCTCACAGCCTGTGTCAACGTGTCAAAAAAAGGTATTAAGACAGCATCCCCCCCCCCCATTCAAACTTGGCTTCTCCATTTTTACGCAGATTACCTCCTTCACACCTCGGTTGTACCAATCGGCCTCTTTATCCAAAACACATACTTGACTGTCTTCAGGGGTTAGACATCTATTGTCTGCCACATGCAATGCTGTCTTGACACCTTTTTCTGGGAAGTCTTTATCACCTACTGACTCCAATTAGGATTATGGAATCAACACCTTTGACCCCATGCTGGGTATAATGACCTCTGACCCCATGCTTGGTATAATTACCAGATGTTGATTCAGTTACATATTTATTCCCAGAGAATTCTTGTACAGTCGCTCAGAATTGAGAAAGCTCGTTAGAAGAACGAATGAAACATTTTCAAGAAATCTGCAGTACGTCCAGTTGCCTTGATTTATTCTTTACAGATATACACAGACGCCATTTGGCAGGAGAGGGACCCTGAGACAAGACCACACCCACACCCACCTCAGAAGCGTCCACCTCAACAATGAAGGGCAGAGAGACATCAGGTTATACCAAGATGGGAGCGGAAGCAAAACTCTCCTTGATACTAGAAAAGGCCTTACGTGCCTCTACCGAACAGGAGGAAAAATCTACCCCCTTTCTAGTCATATCAGTGAGTGGCTTAACAACAGAGGAATAATTCAAAATAAACTTCCTGTAATAATTGGCATAACCCAAAAAAACGCATCAGCGCCTTCTGATTCTCAGGAAGCTCCCACTCAAGCACAGTGCGGACCTTCTCGGGGTCCATGCGAAAACCAGAAGCGGAGAGAAGAAACCCCAGAAATTGAATTTCTGGAACCGCAAACACACATTTTTCCAGTTTAGCGTACAATTTATTCTCCTGCAGGATGAGCAAGACCTGACGTAGGTGGTCCTTATCAGTTTTGAAATCAGGAGAAAAATCAAAATCTCATCTAGATACACTAGTACAAATTTCCCCATTAAATGATAAAAAATGCTGTTCACAAAATGCTGAAAGACGGCTGGAGCATTCATCAAACCAAAAGGCATAACCAAATTCTCAAAATGGCCCTCAGGGGTATTGAAGGCTGTTTTCCATTCATCTCCTTCTCAGACCCTGACCAGGTTGTATGCCCCTCTTAGATCCAACTTGGAAAAAAGTTTAGCCCCAACAATCTGGTTAAACAGGTCCAGCATCAGTGGAAGCGGATAAGGGTCACGAATTGTGATACTGTTCAGCTCCCTGAAATCCAGACATGGTCTTAAAGAACCATCTTTTTTCTTAACAAAGAAAAAACCAGCAGCAACAGGTGACTTCGAGGGTCATATGTGTCCCTTTCTCAGGTTCTCAGAGATATAAGCACTCATAGCGACCCTTTCAGGTTGGAAGAGATTGTATAAACGAGATTTAGGCAGCTTGGTGCCTGGGATGAGATTAATAGGGCAATCGTACTCCCTGTGAGGGGGCAGCTCCTGAACACCACTCTCAGAAAACACATACGAAAATTCTGAGAGAAAAGATGGTACAGTCTTAGTAGAAACTTCTGAAACAAATGTCCTGAGGCAATTCTCTCTGCAAAAGTCACTCCAACCATTTATTTGCCTCGCTTGCCAATCAATGGTGGGGTTATGTTTAGTGAGCCAGGGTAGCCCCAATACTAGAGGAGTGGGTAACCCGCTTAGGACGAAACATGACACATCCTCAACATGAGTATCACTCACAATCAAACGGATATTGTGAACTATGCCCTTCAACGATTTCTGAGAAAGTGGAGCGGAATCAATAGCAAAAATAGGTATATCCTTTCCCAAAGTGCATACCTGGAAACCATGTGTTATAGCAAATTGATTATCAATGAGATTGACAGCTGCTCCACTATCTACAAAAATCTCACAAAAAATGTTCTTGCTCTCTAGCACCACCCTGGCAGGTAGGAAAAAAACAGGAACTACAAGCAAATGGAAAACCTTCAATTTCCACATCAACCTGGCTAATAGTAACAGATGGAACGTTTTTAGAGGATTTTTCTATTTGTTTCTTTATTACTCTAAAAAAACTGCCTGAATCTCCTAGAGGGACAAAGGATTTATACCTCCACAGAAACGAACCCTCCTCTGAGAGCTGAATCCTCTGTTGTTAGAGGCAAGCAAACCCAGCTGCATGGGCTCCTGCTCAGAGGGGATTGAGAGAGACTGAGACCCCTGCGCACAGAATGAGACCGCCGCACTGTCCTTGGACTGAGTATGACTGGAAGGAGTGATCTCTCCTCTCTCTCTAAGACGCCTTTCAATAAGAACGGCCCGAGACATGGCAGACTCCAAAGAGAGAGGTCTCTCATGAAAGGCAAATGCATCTTTCAATCCCTCTGAAAGACCATGGCAAAATTGACTTCAGAGTGCAGCATCATTCCAACCAGTATCAGCTGCCCATCTCCGAAATTCTGAACAGTATATCTCTGCGGACTGTTTACCCTGGCATAAAAGACGTGGTCTAGACTCAGCCAGAGCAATACAATCCGGATCATCATATATCTGACCCAGGGCTAAAAAAAATGAATCCACTGAACGGTGGGGCCAAGCCCCCACTGGCAGCGAAAAGGCCCAGGACTGAGCGTTATCCCTAAGTAGCGAGATGATGATCCCCACCCTCTACTCCTCATCACCAGAGGAATGAGAAAGTAGGCGAAAATGGAGTTTGCAAGCTTCTCTAAAACTAACAAAATTCTCAATACCCCCGGAGAACGTATCCGGAAGTGAGATTTTAGGCTCAGAACAAATTCCATGAACGCAAGCAGAAACGGTCACCTCAAACTGAGAGACAGTTTTCCGGAGATCTGCTACCTCCAGTGAAAGACCCTGCATGCGCTCAATCAAGATTATAACCGGATTCATGCTTAAGATGGTTTTGGCGGTTTATAATGTCACGGATGGTGTTACAGAAAACTAGAAGACACAAATGAAGATCTGACTGACTTGATCCAAAACTAAGGAGGGTAAGCCCTCTAACAGCACTAGCTCTCTCCCTTACTGCTCAGCCTATGCAAAAATCTCAATGGTAGAAAATTGCATACCTTCGTTCCTCGACTGTATGACACCTGAACACCCTATAATAGTGAGGGGACACGACCACCGGCTTCCTACACTTAATACAGAGGGAGTCAGGGTCACCTAGGATCAAGCAAACAGGAAAACACAAACAAATGAACAGACTTATCTGTAGAAGCATCAGTTGTAGCATCCAGCATGTACACACTTCAGGAAGTTGTATAAACCGCAAAGTGATGCAGTATGGGAGGTGATTTAAAGGAATGCAATCAGTGCAACTAGATGACAGCTGAGAGAGGGAAACGAGTTGACAAAACGAAAGCAAAACAAAAGAACCTCAAGCAGGAGGTTCTGAAGAACGTCTGTCAGAGCTTCTCATATGTCTGGCGGTGACAACATCGCACAGGTTAAAAAGAGGGATAAGCAAATTAAACAATTTGTGTATGTTTACAAATATGATCAACATTCTAAATTAATAAAAAAAATGTAATTCTGAAATATTGGGAGGTGCTTAGACATTATCAAAAATTTGGGAGAATGTTTGTTGCCTATAAGAAAGGTGCCTCTCTGAATACTATGCTGATTAGAAGCAACATGCACCCTAAAAAAATGGGAAGACAGCAACCCAGAGGAGGGATACTTTCATCTGCCTGAGCTGTGGGAATTGTAGTGCTATAATTAAAGGTGACACTGTAGTGCACCCCACACAGGAAGACAAGATGCAATTGAAAGATTTTGCAATGCGCAAGACACATAATGTCATATACTGCTTGAAATGCCCATGTGGTAAGGTTTATGTTGGGCAAACTTCTCGAGCTATAAGGATTAGAATCAATGAACATAAGTCGAGCATTAGGGCTCATGCAGATGGCCATTGCTCGGATGTTCCATGCATTGAGGACTGCAATTTGCGATCCCCAATGCACGTGCAACATCTGTGCGGTTTACGCAGATGGATTCAGACCTATTCAACTTTAACAGGTTTGTGATCCGTCCGCACCGCAAAAAACAAGTGAATGGGTCTGCATCCGTAATGCGGTGCACAAATGGATCCGTACATTGCAGACTTGCTGTTTGTTGGTAGCAATACGGAGATTACATGAAATTTGTAGCTTTAGTGCATTTATATGATTGATCACTTTCATGTTTAAAGGTTATTTATTACTATGAATTTTGTATAAAGGGTATGGTTTGTATATATGTATCAGCTGTTGGTGCTGTAAATACCTCACCTCCCCCTTTACCTGCACACATGAGTAAGGGGGCGTGTTCTCCCAAAACATTACGTGGAGGGCAGGAGGTGTGAACGATGTTTGTCTCAGCGTCCCTCCTGATGTACCGTTTTATATTGGAATAAATTAAAGAAATAAAAGAAACAAAAGGTTTTGTACCAGCAACTTGTGAGTATGACTTCTATTGCTCACTCCCATATAATATTGGCACAGTGAGGTAAAGAGATGCAGCGGTTGCTGCGTCAGGTTGTAACACTCTATGAGTGGCATGGTGTTCCCATGCCACTTTATAGTGACACTCCATGTTTTGACGCAGAGCTATTGTGGCAATATTAGCACCCTGTCCATCATGGACACTTGGGGGGGGGGGCGCATTTTAGTTGGGGGGGCACAGCATGATGTAGGGGGGGTGTGGCCCCCTCTGCCCCCCCCCCAGCGATGCCACTGGCCCTGCAGAATAAAGATTTGCGTCACGGCGGGCTGTCGGCCGCCCGGCGCCCCTGTTGCTATTGTAAGAAACAGTCATGTAATGTGTCTAAGTTTCGTTATCCTAGTAAACTGTGTTAAAATTTAATGTATAATGCTATTCTAGTAATACAGATAAATGTAAATGCCTGCAGTATTCGTTTGGTCAGTAGATGGCAGCATAGGACCAATTTGCATTGAAGTTTGCCATAGAGAAAGTGTATTAATGTGGTAGTGGCTCTTTAAAACAGCAGTTAAGTGTTGAAGTGACACGCCCCTTATGATGTCAGCCTGCCTCAGTGTGAGCAGGAAGAATGAGGAAGAGGGACTGAAAACTATAACGGCTGCCATCTTGGCTAGATAGAAAGCAAGTTCTGTGCTGTGTAAGACGTGTGTGGAGATACTAAAGGACTTTCCTGTGCAGCCAAGCTGTGTGAACTTCAGTCTAGAGACGGATGGAGTATAAAGAGACCGTGCATTTAGTGAAGCCAAGTTAAAAAGGACTGTGTGCAGCAGCTATAACCTGTGGAGCCGACATTGGGCTGAGTGGATTGCCCCAAACAGTAAAGAGTCTCACAGTGCTGTCGAGGTACCGGACAGTCACTGTAAAATTCTGGATTATATCCATCTGGTTTTCCGGCCTGCTGAGGAGGACTTCTTTGTTGCGGATCCTGCGCTGGTTATAAAGGAAAAGGACGACATCGGGCCCCACCGTGCACTTCCACAAACTGTAAGAGGTCCACTTGGACCACTGGGATAAGGGGGGTGCGCACCCGCTTGGAAGTTAGGGTCAGTTAGGGATAGTTCCTGGGACTGCTATTCCTTAGTGTCCGCACTGCGAACACGGACACAGCAAAGGTGGAAATTGTTGTAGTATTTGACTTGAATTGTTTATACTGTTTTGAATATTTTACTTGTCTTTATCTCTGTGATTTCTACTGTTAACCTGCTTTTATTAATTTGTAGTAAATGCAATTTTCTCAATCTTGACTTCTGTGTACGCACTCTTTTCTGGTTGCGGAGTCAAACCACCTGCCTTGCTCTCGGTTCACAAATTGGCGTAGTCGGCAGGATCCGCCTACCAGAATGGACGGCGACGCACCCGTTAGGAGGGATGGTGCTGGAGGAAGAATGCCAGCAGGGGCTGTAATGAGTCAGTTAGCAAAGTTTGATGGCAATAATATGCCTGTGAGTGTGTGGGCAGAGCAGATACGAATGGTACAGCGCATGTACCAGACCGCACCAGAAGTACTAGTAGAGCTAGCCATATTGACATTACAAGGAGATGCTAAGACTACAGTGATATTGCGGCCATTTGAACAAAGACAGACATTTGAGCAAGTTGTCCAGATTCTAGAAACTATTTATGGAGAAACCGCATTGCTGGGGTCCCTGCAGGCACGGTTCTTCCAGAGGGTACAAAAGGAGAATGAAAGTCTCCCTCAGTATGCAAATGCCCTACAAGAACTGCTCCGAGATATTCAAGGGAAGGAAAGAGGGGGCTCACCAGCCTTCTGTAACCCTGATCGGACACTCCGTGACCAGTTTGTCCTGGGGATCCGTGATGGCAGTTTGACTGTTGCTATGCAGGACTTTATACGACGGGAGACTGATGCTAAATTTCATGACGTACAGGTGGAGGCCATCTCACGTGCCAATAGTATGGTTCAGAAGCCTCAGACCGCAGTTGGAGTTACATTGTCGCAAGGGGGCTAGCTCTGGCCCAGAAACAGTGGAAAAAGGGACAGTTAAAGAGATACTTACAGTAATGCAGAAATTGCAAGAGCAAATGGAACACCTACAAACCAATTGTAATGAGAATTCTATGAGAATTGCAGGCCTCCAGAAAACTAGAGACGAAGGGGTGGGCCGTTCATACCAAGAAGGTCAGCATCACCCACAACCCTACTGGAGGGATGAGGATAGGACCTACCGAAGGGGTCCCAATAATGTAGTACCACTCTCAGGAGAGAACGATGGGGCTTACCGAAGGGGCCCAAACCGATGGCCAGAGCGACGGGAAGTACGCTGCTGGGAGTGTGGACGCGTGGGCCACATTGCTGCTAGATGTCCAGAGCAGCGACAAGCTTATGAGAGACCGCCGTTAAACTGAAATCCCCTGCTGCAGTAGGGCGGGCAGTAGGGGAAACTGAGAAGGAGATTATGAGAGGAGAATGCCCTGAAGAGGATCTGATCGCTGCAAGTCCCATCATACAGATGGAATTGGAAGGTATTCCGGTTACCGGGATGATTGACACGGGTTCCCAAGTAACGACCCTGAGTAGAGACTGTTACGAACGGTATTTTCAGCGACATGTGAAATATGATCCCCATACATTCATACGAGTGGTCGCAGCTAATCAGTTACCAGTACCGGTGGTGGGAGTGGCCTGGATGAATGTCAGATTATGTGGCCAAGATCTAGGCAAGAAAGGCATTGTGGTAGTACAGGAGTCACATGAAGTAAAGGTCCCTGTCATCTTGGGGATGAATGTGTTAAAAGAATTGGATCAGATTCTCTTTGAAAAGAAAGGTCACGGTTATTGGAGAGAAACCACTAGCCATCGGCCTACTCAAACGGCCTTCCAGCGGCTGGTCCGAACATGTGGCTTACAGAAAAGTTCAGATGCACAATGTCCTCTTGCTCGAATTTCGGTCCCTCTGCATACAAAAGTTACGTTGCCACCCAGACGGGAGATGATAGTGTCCATGCCTGTAGGCACCTGTAGGAAACTAGAGGGCATAGCTGTGTTGATAGAACCACTGCCGGCAGCCGGAAGAAGTGTTGATCCGCTAGTAGCCCGTTCCTTGGCAGTAGTCCGCAATGGGAGAGTACCCCTCCGATGTGTGAACACTCAGGATCAGAGTGTAGACCTAGCCCCAGGAAGGCTGCTGGCTAACCTTTATGTGACTCCGGAGGAAGTGAGGAAAGCGACCCCGATGCAGTTGAGGCCGGCTGAACGAGGTGAATGGGCCGTAACCGTGTCTATGGGGGAAGGCGAGAACCCCACCCCTAAATGGAATGGCGGTGCAATTCGAGAACAGATGAACATAGAGACTTCTTTGTGTTCTCTGGAACAGATCCGGAAGGTAGATGAACTGTTATGGGAAAACCGCACAACCTTTGCACGTCATGCTGAAGATTTTGGATGTACGACAGGGATCTACCATGAGATTCCCACAGGAGACACCCCTCCAATCAGAGAGCGCTACCGACAAATTCCTCCACAGATGTATCAGGAGGTGAAAGAACTGTTGACCCAGATGCTGCAGAATGGGATCATTCAAGAAAGCCAAAGTCCCTGGGCAGCTCCAGTGGTACTAGTAAGGAAGAAAGATGGGTCCATTCGGTTTTGCGTAGACTATCGAAAGTTGAATACCTGCACCGTACGAGATTCCTACCCCTTACCTCGGATTGAGGAGTCCCTTTCAGCACTAGGAAGAGCCCGTTACTTCTCCTCACTAGACCTGGCTAGTGGGTATTGGCAGGTGCCAATGGCCGAGAAAGATAAGGAAAAGACAGCCTTTATTTTGCCCATGGGACTATACGAATTTAACCGGATGCCCTTTGGATTGACAAATGCACCTGGAACGTTTCAACGATTGATGGAGAAATGTCTTGGTGACTTCAACTTTGAATTCACTCTCATCTACTTGGATGACATTATAGTGTACTCTGCAACCTTTGAGGACCATCTCCGTCAGTTGGGACAAGTATTTCAACGATTGCGGGAACATGGGCTCAAACTGAAACCCAGTAAATGTCAGTTGTTTCAATCTGAAATTGATTACTTGGGTCATTGTGTATCAGGAGAAGGGGTGAGGCCGTCAAGGGACAAGATAGCGGCTGTTCAAGACTGGCCGACACCGACTACCCTGCGAGAAGTGAGGGCGTTCCTGGGAGTAGCCGGCTACTATCGACGGTTTATTAAGGACTTTGCTAGAGTAGCAGCGCCACTTAATGCTCTCCTACGAGGCACCGCCGGGGGTCCGAAGAACCGGTCTGTGAAATGGGGCCCTGAACAGGAACACGCCTTCCAGGCATTGAAGGATGCTCTTACAACGGCCCCAATCTTAGCGTATGCTGATTACCACTTGCCCTTCCAGCTATATACCGATGCAAGCCTGTATGGTCTCGGAGCGGTGCTATCTCTGTTCCAGGATGGCCAAGAGCGTGTCATAGCGTATGCCAGCCGATCCTTGCGAGATTCTGAGAGAAACCCTGACAATTATAGTTCATTCAAGTTAGAACTGTTGGCACTGGTATGGGCCATGACTGAGAAATTCTCTGAGTATTTGACCGGAGCTGAAGTCTTAGTACTGACTGACAACAACCCATTGGCTCACCTGGAAAATGCCAAGCTCGGGGCTTTGGAGCAGAGGTGGATAGCCCGAATGTCTAAGTTCAATTACCGCATTAAGTATCGGTCCAAGACGGAGAACCAAAATGCCGATGGACTTTCTAGGGTAACTACCCAGGCCCCCAGCGGAGACGTGGATCATGAGTTGGAGCATGTGGAGATGCCTGACTTCAGCAGATTTTCACAAGCCTTGGTCACTGCTATGCAGTGTGCAGTGGAAGGGACCGAAACGGCTCCTTTCTTTGGCCCCTCACTACAGGAATGGGTGCAAATACAGCAGGCCCATGAGGGGCTGGCGAAAATTATCAAGTGTGTTGAGAAAGGCAAGAAGCCCTGTAAAGAGGAAAGAGAACGGCTGACCCGTGAAATGCTACTAGTCCTGAGTCAGTGGGAAAAGTTAGAGATGAAAAATGGAGTGCTATGCCGAAAGGTATATCTGCCTTCTGAAATCGACATTTGTTACCAAATCGTAGTGCCTAGTGAACTGGCTCAATCATTGGCTCTTGAGGCTCATAATAAGAATGGACATTTTGGTCATGAGAAGACCTTTCGTTGGCTACAGCGACTGATTTACTGTCCAGCTCTCCGTCAAATGGTCGAAGAAGTATGTCATAGATGTCGAACTTGTGAGATCCATAAGGCAATAGAACAAAGAGCTCCCCTGCAAACCATAGTGACCCAGGAACCTTTGGAGATCGTCATGATAGACTACCTAATGGTGGGCCCATCCAACAGTGGGCACCAGTACTGCCTCGTAATGGTGGACCACTTCACCAAATTTGCGGTGGTGACCGCCACCAAGGACCAGACCGCTGAGTCAGCAGCTCGGGCCCTATGCCAAGATTTCATCCGAGTGTACGGGTGTCCACAACGCATCCACTCTGACCAAGGGGCTTGCTTTGAGGGACATGTAATGAAAGAAGTTCAACGTATCTACGGGATAAAGAAGTCGCACACGACTCCATACCATCCCCAAGGAAACGGAGCCTGCGAACGATTTAATAGAACTCTGCTACAGATGGTGCGGACTTTGGAGGAGGACAAGAAGCTACAGTGGCCTCAGTTCTTGTCTGAGATGGTGTGGGCCTATAACAATCAGGTCCATTCTACAACGGGGTATTCTCCTTATACTCTCCTCTTTGGACGGTCTGGGCGAAGTGTCGGAGAGTTACAGTTAAATGATGTGGATGGGTTCCCTCCAAGGGATCCAGCCTCCTGGGTGCGAGCACACCGGCAGAGACTTGAGACAGTTCATCGATTGGTGCGACAGCGTCTGCAAGAAAATTCTCATCCTGATAAGACCCCGGTGCAAAGGGCACCATTGCAACCAGGTGACCTGGTGCTGGTACGTGTCAAGAAGTCTCAAGGAAAATTGGAAAGCAGGTGGGAGGCTGTGCCATATCGTGTAGTTGCCCGCAGGTATGCAAATGGGCCTGTGTACGAAGTTCAGAAGGAAGGAACTGATTGTGTCCGAGTACGTCACAGAAATATGTTGCGCCTGTGTCAATCTAAAGAAGCAAATTGTGATGGAACTGATAATGTCAACGAGCTCCCACAGTCCGAGACTGGTGGTGTGGAATGGGCTTACGATGATGAGGATGATTGTTGGCCAATCCCCGCTCCTGAGGATGTTCCACCTGTGACTAGTGTGCCCCCAGCCTGTGCCCCCTCTGGTGCGGAGTCTGCTGGTCCTTCTCAGCCTATGGCTACAGTACCCCAGAGTATACCAGTGGTTCTCAGACGCACCACTAGACCAAATGCTGGCATTCCCCCTGTTCGGTATGCGCAGGACGAGTTTATTTGGCCTGCCATACAACGGTACATTACCACTCTACATATAAGAGTACAGCCCTCTGGATATTCAGTCATTGGCAGGGACTGCCAATCTTAAAGTGGGGGGGAATATGTAAGAAACAGTCATGTAATGTGTCTAAGTTTCGTTATCCTAGTAAACTGTGTTAAAATTTAATGTATAATGCTATTCTAGTAATACAGATAAATGTAAATGCCTGCAGTATTCGTTTGGTCAGTAGATGGCAGCATAGGACCAATTTGCATTGAAGTTTGCCATAGAGAAAGTGTATTAATGTGGTAGTGGCTCTTTAAAACAGCAGTTAAGTGTTGAAGTGACACGCCCCTTATGATGTCAGCCTGCCTCAGTGTGAGCAGGAAGAATGAGGAAGAGGGACTGAAAACTATAACGGCTGCCATCTTGGCTAGATAGAAAGCAAGTTCTGTGCTGTGTAAGACGTGTGTGGAGATACTAAAGGACTTTCCTGTGCAGCCAAGCTGTGTGAACTTCAGTCTAGAGACGGATGGAGTATAAAGAGACCGTGCATTTAGTGAAGCCAAGTTAAAAAGGACTGTGTGCAGCAGCTATAACCTGTGGAGCCGACATTGGGCTGAGTGGATTGCCCCAAACAGTAAAGAGACTCACAGTGCTGTCGAGGTACCGGACAGTCACTGTAAAATTCTGGATTATATCCATCTGGTTTTCCGGCCTGCTGAGGAGGACTTCTTTGTTGCGGATCCTGCGCTGGTTATAAAGGAAAAGGACGACATCGGGCCCCACCGTGCACTTCCACAAACTGTAAGAGGTCCACTTGGACCACTGGGATAAGGGGGGTGCGCACCCGCTTGGAAGTTAGGGTCAGTTAGGGATAGTTCCTGGGACTGCTATTCCTTAGTGTCCGCACTGCGAACACGGACACAGCAAAGGTGGAAATTGTTGTAGTATTTGACTTGAATTGTTTATACTGTTTTGAATATTTTACTTGTCTTTATCTCTGTGATTTCACTGTTAACCTGCTTTTATTAATTTGTAGTAAATTCAATTTTCTCAATCTTGACTTCTGCGTACGCACTCTTTTCTGGTTGCAGAGTCAAACCACCTGCCTTGCTCTCGGTTCACACTATGGCGCCCTGTGTGGCCGCACAGCCCGCACACCCCAAAGGCCGGCCCTGTGTCCATGCCTCACCTTCTGTCCACAAATCCTGCATACCGCCACACTAACATCCCCCAGGGACTTGGTGGAAAATTCCCACACTGCCGAGTATGGCAGTTGACCTCTCCTCCAAGTCCGGGCTAGCCTGTAAATGCAGAGCCAGTGGCTATCATTACTTGGCTAGAAAATGAGCAGCAAAAGCAAGAGGCAGGTTCAGGACAGGTGAGGGCACATAGGCAGTTCCTGGGCCATGCCAACTAAGCATGGTATCAGAGGAACCCATCAATTCCGTGCTGTGTGTACTTAGTGACACTTGACATGATGTTGAAGATCGATTCTGTCCTGTTGCTGCTACCACCGCCTCTTCTTCTGCTAAAACTTCAGCCAGCTACAGCAACATTTTTGCCACTTCTTGTTGCTTTGGAGGGCCCAGACAACTGTCTGTTGGCCATAGTGTACTGTCAGTAATGTAACAGATTAACTCTGAATGTTGGTGCAATAGAACGGGAAGCTGATTAACTCTGAATCTCGGTGCACTAGAACGTGATGCACATGACAATATATGACACCTGCCTTTAATACTGAGGCACACTAACTGTATTATTAAAATAACAGATTAACTCTGAATGTTGGTGCACTAGAACGTGATGCATACAGCGATGCTCTCTCCCTCTCCAATATTCTTCTATGAATCTTTTTCAGCAACATTGTCCCATGCTTTTTACTTTCACTTTGCAACACATACAGCCTCTATTTTAGGAAAAACGAATTCATTACCAAGAAGCGTGAGGAAATTCTGATTTGTTGTGAATCTAAGTTTTTCTAAACTTCGGACCAAATTCCACTTGGAATGCTTTGCTTTACTCAACACTAGTTGTCATAACTGCTGGGTTGTAACAATGTGATTGGCTCATGTATCGGAGGCCAGGTGAGTGACGCTGGCCCCCCTTCAATCAGCACAAACAAAAACTCCAGTGTGTTTCTTTAGTGCTACGTTTGTGCTGTTTTGTGCCGCAAAAATTAACATTTGTGCTGCTTTTATTTTAAAGATAATAGCAACTGTTTGTTTCAACATGATGACATCACCAGCCCCCTACAACAGCAAAAAGACATGAAACTTGCTGGTTGGTTAGTGCTACGTTTGTGCCGTTTAAATCTCCATTCTACCTCCTTTCATTTTCGAGTTATTAACCATTTATTGAAAGGTCACCAAAGGTCACTCAGCCCCCCATCACAGCCAAAAGACACAAAACCGGGCCAGTTGGTTAGTGCTACGTTTGTGCTGGATTGTGCTGTAGAAATGAACATTTGTGCTGCTTTTATTTGTAAGATAATAGCAATTGTTTTGTTGTTGTTTTTTTTAAGATGATGCCATATAGGATGATGCCATATTAGATTGCCATAGCACTAGCATTGTAATATATGAGAAAATCGCATATTTCCTATGGAGCTCTATTACAGGCTATGGCTTCATAGGAAATACTATGCAGCAGCCTGGGTTTCATTCACAGAGACCCAGGAAGCTGCAGGTAGGCTTCTGCTCCCCTATTGGCCAGACGGGAGAGTCAGAGCGCAAACCAAAAGTGAAAATATTAACATTATTATGCTATTAAAACATTATGGATATTGCAAAAAGCAAAAGTCCTGACTAGCCAGATGTGTTTGATTACTTTTGTTGTAACACCCTGGTGGAGGCAGTTATTCCTTGCTATACTCCACACTCAGCTTAGATTTTATAACAAGACACGGAGGCTCGTATTGCATAAACTCTCTTTACTGTCCACCATAGCAGCAAAGAATGAACAGTACAATGATGAAGACAAAAAACCATAGCAACCAGCTCCACCCTCACAATCCAGTATATATGGGCTCAACCCCCTGGAATCCTCCTCTTTCTTTGCTGCTACCATAGCAGATAAGTACCTCAGTTCCTCAGCTGTTAATTGTGTTATTTGTACAGTTGGGGTTTACTCTATTTTTTCTGTGTGATAATATTTCGCTTCTATTAGGTTTCTTTTCCCTAACGTATTTTTCAGTTGTCCCTTGTGGTTCCCTGTTTATTTGCCTATTTTCTTCTAGGTTCTTTGCCCTGTCCGGGGTTATTTCCCCCCCCCCCCTTTTTGTATTTCTCCTTCTCGCCGGCGATATTCTCCATCGGCGCTTCCTTATCGCGCCTCCGGTGTGTGTGTTTTCCCTGACACACCCCCCCCCCCTCCCTCACCTCAGCGGTTCTCCTTGTTCTGCGGCCGTTTGGCCATCTTCTCCCGTCCCGTTCTTGCTGCGCCCGAAGTCTCGCGATAGTGAGACTTCGGGCGCCATCTTTGTTTCTTCTGTTCGCCGCGATATTGCGGCAGTGCCCTCTTCCCTGAGGGGTATTCTCGCGAGAGTTCCGGCGCGCGCATTCTATCCCTCTCACCGGCTTCTCGTGGGATCTAGGCGCCATTTTCACTGCCGCTCAGCTCATCTCGCCGTTCGGTCGCTCCTCCTCTGGTGAGTCTTTGCCTACAATCGGTTACACCTGATTTCTTTTCCTTATCGCTGTACTTAGCCAGTTTTTTCTCTCCTTTATTCACAGGTTCAGCTGTCCTCTCTAACTGTTCTTACTGAGGCCTGGGGTGACTTACTCCTGCCGCAGTCTCTTTGTACCATGTCTTCTCCAGCCCAGACTAATCACCCTGCCCCCCAGGTGCCCCCAAATTTAGATAGTGCTGCAGTTCCTGTACAACCTACAATGCTTAGTGCGACCCTGCATCAATCCATCTCTGATGCAATTGTCGCAGCAATGGGATCCATGTCCTCTGCCTTGACGCAGTCCATATCCCAGGCCCTCGGTGCGCAGGCTAGTGTACCGGCACCACATGGGGAGACTCCCTCAGCCTCCAGAACATCGCAGAATGATGGTTTAATTCCATCCCAAGGTAACGCGGTTGCCCCGCGGAAAAGAGCCTGCCCACGCCAGGCAGAACGTTCTCGTGCGTGGAAGTCGGCCAGGACCCTACCTGAGCCAGAGACTGATTCCGAGAGGGAATCCTTTGAGGAGGCATTTGACGAGTCGGCATATGACTCACAGGGAGAATTGGCTGATGTGAGGGTAGTCCCGTCCCCTTCAGGACCGTTATCAGCCTCGGCTACTCCGTTAGAGGAGCAAACGCTTCAAGGGGACCTCCTGATAGACACCTTAGGGGAGCCCCTCTTTAACCCTGAGGAGCTCCATCATCCCCGTTCCGCGGAATGGCTCCCGGCTACGCACGTAGCACAGTATTTGGAGTCCAAGATACGCGCTCCTTTATCCAAGGAGTCGCGGAACAAGTTACGTGCGGAATGTCCACGGCCCTTGATCCCACACAAGGTGTGCGAAACGCCCACAGTGGACCCCAAAATGGTCCAGTTTCTCGCTAAGACGGGTTTTAACCCAAAGAAGGGATTGGATTCTGCCCTTAGGGCCGTCCAAGACAAACTCCTTGATCTCACTGGCCCACTTACACGGATTTTTGATATGGCGGAATCCGCCAAAGCCGAAGGTAGGCAGGTGGATCCCGTGGAATTAGGAGGCTGGATCCAGAGGGCAATTTGTCTGACGGGAAATGTTAACACTTCCCTGGCCATAGAGAGACGAAAGGCCATATTAATGAAAATAGAACCCAAGCTTTCCAATCTAGCTCTTTCTGAGGCGGGCAAGGAGGCCCAGGGTTTGTTATTCGGAGAACCCTTTATCAAGGAACTTGGGAAGTATGTCGGCGCTTTTACAGCGCTGGACAAAGCCCAGACTTCCATGAGGAAGGTCTTTACCCATCGTTTTTCTGGTAGGGCCGGCAGTTCCAGGGGCCGTCTGTCCGGCCGATCCAGTTTTCACTCCCGCGGCTCGGGAAGAGGCTCTTTTGCTAACCGGTCCTCCCTTCAGGATCAACGATACCAACCGTCTTTCTTCCCGTCAAGAGGTTTCCCGGGACGATCTAGAGGATTCCGTGGAGCCCCCAACTCCCGACGACCAATGGGTAAGTCCCAATCTTCTACCTTTGTTCCCTTCGTTGACATGTCTTGTAGGGGGCAGACTCCGTTTCTTTTTCCAAGCTTGGTTAAAGATTACCTCAGACCCTTGGGTCCTGGGTACCGTCAGGGGTTTTGTGATAGAACTCACAGACGTTCCATCGCACCTTCCTCCTCCCCCCCCGATTGGTTCGTCCAGGCCGACGTTACACCACCTCCATACAGAACTGACCGAATTGGCCCACAAAGGGGCGATAGAGCGCACCTCTGCACTCTCCAGGGGGATTATCAGCAACGTCTTCCTGGTGCAAAAGAAAGGGGGTCAGATGCGTCCTGTCATCAATTTAAGGCCTCTGAACTCTATCGTGAGGTATCGTCACTTCAAGATGGAGGGCATCCATCTTTTACGAGACATGCTCTTGCCAGGCGACTTGATGGTCAAATTAGACCTCAAGGACGCGTACTTGACGGTCCCGATTGCCCCGGGGTCCAGAGACCTCCTCCGCTTCAGGTGGGGAGAGGAGATATGGCGGTTTACTTGCCTGCCTTTCGGCCTATCCTCCGCCCCGTGGTGCTTCACCAAGGTGATGAAACCAGTGGTGGCCTGGCTCCGCAGCAGAGGAGTCCGCATGATAATCTATTTGGACGACATTCTCATCATGGCTCAGTGTCGCTCCTTACTTCGCAGGCACCTTTCCATGGCTGTCACTCTTCTTTCAGATCTGGGATTCATTATCAATCAGGAGAAGTCTTGCCTGATTCCTTCCACATCAATGGAGTTCCTGGGATTCAGAGTGGATTCGATTGCCCTTACGCTCAGTCTGCCTCTGGCCAAAGTGCGCAGCATCCGCAAGGAGCTTCGCCATGCCTTGATTCGTCCGGCTTTGTCCCTTCGCCATCTGGCTCGCTTAATTGGGCTTCTGGCTGCCTCCATCCAAGCGGTGTTCCCAGCCCCTTTGCACTATCGGGCCCTTCAACGGCTCAAGATCGCCCACCTTCATGCGGGTGCCTCTTATGCCGACACCATTTCCTTGGACAGGGAGACGAAAGACGAATTGCGATGGTGGATCCAGAATCTCTCGATCTGGAACGGCAAGGCGATCTTTGGTCCTCAACCCGACCTGATCATAGAATCAGACGCCAGCCTACACGGGTGGGGGGCACACTGCAATGGAGTGTCCACAGGGGGTCCTTGGTCTCCAGAGGAGACCCGCCTCCATATCAATGGATTGGAGTTGTTAGCGGGTTCGCTAGCCATTCGCAGTTTCGCCAATGGCGTTGTTACGACTTGTATCAGACTGCGGATGGACAACGTCTCCGCAGTTCGATACGTCAACGGCATGGGCGGAACACGCTCCTCAGTGTTAACCTGCCTGGCGAAGGATTTCTGGGAGTTCTGCCTTTCCAGGGGCATCATGGTTGTAGCGGAACATCTCCCCGGTCTCCACAACGTCTTAGCAGACTGGAGTTCTCGCTACATTCGGGATTCCAGCGATTGGAGGTTGGATGGGACGGTATTCCAGGCTTTGTCATCTCGTTGGGGTCTTCCCTCTATAGATCTGTTTGCGTCCAGGCTGAACGCTCAGGTGCCCAAATTCTTCAGTTGGTGGCCAGACCCTCTTGCAGAGGCGGTGGACGCGTTCCTGCAGTCTTGGGAGGGGTCGCTGATGTATGCTTTCCCTCCGTTTGCCCTCATTCCACGGGTTCTTCTTCAAATTCGGCGACAATCTGCGGAGGTGATCCTGGTACTGCCCCTGTGGAGATCCCAGTCTTGGTTCCCTCAACTGTTGGACCTCTTGGTCGATTTTCCTCTTCTCCTTCCAGATTTCCCCTCCCTCCTTCTGGACCCAGCGGGGGACCCTCACCCCCTCTTGCAATTGGGTACCCTTCGCCTTCTCGCTTGCAGGGTCTCGGGATCCCCAGGGAGATGCCAGGCGTTTCAGAGACGACTGTCTTCCTACTGGAGAGCGCGTGGGCCCCAGGGACGCAACGTGCTTATAGAGCCGCTTGGGACTCTTGGGCGCGTTGGAGCGGAGAGTGCAATGTGGATCCCGTTCGAGCACCTGTAGGCTCAATTCTATCCTTTTTGTCTTCACTCTACGATGCAGGTAAGGCCTATCGTACCATCAATCTGTACAGATCGGCTATCTCTTCTCGACACGAGGGTTTTCAGGGTTGTCCTGCGGGTCAACACCCCCTTGTGTGTCGTTTGTTGAAGGGGTCTCGCCTGTCTCGTCCCCCCAGACCTAGGTTTTCGGCCACCTGGGACGTGTGTGTGGTGTTGAATTTTCTTTCTGGATGGTCATCTAATTCCCAATTGTCCCTCCGCCAGCTATCCGCTAAACTGGCTACATTGTTTTGCTTGGTCTCTTGTAAGAGAGTCTCAGATGTGCGAGCTTTGGATGTCGACGCTCGTTCGTTTACTCCGGAGGGCGTGCACTTCAACATTTCCAGACGGACGAAAACTAACATACGCTCGGTGGTGTATCCTTACTTCCCGCACTCACCCCAGCTATGCCCAGTGGCCTGCTTACAGGAATATGAGTCTCGCACTTCGGCGTTACGTTCTCCGGATGTGCCCCATTTGTTTGTGTCTTTTCGCAGGCCGCATTCTCCGGTCACCAGTGTTACGCTTTCGCGTTGGGTGAAGTGGATTCTTGGCCTGGCTGGCGTTGACACGAGTATTTTTACGGCACATTCAGTTCGCGGTGCATCGGCTACTTCTATGACGGTTTCCGGAGCCCGCCTTGAGGACGTCATGAGGCTTGCAGATTGGTCCAGAGTCTCCACTTTTCGGGAGTTTTATTTCCGACCTCTGTCACACGCTTTTGAGTCCGTAATTTCTCAGCTTTGAACTTGCAATACGAGCCTCCGTGTCTTGTTATAAAATTTCATGATTTTCCTATTTTATGACGTAAAGTCATGATTTTATTAAAGACACGGAGGCGAGTATTGCCCGCCCTTCCCCACCCTGGGTTCCTGGAAAGTCTTAATTTGCTATTGTATTACATGGTATTGTGTTTTGCACAAGTGCGGTGGTTATGACTATGTCTATTAACTGCGTTCTTACTTGCAACCAGTTGTTTTGTTATCCCATTTGTTTCTACCCTCAGGTTGAGTCGAGCTTACGCTGGGAAGTGATCATCCTAGTTCCTGTTCAAGTTGGTGTCCGCCACTGGTTCGTGGCCTCCTTCTGTTGAGGACGTCATGTATGAAAGGTTATTTCTTCGGTTCGGATCCATGTCGAGGTTCCAGTTACAGTGATCTTCGTGTTGCAGTGGTCTTGCAAAGAAAGAGGAGGATTCCAGGGGGTTGAGCCCATATATACTGGATTGTGAGGGTGGAGCTGGTTGCTATGGTTTTTTGTCTTCATCATTGTACTGTTCATTCTTTGCTGCTATGGTGGACAGTAAAGAGAGTTTATGCAATACTCGCCTCCGTGTCTTTAATAAAATCATGACTTTACGTCATAAAATAGGAAAATCATGAAATTGTCTTTTGCCAATGCTCCTCCTCTTTCCTCGGCTCTGTAAGCGCTGCACACAGCACCCTGGTGGGTGGAAGGCAGTAATACAGCTTAAAGGAAACCTGTCACCATGATTTAGCGCATAGAGCTGGGGACATGGGCTGCTAGATGGCCACTAGCACATCTGCAGTACCCAGGTCCCATAGCTCTCTGCGCTTTTATGGTGTTAAAATACCGTTTTTAGTGATATGCAAATTACCTCCTATGTGTCCTGTAGCCGGAGATGAGTCCAGCGGAAGGGAGCCCAGCACCGCCCCGCGTCCGCCGAATCTCCTCCTTGCCTGCTGACGTCATAGAGCTGCAGTGCCGAAATCTCGCGATGCGCGAGCTAGCGCATGCGCAGTCTCGGCATCATGTTCATTCCCTGTACTGGAATCAGCACAGGGAACGAACTACGCATGCGCTAGCTCGCGCATCGCGAGATTTCGGCACTGCAGCTCTATGACGTCAGCAGGCAAGGAGGAGATTCGGCGGACGCGGGGCGGTGCTGGGCTCCCTTCCGCTGGACTCATCTCCGGCTACAGGACACATAGGAGGTAATTTGCATATCACTAAAAACGGTATTTTAACACCATAAAAGCGCAGAGAGCTATGGGACCTGGGTACTGCAGATGTGCTAGTGGCCATCTAGCAGCCCATGTCCCCAGCTCTATGCGCTAAATCATGGTGACAGGTTCCCTTTAAGTAACTGCATACTAGATATTTTGACTGCTACCTGAGAGAATACAGGGTAAATCAAGGTAATTGAAGTTTAACCCTCTTTTGCTTTTGTTGTGTTTCTCAGTGATGCAACCATGTTAATAAAATGTGTTCTGGTTCTGTGTTAGTCAGAATTGAAAGTCCGTGTAGCAACATATAGAAATCCAGGGGTGGACATACCGCCTGTGCAGCCGGTTCAGCTGCACAGGGGCCCTCCAGCTCAGCTGTTTTTGCGTCCATAGGACGCACAGACAGCTGCTTGTAATGGTGAAGCAGGGCCGAGGGTCTAGGATGCGCTGCCTCCTGGTGTGGACACTAGGGCAGCATCATGAGAAGTTTTAAATGAGCTCAGCCAGGCCTGTGCTTGAGCCACTTCACTGTGTCGGTGGGTAGCTCCGCCTCCCGTCTAGCAAGTGATGACTGGAATCTGCCTGTGTGCCCACTGTCCCAGCCTGATGCTGAACTTGACTTGGTATTAGGGATGAGCGAACCCGAACTGTATAGTTCAGGTTCGTACCGAATTTTGGGGTGTCCGTGACACGGACCCGAACATTTTCGTAAAAGTCTGGGTTTGGGTTCGGTGTTCGTCGCTTTCTTGACGCTTTTTGAAAGGCTGCAAAGCAGCCAATCAACAAGCGGCATACTACTTGCCCAAAGAGGCCATCACAGCCATGCCTACTATTGGCATGGCTGTGATTGGCCAGTGCAGCATGTGACCCAGCCTCTATTTAAGCTGGAGTCACGTAGCGCCGCCCGTCACTCTGCTCTGAACAGTGTAGGGAGAGGATGCAGCTGCTGCTGTTAGGGCGAGATTAGGCACTAGACAGGGATTTACTCAGCAAAAACACTTCATGAAGTGATCGATCTACAGCTGTGAATCATTGATCTTCTGCTATTCAATTGCTCACTGTTTTTAGGCTGCCCAGAGCGTTTTTTTAGTCACTTTTTTCTGGGGTGATCGGTGGCCATCTTGTGTCTTGTGGTGCGCCAAGCACAAGCTGCCACCAAGTCCATTTAACCATCAATAGTGTTTTTTTTTTTTTTTGCTATATCCTACATCAGGGGCTTGGCTGTGCTTGCTAGTTTATTGAGGGGTCAAATACAATTGCCAAAATAGCAGTACCCTAAATCTGGTGTTTCAGCTGTGGCTAGCCAATTGTAATACTGTCTGCTGTCTGGCAAAGGATATATTTTTGTTCTGGGTTGAAATACAATTCCCAACTTAGCAATTCCCCAAATCAGTGGTTTCTGCTGTATCAGGCCAAGTTTAAATCGATCCATAAAAGGGTATATTAGATTAAAGGTGCTGATAGGGTCATCCTCAATAACTTCACACGCTACCGTGCATTTCCAAGTCTAATTCTGTCCGTAAACGTATACCTGTCATCCAGCACCTAAATACTAGGCCTACAATTTATATTCAGCTAAATCTGTCGTTACTCCTGTGGCTGGTCAAGTTATTTGGTGTTTGTCTAAGCACAATTTTTGTTCTGGGTTGAAATACAATTCCCAACTTAGCAATTCCCTAAATCAGTGGTTTCTGCTGTATCAGGCCTACTTTAAATCTATCCATAAAAGGGTATATTAGATTGAAGGTGCTGATAGTGTCATCCTCAATAACTTCACACACACGCTACTGTGCATTTCCAAGTCTAATTCTGTCCATAAACGTATACCTGTCATCCAGAGCCTAAATACTAGGCCTACAATTTATATTCAGCGAAATCTGTCGTTACTGCTGTGCCTGTATTAGTGTAATACGGTACCTAAATAGATAGCCAGATAGTGTAAGGTGTCTGTAAAAAAAGGCCTGAATTTGAATTCAGTACATTGGGCCAAATAATTGTTTTCTTATTGTGGTGAACGGTAACAATGAGGAAAACATCTAGTAAGGGATGCGGACATGGTCGTGGTGGTGTTAGTGGACCCTCTGGTGCTGGGAGAAGACGTGGCCGTTCTGCCACAGCCACACGTCCTAGTGTACCAACTACCTCAGGTCCCAGTAGCCGCCAGAATTTACAGCGATATTTGGTGGGGCCCAATGCCGTTCTAAGGATGGTAAGGCCTGAGCAGGTGCAGGCATTAGTCAATTGGGTGGCCGACAGTGGATCCAGCACGTTCACATTATCTCCCACCCAGTCTTCTGCAGAAAGCGCACAGATGGCGCCTGAAAACCAAGCCCATCAGTATGTCACATCACCCCCATGCATATCAGGGAAACTGTCTGAGCCTCAAGTTATGCAGTAGTCTCTTATGCTGTTTGAAGACTCTTCTGGCAGGGTTTCCCAAGGGCATCCACCTAGACCTTCCCCAGCGGTGGAAGACATAGAATGCACTGACGCACAACCACTTATGTTTCCTGATGATGAGGACATGGGAATACCACCTCAGCACATCTCTGATGATGACGAAACACAGGTGCCAACTGCTGCGTCTTTCTGCAGTGTGCAGACTGAACAGGAGGTCAGGGAGGAAGACTGGGTGGAAGACGAAGCAGGGGACGATAAGGTCCTAGACCCCACATGGAATGAAGGTCGTGCCACTGACTTTCACAGTTCGGAGGAAGAGGCAGTGGTGAGACCGAGCCAACAGCGTAGCAAAAGAGGGAGCAGTGGGAAAAAGCAGAACACCCGCCGCCAAGAGACTCCGCCTGCTACTGACCGCCGCCATCTTGGACAAAGCACCCCAAAGGCAGCTTCAAGGAGTTCCCTGGCATGGCACTTCTTCAAACAATGTGCTGATGACAAGACCCGAGTGGTTTGCACGCTGTGCCATCAGAGCCTGAAGCGGGGCATTAACGTTCTGAACCTTAGCACAACCTGCATGACCAGGCACCTGCATGCAAAGCATGAACTGCAGTGGAGTAAACACCTTAAAAACAAGGAACTCACTCAGGCACCCCCTGCTACCTCTTCTGCTGCCGCCGCCTCGGCCTCTTCTGCTGCTGCCGCCGCCTCAGCCTCTTCCTTCGCCTCTGGAGGAACGTTGGCACCTGCCGCCCAGCAAACAGAGGATGTAACACCACCACCTCTGTCACCAAGCATCTCAACCATGTCACACGGCAGCGTTCAGCTCTCCATCTCACAAGCATTTGAGAGAAAGCGTAAATTCCCACCTAGCCACCCTCGATCTCTGGCCCTGAATGCATTTCTAAACTACTGGCCTATGAAATGCTGTCATTCAGGTTGGTGGACACAGACAGCTTCAAACAGCTCATGTAGCTTGCTGTCCCACAGTAGGTTGTTCCCAGCCGCCACTACTTCTCCAAGAGAGCCGTGCCTTCCCTGCACAACCAAGTATCTGTCATGGTCTTACCTTCTTGCTGTTCTCCTTCGTTTGACATGTGCTGGCGGCCATCTTGGTTTCTGGGTTTATTGTAGCCTCCCACCCTGCGGCTTCTCCTTCCCACTGGGAGGAGCTGGATGCCTAGCTCATATATATAGGAGGTCTGTGGCTTCAGTTCCTTGCTTGGTCCTCCTGTGTTCACATGCTTCTAAGACTGCTGCTGCTTCTGGTTCCTGATCCTGGCTTCGTCTGACTACCCTGCTGGTTCCTGATCCAGGCTTCGTCTGACTACCCTGCTGGGTCCTGATCCAGGCTTCGTCTGACTACCCTGCTGGTTCCTGATCCAGGCTTCGTCTGACTACCCTTCTGGTTCCTGACCTCTGGCTTCGCAAGACCCTGCTTCGGTTTAGCCATCCGTTTGGACTTTTGCCTTACAGCTTGATTTTCAATAAAGCCTTCTTATTTCCACTCTTCTCTTGTTGTACGTCTGGTTCATGGTTCCATGACATTAGGGCCAAGCCATGAATTCTGACGGTACAGGGCCATCCTCGCTACCTACGCTGGTTGCCAGACTTGATCAGAAGGATCACCTGTTGGGTCGGTTCGCTGTGGCGTTGCAAACCCTGCTTGAACGCACGGCTCATTTAGCTTCCGTTGCCGATGGGTCGGTTGTCGCTCCTGGGCCCGCTCCTACTGCCGCTCCGGTTGTTGCGCCAGAGTCTACCCCGACACCTGTTGCTGCGCCTGCGGTGTTTCGGGGTATGATCGTTTCTGCCCCCCTTCCACAGCGCTTTGGGGGAGAGCCAACTCAGTGCCGAGGTTTCCTCAACCAGGTGGGCATTTATTTCGAGTTGCTGCCACATGCCTTTCCTACTGAGAGATCAAAGGTGGGCTTCTTGATCTCGCTGCTCTCGGACAAGGCCTTGGCCTGGGCCAGCCCTTTATGGGAGAACAACAATCCGGTGGTTGCCGAGTTTTCCGGTTTTGTTGCTTCTCTTCGGAAGGTATTCGATGTGCCGGCTCGTGCTGCCTCTGCTGCGAAGCTCCTTATGTCCATCAGACAGGGTTCACGATCCGTAGCTGAATACGCCATTGAGTTTCGTACCCTGGCAGCAGAGGTGGGCTGGAATAATGAGGCTCTGGTCGCTGCTTTCTCTCATGGTCTCTCGGATGCCTTGAAGGATGAGGTTGCAGCTAAGGACCTACCAGTGGAGCTCGAGTCTCTTATTTCTTTCCTGATTTTGATTGACACCAGACTCAGGGAGAGACCTTCCTTTAAGGAGAGCCTGCGGAGGTCTTCTAACAGATTGGCGCCTACGTTTGCTGTCCCACCCGTGCCTCCCTCTCCTCCCACGCCTCCTGTGGATGACTTGTCTGGGGGTGAACCCATGCAGCTGGGGGAGAGGGTACTCCGGAGACGCGAGGGCCGATGCATGTACTGTGGTCTCGGTGGGCATTTTCGGTTGGCATGCCCGAACCGTCCGGGAAACGCTCGCACCTGAGATCCTGTCGGGGGCAGATCTTGGGTGGAGTCTCCTCGTCCCCGGTTTCCCGTGTTGACAAACCACTGATTACTGTTGTCCTCTCCTGGGTCGGGGGCTCGGTGACGACCCAGGCGTTGGTGGACTCTGGTGCTGGTGGTTTGTTCATTGATAGTGTGTTCGCTGCCGCCAATTCCATTCCTCTGCAGCCTCGAGGTTCCCCACTGGCTCTTGAGGCGATAGACGGCAGACCCCTTCTGCTGCCACACGTGACTCAGGAGACCCTTCCAGTGGGGATGGCCATTGGTGCCGTTCACAGAGAGTCGGTCTGTCTCCAGGTTATTTCGTCTCCACACTACTCGGTGGTCTTGGGGTACCCCTGGCTCCAGAAGCATAATCCGACTTTCGATTGGAGATCGGCCGAGATCCTCTCGTGGTCACCGCAGTGTGGGGCTAGTTGCATCCATGGGCCTGTCAAGTTGCTGTGTACTTCCTCGGACTCTCTGTTGCCTCCTGAATACGAGGAGTACCGGGATGTAGTCGATAAGGTGCGTGCGGTTGCCCTACCTCCGCACCGCCCATACGATTGTGCCATAGAGTTACAATCTGGTGCCGTTCCTCCTCGTGGCAAAGTCTATCCACTGTCGGTAGCGGAGAATGAGGCCATGGAGGAGTACGTGAGGGAGGCGCTTTCACGCGGACACATTCGCAAATCCTCGTCCCCGGCAGGGGCTGGATTTTTCTTTGTGAAAAAGAAGGGCGGTGAGTTGAGGCCTTGCATCGATTACAGGGGTCTCAATCGCATCACGATCAAGAACGCTTACCCGATACCCTTGATTTCCGAGCTGTTCGATCGCCTCAAAGGGGCCACGGTCTTTACCAAACTCGACCTGAGGGCGGCATATAACCTGGTAAGGATCAAGGCGGGCGATGAGTGGAAGACCGCGTTTAACACCAGGACCGGTCATTATGAATCCTTGGTTATGCCCTTTGGGTTGTGCAATGCGCCCGCAGTCTTCCAGGAATTCATCAACGATGTTTTCCGTGACCTGTTGCAGCAGTGTGTGGTGGTCTATTTGGATGACATCTTGGTATATTCTGAATCCATGGAGGCCCACATTCTGGATGTCAGACGAGTGTTGCAATGGTTACGAGAGAACAAGCTGTTCGGTAAGCTTGAGAAATGCGAATTTCACCGATCCCAGGTAACCTTCTTAGGTTACATCATTTCCGCTGAGGGGTTCTCCATGGATCCTGAGAAGGTTTCGGCTGTCTTACAGTGGCCCCAGCCCAGTGGTCTTCGTGCCCTGCAGCGCTTTTTGGGCTTCGCCAATTATTATCGGAAGTTCATCAGGGACTTTTCCATGCTAGCCAAGCCTCTCACGGATCTGACCAGGAAGGGCAGTAATCCCCAGGTCTGGCCGCTCGAGGCCATCCGAGCTTTTGAGGCTCTAAAGTCCGCCTTTGTGTCGGCTCCGATTCTGTCGCATCCCAACCCTGGGTTGCCTTTTGTCCTCGAGGTGGACGCGTCTGAGACGGGAGTAGGCGCCCTTCTGTCTCAGCGTAGAACACCAGAGGGTCCTCTGCTTCCTTGTGGGTTTTACTCCCGGAAACTGTCTTCCGCGGAGTGCAACTATCAGATTGGTGACAGGGAGTTATTGGCCATCGTGCAGGTCCTTAAAGAATGGAGGCACTTGCTCGAGGGCTCGGTGGTTCCGGTTCTCATCCTGACGGACCACAAGAATCGGACCTACCTCTCTGAGGCCAAGAGATTGACACCACGTCAGGCCAGATGGGCTCTGTTCTTGTCACGTTTTAATTACGTGGTCTCCTACCTACCCGGTTCCAAGAACATCAGAGCGGATGCCTTATCACGGCAGTACTCCGAGCTGTCCGGGGAGGAGTCGATTCCGACTTCGGTCATACCTCCGAATCAGATCCTGGCCGCTATTCGCACCAGCCTGACCTCTCCCCTGGGTGAGCAGATTTTGGCGGCTCAATCTGGTGCTCCCTCTGGGAGACCCAACGGCAGATGTTTTGTGCCTGAGGAGTTGCGCACTCGGTTGTTGCGAACCTACCATAACTCCAAGGCCGCGGGGCATCCTGGAAAGAATCAGCTGTCCTGGGCTGTTTCACGTCTGTTCTGGTGGCCTTCTCTACGTTCCGACATCGCCACATATGTAGTGGCATGCTCCGTTTGTGCCCAGAGTAAGTCCCCTCGGCACCTTCCGTTGGGCCTTTTGCAACCCATAGCCACCGGGGAGCGTCCATGGTCACACCTGGGGATGGATTTCATTGTGGACCTCCCTGCATCCCGAGGCCATACGGTCATTCTCATGATTGTGGATCGGTTTTCCAAAATGTGCCACTGTGTTCCTCTCAAGAAGTTACCCTCTGCACAAGAGTTGGCCTCGATTTTTGCCAGGGAGGTCTTCCGGTTGCACGGTTTGCCCAAGGAGATAGTGTCGGATCGGGGGAGTCAGTTTGTGTCCAGGTTCTGGTGCGCCTTTTGCTCCCAGTTGGGGATTCATCTCTCTTTCTCCTCGGTCTACCACCCTCAGTCCAATGGGGCCGCAGAACGATCCAATCAGGCCTTGGAGCAATTCCTTTGTTGCTATGTCTCCGATCACCAAGACAATTGGGTTGACCTCCTGCCTTGGGCTGAGTTTGCCAGGAACACGGCGGTGAACTCTTCCTCTGGGACGTCTCCCTTCATGGCCAATTATGGGTTCCAACCTGCCGTGTTACCGGAGGTATTCTCTCCCCAGGATATTCCGGCTGTGGAGGATCACCTTTCCGTCCTACGTGCTTCTTGGGTACAGATCCAGAGGTCCCTTGAGGTCTCTGCTTAGCGCCAGAGACTCCAGGCTGATCGCAGACGAGCGCCCGCTCCTTCCTACCAGGTCGGAGACCGCGTATGGTTGTCCACCCGCAACCTCAACCTTCGAGTGCCCACTCCCAAGCTGGCGCCTCGCTTTGTTGGTCCCTTCCGAGTGCTTCGCAGGGTAAACCCGGTAGCCTATGCCCTTGCGCTTCCTCCTGGCATGCGGATCTCCAACGTGTTTCATGTCTCCCTGTTGAAGCCACTGGTGTGTAATCGTTTCACTTCCTCGGTTCCTCGGCCTCGTCCGGTCCAAGTGGGCAATCGTGAGGAGTATGAGGTGAGCAATATCCTGGACTCACGCCTGGTCCGCGGTCGGGTGCAGTTTTTGGTCCATTGGCGTGGTTATGGTCCAGAGGAGCGTTCCTGGGTTCCCTCCGCAGATGTCCATGCTCCTGCCTTGCTCCGAGCCTTCCACGCACGCTTCCCTCAGAAACCGTTCTTTACTCCGCGGAGGAGCGGCCCTTGAGGGGGAGGTACTGTCATGTTCTTACCTTCTTGCTGTTCTCCTTCGTTTGACATGTGCTGGCGGCCATCTTGGTTTCTGGGTTTCTTGTAGCCTCCCACCCTGCGGCTTCTCCTTCCCACTGGGAGGAGCTGGATGCCTAGCTCATATATATAGGAGGTCTGTGGCTTCAGTTCCTTGCTTGGTCCTCCTGTGTTCACATGCTTCTAAGACTGCTGCTGCTTCTGGTTCCTGATCCTGGCTTCGTCTGACTACCCTGCTGGTTCCTGATCCAGGCTTTGTCTGACTACCCTGCTGGTTCCTGATCCAGGCTTCGTCTGACTACCCTGCTGATTCCTGATCCAGGCTTCGTCTGACTACCCTTCTGGTTCCTGACCTCTGGCTTCGCAAGACCCTGCTTCGGTTTAGCCATCCGTTTGGACTTTTGCCTTACAGCTTGATTTTCAATAAAGCCTTCTTATTTCCACTCTTCTCTTGTTGTACGTCTGGTTCATGGTTCCATGACAGTATCTGATAAAATCAAGTGTTCACTGCACAACGCCATCTGTGGCAAGGTCCACCTAACCACAGATACGTGGACCAGTAAGCACGGCCAGGGACGCTATATCTCCCTAACTGCACACTGGGTAAATGTAGTGGCGGCTTGGCCCCAGGCGGAGAGCTGTTTGGTGCACGTCCTACCGCCACCAAGGATCGCAGGGCAGCATTCTTTGCCTCCTGTTGCCTCCTCCTCCTACTCGGCTTCCTCCTCCTCTTCTTCCACCTGCTCATCCAGTCAGCCACACACCTTCACCACCAACTTCAGCACAGCCCGGGGTAAACGTCAGCAGGCCATTCTGAAACTCATATGTTTGGGCGACAGGCCCCACACCGCACTACAGTTGTGGTGGGGTATAGAACAACAGACGAGTGTTTGCTGCTGGTGAGCCTCCAGCCCGGCCTGGAGGTGTGCGATAATGGGCGAAATCTCGTTGCAGCTCTGGGACTAGCCGGTTTGACGCACATCGTTTGACGCACATCCCTTGCCTGGCGCATGTGCTGAATTTGGTGGTGCAGAAGTTCATTCACAACTACCCCGACATGTCAGAGCTGCTGCATAAAGTGCGGGCCGTCTGTTTGCGCTTCCGGCGTTCACATCCTGCCGCTGCTCGCCTGTCTGCGCTACAGCGTAACTTGGGCCTTCCCGCTCACCGCCTCATATGCGACGTGCCCACCAGGTGGAACTCCACCTTGCACATGCTGGACAGACTGTGCGAGCAGCAGCAGGCCATAGTGGAGTTTCAGCTGCAGCACGCGCGGGTCAGTCGCACTGCGGAACAGCACCACTTCACCACCAATGACTGGGCCTCCATGCGAGACCTGTGTGCCCTGTTGCCCTGTTTCGAGTACTCCACCAACATGGCCAGTGGCAATGACGCCGTTATCAGCGTTACAATACCACTTCTATGTCTCCTTGAGAAAACACTTAGGGCGATGATGGAAGAGGAGGTGGCCCAGGAGGAGGAGGAGGAAGAGGGGTCATTTTTAGCACTTTCAGGCCAGTCTCTTCGAAGTGACTCAGAGGGAGGTTTTTTGCAACAGCAGAGGCCAGGTACAAATGTGGCCAGCCAGGGCCCACTACTGGAGGACGAGGAGGACGAGGATGAGGAGTAGGTGGAGGAGGATGAGGATGAAGCATGTTCACAGCGGGGTGGCATCCAACGCAGCTCGGGCCCATCACTGGTGCGTGGCTGGGGGGAAACGCAGGACGATGACGATACGCCTCCCACAGAGGACAGCTTGTCCTTACCTCTGGGCAGCCTGGCACACATGAGCGACTACATGCTGCAGTGCCTGCGCAACGACAGCAGAGTTGCCCACATTTTAACGTGTGCGGACTACTGGGTTGCCACCCTGCTGGATCCACAGTACAAAGACAATGTGCCCACCTTACTTCCTGCACTGGAGCGTGATGGGAAGATGCGCGAGTACAAGCGCACATTGGTAGACGCGCTACTGAGAGCATTCCCAAATGTCACAGGGGAACAAGTGGAAGCCCAAGGCCAAGGCAGAGGAGAAGCAAGAGGTCGCCAACGCAGCTGTGTCACGGCCAGCTCCTCTGAGGGCAGGGTTAGCATGGCAGAGATTTGGACAAGTTTTGTCAACACGCCACAGCTAACTGCACCACCACCTGATACGGAACGTGTTAGCAGGAGGCAACATTTCACTAACATGGTGGAACAGAACGTGTGCACACCCCTCCACGTACTGACTGATGGTTCGGCCCCATTCAACTTCTGGGTCTCTAAATTGTCCACGTGGCCAGAGCTAGCCTTTTATGCCTTGGAGGTGCTGGCCTGCCCGGCGGCCAGCGTTTTGTCTGAACGTGTATTCAGCACGGCAGGGGGCGTCATTACAGACAAACGCAGCCGCCTGTCTACAGCCAATGTGGACAAGCTGACGTTCATAAAAATGAACCAGGCATGGATCCCACAGGACCTGTCCATCCCTTGTGCAGATTAGACATTAACTACCTCCCCTTAACCATATATTATTGTACTCCAGGGCACTTCCTCATTCAATCCTATTTTTATTTTCATTTTACCATTATATTGCGGGGCAGCCCAAAGTTGAATGAACCTCTCCTCTGTCTGGGTTCCGGGGCCTAAAAATATCTGACAGTGGCCTGTTCCAGTGTTGGGTGACATGAAGCCTGATTCTCTGCTATGACATGAAGCATGATTCTCTGCAATGGGACCTCTCTCCTCTGTCTGGGTGCCAGGGCCAAAATATCTGACAATGGCCTGTTCCAGTGGTGGGTGACGTGAAGCCTGATTCTCTGCTATGACATGAAGCCTGATTCTCTGCTATGACATGAAGCCTGATTCTCTGCTATGACATGAAGCCTGATTCTCTGCTATAGGACCTCTCTCCTCTGTCTGGGTGCCGGTGCCTAAATATCTGACAATGGCCTGTTCCAGTGGTGGGTGACATGAAGCCTGATTCTCTGCTATGACATGAAGCCTGATTCTCTGCTATGGGACATCTCTCTTCTGTCTGGGTGCCGGGGCCTAAAAATATCTGACAGTGGCCTGTTCCAGTGTTGGGGGACATGAAGCCTGATTCTCTGCTATGACATGAAGCCTGATTCTCTGCTATGGGACCTCTCTCCTCTGTCTGGGTGCCGGGGTCTAAAAATATCTGACAGTGGCCTGTTCCAGTGTTGGGTGACATGAAGCCTGATTCTCTGCTATGACATGAAGCCTGATTCTCTGCTATGACATGAAGCCTGATTCTCTGCTATGGGACCTCTCTCCTCTGTCTGGGTGCCGGGGCCTAAATATCTGACAATGGGCTGTTCCAGTTTTGGGTGACGTGAAGCCTGATTCTCTGCTATCACATGAAGCCTGAATCTCTGCAATGGGACCTCTCTACTCTGTCTGGGTGCTAGGGCCAAAATATCTGACAATGGCCTGTTCCAGTGGTGGGTGACGTGAAGCCTGATTCTCTGCTATGACATGAAGCCTGATTCTCTGCAATGGGACCTCTCTCCTCTGTCTGGGTGCCAGGGCCAAAATATCTGACAATGGCCTGTTCCAGTGGTGGGTGACGTGAAGCCTGATTCTCTGCTATGACATGAAGCCTGATTCTCTGCTATGACATGAAGCCTCAATCTCTGCTATGGGACCTCTCTCCTCTGTCTGGATGCCGGGGCCTAAAAATATCTGACAGTGACCTGTTCCAGTGTTGGGTGACATGAAGCCTGATTCTCTGCAATGGGACCTCTCTCCTCTGTCTGGGTGCCAGGGCCAAAATATCTGACAATGACCTGTTCCAGTGGTGGGTGACGTGAATCCTGATTCTCTGCTATGACATGAAGCCTGATTCTCTGCTATGACACGATGCCCGATTCTCTGCTATGGGACCTCTCTCCTCTGTCTGGGTGCCGGGGCCAAAATATCTGACAATGGCCTGTTCCAGTGGTGGGTGACGTGAAGCCTGATTCTCTGCTATGACATAAAGCCTGATTCTCTGCAATGGGACCTATCTCCTCTGTCTGGGTGCCGGGGTCTAAATATCTTACAGTGGCCTGTTCCAGTGGTGGGTGACATGAAGCCTGATTCTCTGCTATGGGACCTCTCTCCAATTTATATTGGTTAATTTTTATTTATTTTATTTTTATTTTTATTCATTTCCCTATCCACATTTGTTTGCAGGGGATTTAACTACATTGTGCTGCCTTTTGCAGCCCTCTAGCCCTTTCCTGGGCTGTTTTACAGCCTTTTTAGTGCCAAAAAGTTTGGGTCCCCATTGACTTCAATGGGGTTCAGGTTCGGGTCGGGTTCGGATCCCGAACCCGAACATTTCCCGGAAGTTCGGCCGAACTTCTCGAACCCGAACATCCAGGTGTTTGCTAAACTCTAGACAGCACCTTTGGATTGACACTGACATAGGACTCTGGGCAGCTTGTGAAACACGAAGCAGAGGTTCACAAGAAAGATTTCTTGAAGCAGAACTCTCTTAATTTCAAGCCTACCTTGAATTAAATGAAAACAGGTTCACTTTAAAAGCTGTTGTTGCATTTTGCCAACCAGCTACCAGAAGCTCTCTAGGCCGTTACATAGCCTACTGTAAAATGTCTGATTACGCATGGGAAAAATATGATGATTTGACAAATGGTATGGCAGTGGTAAATTCACATACCAAGATCTGCCCCCATACTGTTCTGTACACAAGAGGTAGCTGCTTGTAGTCCACAATAGAAGACACCAGCACTGTACAATATGTGCCAGAAGTAAAGCACTTTTTATTAAATTGACACATACATCAAACAGCCAACATTTCGGGGCCATGCAGGGTCCCTTCTTTTGGCCAACATAGTGACAGTCACTATGTCGCCCAGAAGAAGGGACCCTGTATGGCCCCCAAATGTTGGCTGTTTGACGGACACAGCGCCATCCATGTTGTCACTTCAAGCACCAACCTCTTTCTCAAGGTCTGTATACTGTATGGAGTGCTGATGATTTTGTATTATTAGCTGCTTGTAGTTCCAAGTTACTGTTTGTTAAGCGTAGGTAGCAAAGGTTTTAGCTTGAGATAATCTACTTTTTTATGCACTTCCCATGGACAAGTGAAGTTACCGTTTAATGAAGACTGCGAAAAAAATCAGGACTTAATATGGATATCTCTATGTTTGGGTTTATTTGTTTTTTATTTGTCATTGATTTTCATGAAAACTTTATGATCTTTAGTTTATAAAATGATTTTGTAGAATAAAAATGTTTGAGACACATTTTACTATTCTACTTCTTGATAGTTAGTATTTATTTTTTTGGCTGTAGCTATAATCATTCTTACTTCAAGTGATGCCAGTCCACATTAACTTGTCTTACTACCTGTGTAAAGTCAGTATGCTTCAGCCCTGTTAATGGAGTTCAGAAAAATAAGCAGCACAAATGATCATTTTTACAGCACAAATGCTGCACTAACCAACCAGCCCGGTTTTGCTATTATCTTACAAATAAAACCAGCACAAATGTTAATTTCTACAGTACAAACCAGCACAAACGTAGCACTAACCAACCAGCCCAGTTTCGTGTCTTTTGGCTGTGATGGGGGGCTAGGTGACCTTTGGTGACCTTTCAATAAATGGTTAATAACTCGAAAACGAAAGGAGGTAGAATGGAGATTTAAACGGCACAAACCAGCACAAACGTAGCACTAACCAACCAGCAAGTTTCATGTCTATTTGCTGTTGAAGGGGGGCTGGTGATGTCATCATGCTGAAACAAACAGTTGCTATTATCTTTAAAATAAAAGCAGCACAAATGTTAATTTTTGCGGCACAAAACAGCACAAACGTAGCACTAAAGAAACACACTGGAGTTTTTGTTTGTGCTGTTTGAAGGGGGGCCAGCTTCGCTCACCTTCGGAGGCCAGATAACATACAGGTATGCTGTCTGCCCTACACACAGTCAGTTCATATAAAAAAACGCTCCTAGCTAGAGCACCCTTAGTCAGGGAACACTATCTTGCTATACGCATTTAAACAGTTCTGTAGCTCAGGAGCTAGATAACCCATACAGAGCATGATTCTCTAGGGTTAGGTAAAGTGAGGAGTACTGGCTGCAATAGTGGCGCGCAGCCAGGTCTCCAGCGCTGGTATGGCCATGGTGTATTGCCTATTTTTATACATTTTGTGTGTATATCAATAAAGATTTTTTGTTTTCATTTTAACCATGCCATTCAGGCAGTGAAAGTGACTATGTATATTAGGCCAAAAAATGTCATAAATACGGAAGGGTTTCAAAAGCCCCCGGACCAGACTTTGTTCTCCCACAGCCAGAATGTGGGTAGTAGCAGCACCAGCTATCCTGCCAGAAGTATTATTAGTAGTAGTAGTAGGCCATCGTTCTTGCTCGCTACAGAAAGGCTCAACACTATCATTGAGGAGAAAGATGATGAGGTTGTGGATGGAATGTCTCACTTTTCCTGTTAGTCACAGCAGGATGAAGTGGAGGTGGCTTCTGAGTCTGACACTGTACCTTGGAGCCAGGGATCATAGCTTTTCTCCAGGAGTGCACCTAGCCTTTCTGCCTGATGAGGTGAAAATTAAAATGGCAAAATTGAAATTCTTAGCCTAACCCCTTCCCCTCAGCTCTACAGTAAAGATATATTAAGAAAACATTACAGACAGAGTAACAAAACATACAGGGTAATACAGCATCACATACCTCTTACATCCAATGATGTCTCCTCTTATGTAGGCATCCTATTTCTCATCTTCTCCATTCGGACCAGATTGCCATGATGGCTCATCTCCACGCACACTTACATCTTAGATTACTAACTTTTCAATCATCCTCCTCTTCCCAGTGCCCTAACATTGTTATCCAATACTGTGCCTGCTTTGCTCCCCAATGTTCTCAAATACTACACAGTAGAAATAACAGTGCCATACAGATAAAGTCATAGAGCTCCCAGACTGCCTTCAATAGTAATAGTGCTAAGAATGCATCTGGTAGTAGCAATGCCCTTCAGCAGTTTGGGCATTTTGGGACATGGCCAATGGTAATTGTCTCTATTAGAGTTGAGCGGACACCTGGATGTTTTCGGGTTCACTGGGTTCGGACGAACTTCACAAAAAAGTTTGAGTTCGGGACCCGAAATTGACCCCGAACTAATGGGTTTGAAGTCAATGGGGACCCGAACTTTTTAGCACTAAAATGGCTCTAAAAATGTCATGGAAAGGGCTAGAGGGCTGCAAAATGTGGTTAACAGCAAGTGCTCTGCAAACAAATGTGGATAGGGAAATAACTTTAAATAACATAAAATACGTAAAAAAATAAAATAATAATCTTGATCTAGGAGGACGAGGTCCATATGGAGTATGAGGTTGAGGAGGCAGTGGATGTGGCGGTGTAGGTGGAAGAGGGGTGGAGGAGGAAGAGGTAGCCAGAACTGTTTTTTGGTTTTAATTTTTTTTATTTTATATTTTTTTGGCTTAAATTAGAGTACACCCCAAAACATTGGGAAATATAACCTGTAATAACCCCCTCCAGTCGTGCTAAACACAGGTTCATACAATACACTGGCTGCAGGGCAGGCCAGCACCTCCAAGGCGTGAAGCGCACGTCCCTGTGATCGTCCACGATCCATTTGGATATCTTCTCTATCAACTTTCGATGTTCTTTTCTGAGCCTACCATGTTGATCACGGTTATCGGCGAATCAGGGTTACACGCCGGAGAGGGAGCATGAGAAAGGGAGACCTCATCCAAGGGAGGTCAATGGCTGCAATGGGATGGAGCGGAAATGTGGGACAAGTTATTAAAGCCGATGAATCGAATGAAAGTGCCAATTAAAGACGATTTTTTTAAATTTCAGTCAATGTGACCTATGCAGAGCAGGTGTTTTATTCACAGCCAAAAATTTAAAATGTCACCCAAGAAAGTAACAGAAAAATTTGTGACATTTATTACCCTGTCTAATAGGTAGAGCAGGGGTCTATCACAGCTAAAAATTGTTGAATATCACCCGAAAATGTGACAGAAAAATTAGTGAAATTTATTAAGCTGTCAACTAGGTAGAGCAGGGGTAAATCACACCCACAAATTGGTGAATTTCACCCGAAAATGTAAAAGACAAATTAGTGAAATGTTTTTACCTGTCTACTAGGTAGAGCAGGGGTATATCACACCCAAAAATTTGTGAATTTCACCCGAAAATTTAACAGACAAAATAGTGGTTTTTTTTGTTTGTTTTTTACCTGTCTACTAGGTATGGCATGGGTATATCACACCCATAAAGTAGTGAATTTGACCCGAAAATGTAACGGACAAATTAGTGAAATTACATTAAAAATAAATAAATATGTACAAAAAAAAAATTGATTTATGAGGTGGAGGTCCATATGGAGTAGGAGTAGGAGGCGGAGGACGTAGCGGTGTAGGTGGAAGCGGCAGTGGAGGAGGATGAGGTAGCCAACACTGGTTTTTGGTTTAAATTTTTTAATGTAATCGCTCATGTGTGCCAGGCTGCCCAGAGGCAACGAAAAGCTGTCCTCTGTGGGAGGTGTATCGTCTGTGTCCTCTGTATCCCCCCAGCCACGCACCAGTGATGGCCATGAGCTGGTTTGGGTGCCACCCTGCTGTGAACATGGTTCCTCCTCCTCCATCTCCTCATTCTCCACCTTGTAATCCTCCAGAACTGTGTCCTGTCTGGACAATTGCGTACCTGGAGTTTGTGGATCCAGGAACCCACCCTCGGAGCCACTTGGGAATGACTGTCCGGAAATCCTATGAAATGCCCCCTCTTCCTCCTCCTGTGCCACATCCTCTTCCATCATCGCCAGAAGCATTTTTTCAAGGAGACATAGAAGTGGGATAGTAATGCTGAGAACGGTGTTATTGGCACTGGCCATGTTGGTGGACTACTCAAAACAGCGCAACAAGGAACACAGGTCTCGCATGGAGGCCCAGTCATTGGTGGTGAAGTGGTGATGTTCCGCAGAGCGACTCACCCGTGCGTGCTGCAGCTGAAACTCCACTATCGCCTGCTGCTGCTCGCACAGTCTGGCCAGTATGTTCAAGGTGGAATTCCACCTTGTGGGCATGTCGCATATGAGGCGGTGAGCGGGAAGACCAAAGTTACGCTGGCAGCCGAGCAGCAGCAGGGTGAGAACGCCGAAAGCGCGCACAGACGGTCCACACTTTATGCAGCAGCTCTGACATATCGGGATAATTTTTAAGGAATCTCTGCACCACAAAATTCAAGCAAGGGATGTGCGTCAAACCGGCTAGTCCCAGAGCTGCTACGAAATTTCGCCCTTTATCGCACACCACCAGGTCGGGCTTGAGGCTCACTGGCACCAACCACTCATCGGTCTGTTGTTCAAGGCCAGTCCATAGCTCTTGCACAGTGTGGGGTTTGTCCCCAAAACAGATAAGTTTTAAAACTGTCACGGCCTTTGATCTGAGCTGTGACACTTATGCTACGCTTTCTGTTGCCTGTGGCAACGTGTTGCTGTTTCAGCATGCGGGGGCAGTGTCACGGCCTTTGTGGTGTGTGCTTCCCCTTTCAGTTGTTTCCATCTCTGCTGCGGCAGGTAAGTGTGGATAGCATTTGTTTTGTTGCTGTGTTACTTACCTGCCATATTGCCGATGTCTTCTCTCCTTTACATGTGTTGTATGTTTGGTGTGGGGTTATGATTTGGTGTGTTGTAATGTCTAGCCTGGTGTTCCTTGTCTGGTATGTTTGGTTATTTTTTACAGTATGGTTGCTAGACTTCCTAGCCTGTATGCAGTGCCACAAGGGGCTGCCATGCACCTTGAGGCATGGGGGTCCTGGCGGAGTCTGGTGTGCTGGATACCTGTGTGAGTTGCTGGTACGGTGTCCTGTTTGGTGTTAGGTCTCCGGTACGTATTCACGGGTTCCAGTCGTGGTGGCAGCGGCAGGTAAGTGTGTCATGGAAGAACAGGACGCCTCTCCTCAGCTCCTTTGTGAGGGATTCTCAGGTTGACTCAGGGCCTAAGGTATCCAGGGTATGAGCCTTCCTACCATCCAGGTCCGCTCATACGGTGAGGAGTTAGGGCTAGGTATAGGGATGCATTAGGAGGTGACCTGCTCCCTTATCCTTGCGTTCCTTATCCCCCAGTCATCGTACGGTGGGGGTTTTTCCCCACTTCCCGCTGTGACAAAAACTGCCTGCTGTCGTTTACCCCTGGCTGTGCTGAAGTTGGTGGTGAAGGTGTTACGCTGACCGGATGAGGAGCCGGTAGAGGATGAGGAAGCGGAAAAGGAGGAGAAAGCAACAGGAGGCAAACTGAAGCACCCTGCAATCCTCGGTGGTGGAAGGACATGCGCCAAACTGCTATCCGCCTCAGGCCCAGCCGCCACTGCATTTACCCAGTGTGCTGTTATGGAGATATAACATATCTGACTGTGCTTACTGGTCCACGCAACCTTGCCACAGATGGCGTTGTGCAGTGCACACCTGATTTCCCCCCCCCCACTTTGTTGTACAGGGAAGAAAAGTAGTGGCTGCTGGGCACGACATACTGTGGGACAGCCACTGCCATAAGGCTTTTAAAACTCTCCATCTCCACCAGACGGAATGACAGCAATTTTGAAATGCTGGCATTCAGGGCCAGGGATAACGGGTGGGTAGGGGGTTACTTCCTCTTCCGCTCCAGTGTTTGGGAGATGGAGAGCTGAACGCTTCCGTGGAACATTGTGGAGATGCTTGGTGACCCAGGTGGTGGTGTTCCTGGCAGATCCTCTGTTTTCAGGGTGGCAGGTGGCACTGTCACTCCAGAGGTGGATGAAGAGGCTGAGACTGCAGCAGAAGAGGAAACAGGAGGAGCGAGGGACCTTTCTTGGTTTTTGAGGTGTCTACTCCACTGTAGATCGTGCTTTGCACTTAAATTCCTGGTCATGCAGGTTGTGCTCAGGTTAAGAACGTTTATGCCTCGCTTCAGGCTCTGATTGCTCAGCCTGCAAACCACTCATGTCTTGTCGTCAGCACATTGCCTGAAGAACTACCACGCCAGGGAACTCTTTGGAGCTGGCTTTGGTGTGCTCAGCCCCTTGCTGCGGTGGGCAGTAGCAGGCGTACTGTCTAGGGGACAGCCTCTCCGCTTTTGCATCCTGCTCCCTCTTTTGCTGTGCTGGTGGCTCTCTGCGACCACCACCTCTTCCTCCGAACTACACAGGTCAACTCGCATGACCTTGATTCCATGTGGGGTCGAGGACCTCATCGTACTCCACATCATCTTCCACCCGGTCTTCACCCCTGCCCTCCTTGTCGGTCTTCACCCCTGCCCTCCTTGTCACTTTAGAAAGCCACAGCAGTTGGCACCTTTGCTTCGTCATCATCCGAGATGTGCTGCGATGGTCCTCTCATGTACTCATCTTGAAACATAAGTGGTTGGGGCAGAGCTAGGTGGATGGTCCTGGGTAACCCTGCTAGCAGAGTCATCAAAAAGAAGAAGAGACTGCTATATGACTTGGGGCTCAGACTGCTTGGCTGATTTGCAAAGGGGTAAGGTGAAAGACTGACATTGGCTGCAGATGCCAACTCTGATCTTTCAGCAGGAGACTGGATGGGAGACAATGTAAAGGAACTGGAGGCACTGTCAGCAACCCAATCTACTTATCGCCTGTATTTGTTCAGGCCTCACCATTCATATAGCCACTTAAGCATGACCAAATACCGCTGAGTAAGGTGTTTCACTTGTGCGTGTAGATGGCACAGATCGACCAATCCTTTGTTCAGACAAAGGATTTTGTTTTTGTTTGTGACAATATCCTCTGCCTATCCAATGGCAGAAACTGATGAACTGTGAGGCGGTTTCTGTTGTGGGTTTTCATGCGGACTCGCTTTAGGTTTAGTTCTATTTAAGTGACATAAGTAGGTCACACATTTTGTTGCATGCCATATGTGCAGCAAAATTTGTGTCTTTTCCCCCTTCATGCTAATTTTCTGAAGTGACGTGAAAAGGTGAAAAGGTGAAAAGGTGAAAAGGGTGTGTGTTGTGGGCAGGGAGTGGGCGGTGCAGCAGGCCCGCAACATTTATCTTTATTCATGCCAGATTTTGGGCATGAATAAAGACTTAAATCCTCGACAGCTAGGAGGCTTATTACTTCTGGGCGGACTTTATGGGGCATTTTTTACTACTGGGGTTAATTCAGGGAGCTTTATCACTATTGGGGACAATGTGAGGCATTATTACTACCAGGTGTGTTGTGGGTGCATTATGATTGGGCACAATATGAAAGGCACTAAAATTAATGGAGTCACTCTATGGGAGCATTATCACTCTAGGGGAGCACCCCATAGAATATAAACGTCCTGGGATCTCGGGTTTATATGTAAATGGGCGTTTTAGAACATTGATTTAAAGATAGCAGCTGCACTCTAATCTTGCAGTTGATGAGCCGGGGGGGGGGGGAGGGGGGGGTCGGCGGCGGCTATCAGTGACAGTACGGCAACCTATAGAGAAGGCAGGGACCATTCCTGGATGTTCCTGCCTTCTAGATGTATGTATACACAGTGCTGTAGTTTCAAAAATATGGTCATTTGTTGGGGGGTTTTCACTGTGGGGGTACCAAAAACGATATGGCGCTCCATGCCTTCTGAGCCCTGCCTTGTGCTCGTACAGCAGTTTACAATCACATATGGGATGTTTTGGCAAACTACAGATTCAGGGTAATAAATATTGAGGCTTGTTCTGTTGTTGTCCCTTGATGTATTACAGAAAAAATGGATTGAAATGAAAAATCTGTAAAAAAAAAAAAAAGTGACATTTTGAAATTCCACCTCCATATTGCTTTAATTCATGTGGTTAAGGCCTCATGCACACGGCTGTGCCGTTTTTGCGTTCCACAAACCGCGGATCCGCAAAAAACGGAAGCCGCCCGTGTTGACTTCCGCAATTTGCGGAACGGAACGGGCGTTGGTAATATAAATGCCTATTCTTGTCTGCAAAGCGGCTATGAGCTGTGCGCTGCGATTGGCCAGTGCTGCAGCAAGGGACACGCCTCCTACCAAAAATCAGTCCAGTACAACAGACGGAGCTGAGACACCGGAGCCTATACCGGGCGAACGGAGCGGCGCCCAGGCATACTAGTAAGTGCAGGGGGACCCCTGGGCGCCGCTCTGCCCACAGGTATAGTTAGTTTTTAGTTTGTATACGAGTGAAAGGTCCTCTTTAACCACTTCAACCCCGCTAGCTAAAACCCCCTTCATGACCAGGCCACTTTTTACACTTCTGCACTACCCTAATTTCAACGTTTATCGCTCGGTCATGCAACTTACCACCCAAATGAATTTTACCTCCTTTTCTTCTCACTAATAGAGCTTTCATTTGGTGGTATTTTATTGCTGCTGACATTTTTACTTTTTTTGTTATTAATCAAAATGTAACGATTTTTTTGCAAAAAAATGACATTTTTCACTTTCAGCTGTAAAATTTTGTAAAAAAAACAACATCCATATATAAATTTTTCGCTAAATTTATAGTTCTACATGTCTTTGATAAAAAAAAAATGATTGGGCAAAAAAAAAAAATGGTTTGGGTAAAAGTTATAGCGTTTACAAACTATGGTACAAAAATGTGAATTTCCGCTTTTTGAAGCAGCTCTGACTTTCTGAGCACCTGTCATGTTTCCTGAGGTTCTACAATGCCCAAACAGTAGAAAACCCCACAAATGACGCCATTTCGGAAAGTAGACACCCTAAGGTATTCGCTGATGGGCATAGTGAGTTCATAGAACTTTTTATTTTTTGTCACAAGTTAGCGGAAAATGATGATTATTTTTTATATTTATTTTTTTCTTACAAAGTCTCATATTCCACTAACTTGCGACAAAAAATAAAAAATTCTAGGAACTCGCCATGCCCCTCACAGAATACCTTGGGGTGTCTTCTTTCCAAAATGGGGTCACTTGTGGCGTAGTTATACTGCCTTGGCAATTTAGGGGCCCATATGTGTGAGAAGTACTTTGCAATCAAAATCTGTAAAAAATGACCGGTGAAATCCAAAAGGTGCACTTTGGAATGTGGGTCCCTTTGCCCACCTAGGCTGCAAAAAAGTGTCACACATCTGGTATCGCCGTACTCGGGAGAAGTTGGGGAATGTGTTTTGGGGTGTCATTTTACATATACCCATGCTGGGTGAGAGAAATATCTTGGCAAAAGACAACTTTTCAATTTTTTTTATACAAAGTTGGCATTTGACCAAGATATTTTTCTCACCCAGCATGGGTATATGTAAAATGACACCCCAAAACAAATTTCCCAACTTCTCCTGAGTACGGCGATACCAGATGTGTGACACTTTTTTGCTGCCAAGGTGGGCAAAGGGGCACATATTCCAAAGTGCACCTTTCAGATTTCGCAGGCCATTTTTTACACATTTTGATTGCAAAGTACTTCTCGCACATATGGGCCCCTAATTTGCCAGGGCAGTATAACTACCCCACAAGTGACCCTATTTTGGAAAGAAGACACCCCAAGGTATTCCATGAGGGGCACGGCGAGTTCCTAGAATTTTTTATTTTTTGTCACAAGTTAGCGGAAAATGATGATTTTTTTTTTCTCTTTTTTCCTTACAAAGTCTCATATTCCACTAACTTGTGACAAAAAATAAAAAATTCTAGGAACTCGCCATGCCCCTCACGGAATACCTTGGGGTGTCTTCTTTCCAAAATGGGGTCACTTGTGGCGTAGTTATACTGCCCTGGCAATTTAGGGGCCCATATGTGTGAGAAGTACTTTGCAATCAAAATCTGTAAAAAATGACCAGTGAAATCCGAAAGGTGCACTTTGGAATGCGTGCCCCTTTGCCCACCTAGGCTGCAAAAAAGTGTCACACATCTGGTATCGCCATACTCAGGAGAAGTTGGGGAATGTGTTTTGGGGTGTCATTTTACATATACCTAAGCTGGGTGAGAGAAATATCTTGGCAAAAGACAACTTTTCCAATTTTTTTATACAAAGTTGGCATTTGACCAAGATATTTCTCTCACCCAGCATGGGTATATGTAAAATGACACCCCAAAACACATTCCCTAACTTCTCCTGAGTACGGCGATACCAGATGTGTGACACTTTTTTGCAGCCTAGATGCGCAAAGGTGCCCAAATTCCTTTTAGGAGGGCATTTTTAGACATTTGGATCCCAGACTTCTTCTCACGCCTTAGGGCCCCTAAAAAGCCAGGGCAGTATAAATACCCCACATGTGACCCCACTTTGGAAAGAAGACACCCCAAGGTATTCAATGAGGGGCCTGGCAAGTTCATAGAAATTTTTTCTTTTTGGCATAAGTTAGCGGAAATTGATTTTTTTTTTGTTTTTTCTCACAAAGTCTCACTTTCCGCTAACTTAGGACAAAAATGTAAATCTTTCATGGACTCAATATGCCCCTCAGCAAATACCTTGGGGTGTCTTCTTTCCAAAATGGGGTCAGTTGTGGGGTGGTTGTACTGCCCTGGCATTTGAGGGTCTCCGCAATCATTACACGTATGGCCAGCATTAGGAGTTTCTGCTATTCTCCTTATATTGAGCATACAGGTAATGAGATTTTTTTTTCCGTTCAGCCTCTGGGCTGAAAGAAAAAAATGAACGGCGCAGATTTCTTCATTCGCATCGATCAATGTGGATGAAAAAATCTCTGCCAAAAAAAAAAAAGGAGGGGAAAGGCGTCTGCCAGGACATAGGAGCTCCGCCCAACATCCATACCCAGTTAGCTCGTATGCCCTGGCAAACCAGATTTCTCCATTCACATCAATCGATGTGGATGAATAAATCATTGCCGGGATTTTTATTTTTTTTTTTCATACAAAGTGTTTGCCAAAGCATAGGAACGCCGCCTCCTCCTCAGCTCGTATGCCTCGGCAAACGTATCTGTTACTGCAGAGTAGAAATCTCGTCTTGCAGCGCCGCATACACCGACTTGCGTGTAATCTGACAGCAGCGCAATGCTTCTGTCAGAATGCACATCAGTGCTGCAGCTAGTCGATCGGTTGGTCCACCTGGAAGGTAAAAAAAAAAAAATGAAAAAAACAGGCCGCAACGCAATAATTTTATAAACTTTGGAACAGAATATATAAACTTTAACTTTTTGAACTAAACATTAACCTTTTTGCTTACTGGTGCTTTTTTTTCTTTTTTTTTTACCTTTATAGAACAAACCTCTCCTTCCCCATGGGTCAATGTGCAAAGCGCAAATCGCCCAAAGATGTGGCGAAGTGCATTATGCACTTTGTCCCAGGTGAAAGGAGAGGTTTGCAGCAGCTGTGTGAGTGAATGGGCCCTAATAGCTCTGTGTGCCTGTCCTGGTGAGATGATTCCTATGCTAATAGTGTACCTGTGAGTGGTACTTCCGGAAACACTCTCCAAAACATAGGGCAGGGTGGTCAGGACAGTCAGGACAGAAATAGCGGGTGTCACGCCTTATTCCACTCCTGCTACAGACACAACATCTTTTTCGGGGTGACGGTTGGGTTGAGGTACCAGGAACGACATTGGGGAAATGTCGCTCGTATAGACGGCTAACTACACTGGTGGATGGGGCCACGGAACCTCCTGGGTACAGGAGGTTCTCGATGATCTCTTCCTGAAATTTGAGGAAGGATCCAGTTCTCCCAGCCTTACTGTAGAGAACAAAACTATTATACAGAGCCAATTGAATTAAATATACAGACACCTTCTTATACCAGCGTCTGGTTCTGCGGGAAACTAAATATGGAGACAACATCTGGTCATTGAAGTCCACACCTCCCATGTGAAGGTTATAGTCGTGGACTGAGAGGGGCTTTTCAATGACACGGGTTGCTCGCTCAATTTGTATTGTCGTGTCTGCGTGAATGGAGGAGAGCATGTAAACGTCACGCTTGTCTCTCCATTTCACCACGAGCAGTTCTTCGTTACACAATGCGGCCCTCTGCCCCCTTGCAAGACGGGTGGTAACGAGCCGTTGGGGGAAGCCCGCGCGACTAGTTCGCGCGGTGCCACAGGCACCAATCCGTTCTAGAAACAAATGCCTAAAGAGGGCCACACTTGTGTAAAAATTGTCCACATAAAGATGGTACCCCTTGCCGAATAAGGGTGACACCAAGTCCCAAACTGTCTTCCCACTGCTCCCCAGGTAGTCAGGGCAACCGACCGACTCCAGGATCTGATCTTTTCCCTCATAGATCCGAAATTTGTGGGTATAGCCTGTGGCCCTTTCACAGAGCTTATACAATTTGACCCCATACCGCTTGCTTGGGATGTATTGTTTGAAGCCAAGGCGCCCGGTAAAATGTATCAGGGACTCGTCTACGCAGATGTTTTGCTCTGGGGTATACAAATCTGCAAATTTCAGGTTGAAATGGTCTATGAGGGGCCGAATTTTGTGGAGCCGGTCAAAAGCAGGGTGGCCTCTGGGACGGGAGGCGGTGTTGTCGCTAAAGTGCAGGAAATGCAGGATGGCCTCAAAACGTGCCCTGGACATAGCAGCAGAGAACATGGGCATGTGATGAATTGGGTTCGTGGACCAATATGACCGCAATTCATGCTTTTTACTTAGACCCATGTTTAGGAGGAGGCCCAGAAAAGTTTTAATTTCGGAAGCTTGGACTGGTTTCCACCGTAAAGGCTGGGCATAATAGCTTCCCGGGTTGGCGGTTATAAATTGTGTGGCATACCTGTTTGTTTCGGCCACAACTATGTCTAAGAGCTCCGCAGTCAAGAACAGCTCAAAAAATCCCAGGGCCGAACCGATCTGAGCTGTCTCAACCCGAACTCCAGACTGGGCAGTGAAAGGGAAAACTACAGGTGTGGCTGAAGTTGGGGACTGCCAATCAGGGTTTGCCAGCACCTCAGGGATTCTAGGGGCTCTACGGGCACGTCTTTGCGGTGGCTGCGACGGGGTCACTACTGCTCGTGCCACCGTACCAGCTTCAACTGCCCTTCTGGTGCTCGCCACTTCACCAGGTTGTATGGCAGTGCTGGTACTAGGTCCAGGGAGGACTGCTCTGCTGGTGTATGCCTCACCACGTAATCCGACAGCAGCAGCCCCACTCTGCTGCTCTTGAAGCAGATCCTGCGCAACCTGCGGTCTAGCGACACGGGACCGGGTACGCCTGGTGCTATCAGGGACCTCAGCCTCCTCGTCCGAACTTTGGGTCAGAGAGCCACTGCTTTCTACAGGTTCGTATTCTGACCCGCTAGATTCATCAGATGAGGGTTCCCATTCCTCATCCGACTGGGTCAGAAGCCTGTAGGCCTCTTCAGAAGAATTTTTGACATGTGGGCAACTAAATTTAGGGGTATTCCCTGAGACTACCCAAGAAAAAAAAGCAAGCCTGTCTTACAAAGGGGAGGCTAGCGAAGTACCAGAGGCCGCTGCGGTTGATAAAAAATATCAAAACTGATTTTTTTATCGCCGCAGTGCGTGTAAAGTGAATGTGCAAAATTTTTTTGGGCACTGCGGTGGGGCGGGTGTGGGCGAACGCACGTGTGGGCGACCGATCAGGCCTGATCGGGCAAACACTGCGTTTTGGGTGGAGGGAGAACTAAAGTGACACTAATACAATTATAGATCTGACCGTGATCAGTTTTGATCACTTCCAGATACTATAAAAGTACAAATGCTGATTAGCGATACGCTAATCAGCGAATAACGGACTGCGGTGCGGTGGGCTGGGCGCTAACTGATCCCTAAACTACCTAACCAAGGGGCCTAAACTATACCTAAAACCTAACGGTCAATACCAGTGAAAAAAAAAAGTGACAGTTTGCACTGATTGACAGGGGCGATCAAAGGGGTGATCAAAGGGTTAATTGGGGTTCAGGGGGGTGATCTGGGGCTAAGTGTGTAGTGTTGGTGTACTCACTGTGTAGCCTGCTCCTCTGCTGGATCCAACCGACGAAAAGAACCAGCAGAGGAGCAGGCAGCCATATAACAGATCATATTTACTAATATGATCTGCTATCTGGCACTCTGATTGTTTTTTTTTAAATCATCAGCTTGCCAGCCGCGATCATTGGCTGGCAAGCTGATGACGAAATACTCCTCGACGAAATGCCGGCCCGAACTGCGCATGCGCGGGCCGGCAAAGCGCGTCATCTCCCGTCTCGCGAGATGACGCGTATATGCGTCAGTCTGCGCAGCGCTGCCGCCTCCGGACCGCACATCTGCGTTAGGCGGTCCGGAGGCGGTTAAAAAGGAGCATTGTCAGTACTACATAGCAAACTGATAATGGAACAAAAAATGTAATCTTTTTATCTATACATTTTTAACTTTGGAATTATATTGCCTTATGTTTCTCTAATGTGACGGATTATTCTCTTTTTATTAAGGTATTTCTAAGCACAAGAAGGGGCGCTTGGATTGTAAATCGTGTTTCTGTGAATGGATATCCAGTGGACATTGCAAAGATTTCTCGATTTACAAGCTTACTTCAAAAAGCATTGCCTACTGTGCTGAACTACATAACAGAGAAAGCAATCAATAACAGATGTAATCATGGCAACTATGGACTCCTGCCTCAACACAGGTAAAATGTAGAGCATCCTAAGAAATTATTGATATTTATTTTTTATATTTTTCAGATTGAGAGCAATACATTATAGCATACAGCCACCTCTGTTTATTCCATGTCAAAGCCATATGAAATAAATGTTAATCATGCAAATTTATCTTTAAAGATATATCCAGAAGATTAGCTACTTGTGCAGACAATGTCAAAATATAAAATAATGTTCTATTAATTAGACTATCACAGTTATAACAATGCATTGTAATGTGAAAATCATAATTAAAAGCGAAAAAAGATCAGAGTTTGGAGAAATGGTATTGGTAAGTCAGTTTCAAATCTAATCAAGACATGCTTATAACATATTAGAAATTATCCTAGTACAGAGTGGGAGATCAGGAGGGAAAATTTGTGATTTGGGTAGGTTGGCAGAAATAGAAGACAGAGGAGATGCAGATGATGAAGAACTTTATAGACAGGGGAAACACTTTTTTGGTTTGAGGGCTGCATTGTAACATTGTTCTGTTTTAACCATTTAAGGACCACAGGTTTATACCCCCCTACTGACCAGGCCCTTTTTTACAGATCGGCACTTCACAACTTTAACGGTTTATTGCTCGGTCAAGCAACTTGGCACCCAAATTAATTTTACCTCCTGTTCTTCTCACAAATACAGCTTTCTTTTGGTGGTATTTGATTGCTGCTGAGATTTTTCATTTTTCTGATATTAATCAAAATAAACCGCAATTTTCTCAAAAAAAAGGTGTATTTTTAACTTTTTCTAGTAAAATTGTTCAAATATAATTACATTTCTATACAAGTTTGTGTCAGAATTTATTGTACTACATGTCTTTGATAAAAAATCCAATAAGTGTATATTTATAGGTTTGTGCAAAAGTTATAGTGTTTACAAACTATGGTACAAAAATGAGAATTTCCGCATTTTGAAGCGGCTCTGACTTTCTGAGCACCTGTCATGTTTCTTGAGGTGCTAGAATGCCAGGATAGTATAAATACCCCCCAAATGACCCCATTTTAGAAAGAAGACACCCCAAAGTATTCACAGAGGGGCATGGTGAGTTCATGTATGATTTTTTTTTTTTTCACAAGTTAGTGGAAAATGACACTTTCTGAGGAAAAAAAAATAATATTAAAGTTTCCATTTCTGCTAACTTCTGGCAAAAAAAAGAAGAAAAAATCTCCCACGGGCTCACTATGCCCCTCAGTGAATACCTTGGGGTGTCTACTTTCCGAAATGGGGTCATTTGGAGGTGTGTTTACTGTTCTGGCATTTTGGGCGGGGCTAAATTGTGAGCAACCCTGTAAAGCCTAAAGGTACTCGTTGGACTTTCGGCCCCTTTACGCACCTAGGCTGCAAAAAAGTGTCACACATGTGGTATCAATGTACTCAGAAGAAGTAGGGAAATGTGTTTTGGGGTGTATTTTTACCTATACCCATGCTGGGTGAGAGAAATATCTCTGTAAATTAACAACTTTGTATAAAAAAAATTAAAAGTTGTCATTTACAGAGATATTTCTCACACACAGTATGGGTATCGTATTTTTCGCCCTATAAGACCCACCGGCCCATAAGACACACCTAGGTTTTTGGGGAGGAAAATAAGAAAAAAAATATTTTTTACCAAAAGGTGTGCTTTTGGTGGGTTTGGAACTAATGGTGGTCTGAGGGTGGCACTATTACTGGGGATCTGTGAAGGACACTGTTATGGGGGGATTTGTGGATGACAGACACTGTTATGGGGGGGATTTGTGGATGACAGACACTGTTATGGGGGGGATCTGTGGATGACGGACACTGTTATGGGGGGATCTGTGGATGAAGGACACTGTTATGGGGGGATCTGTGGATGACGGACACTGTTATGGGGGGATCTGTGGATGACGGACACTGTTATGGGGGGGATCTGTGGATGACGGACACTGTTATGGGGGGGATCTGTGGATGACGGACACTGTTATGGGGGGATCTGTGGATGACTGACACACTGTTACAGGGGGGATCTGTGGATGGCACTGTTACAGGGGGATCTGTGGGTGGCACTGTTATATATGTGCCATCCACAGACCCCCCACCCCATAACAGTGCCATCCACAGCCCCCCAGCCCATAACAGTGGCATCCACAGCCCCCCAGCCCATAACAGTGGCATCCACAGACCCCCCCCCCCTTAACTGTGCCATCCATGGATCAGCTTGCCCAAGCAAACGCCCCCCCCCCACCCCGCTGCCCCCGCCCCCGCCTCTGCCGCCCCCAGTATACTAATATTAAATGTCTTATTCAATTAAAATGTATTAGATATGCCCCCTCACTCGTAAATTCCTAATGGTACCTTACATCCTATTCCTAGCTTCTGTAAAGCAGGCAGGGCGGCTGGCGCGTCACTCGCTGACGTCACTTGCCTGCGCCGCCTGCTTCATTCATAAAGTAGGCGGCGCAGGCACGTGACATCAAGGAGTTACGCTGCCGCCCGCCCGGCCTGCATTACAGAACCTAGGAATAGGATGTAAGGTACGATTAGCAATTTAGGAGTGAGGGGGCATATCTAATACATTTTAATTGAATAAGACATTTAATATTAGTATACCGGAGCGGCGGGGCGGGGCTATTGTTAGCATTCGCCCCATAAGACGCAGGGGCATTTCCCCCCCGATTTTTTGGGGGGAAAAGTGCGTCTTATGGGGCGAAAAATACGGTATATGTAAAAATACACCCCAAAACACATTGTTCTACTTCTTCTGAGTACTGCAATACCACATGTGTGACACTTTTTTGCAGCCAAGATGCAATTTTTGCGCAAAGGGGCATACTGCCCTGGCATTTTAGGGGCCCTAAAGCGTGAGAATAAGTCTAAATGTCTAAAAATGCCCTCCTAAAGGATTGGAATTTGGGCCCCTTTGCGCACCTAGGCTGCAAAAAAGTGTCACACATGTGGTATCGCCGTACTCAGGAGAAGTAGGGCAATGTGTTTTCGGGTGTCTTTTCACACATATACATCCTGTGTGTGAGAAATATCTCTGTAAAGGACAACTTTTTCAATTTTTTTATACAAAGTTGTCAATTTACAGATATATTTCTGTCACCCGGCATGGGTATATGTAAAAATACACCCCAAAACACATTGTTCTACTTCTTTTGAGTACTGCGATACCACATGTGTGACACTTTTTTGCAGCCAAGATGCGCAAAGGGGCCCAAATTCCAATGAGTACCTTTAGGATTTCACAGGGCATTTTTACGCATTTGGATTCCATGATGGGTATGGTGAGTTCATGTAAGATTTTATTTTTTGGCACAAGTTAGTGGAATCTGAGACTTTGTAAGAGAAAAAAAAAGAAAAAAAATTCTGCTAACTTGTGGCAAAAAAAAATCTTCTATGAACTCGCCATGCCCCTCAAAAGTTATCTTTATAGCGCCGCAGCGATTTTACGGTGTTTTTGCAGTGATCAGAAAAAAATATATTCTGTCACTGCGGTGGGGCGGACTGAACGCAAGTGTGCGCACAAGATCAGGTCTGATCAGGCGAACACTGCGTTTTTTGTAGAGCCTAAGGTGACCCTAATGTACTGATATAGATCTGATTGCGATCAGTCTTGATCACTTACAGATACTATATAATACTAGTGCTGATTTGCGACAGCGATGACGCTAATCAGCGACTAATCAGTGACTGCGGTGCGGTGAGCTGGGCGCTAACTACCTAACAAGTAGCTAACTAACTGGCGGTGATAAGGGACCCTTAGGCCCCACTCACACGTCCGCAATTCTGTTCCGCATTTTGCGGAACGGAATTGCGGACCTATTTATTTCTATGGGGACAGACTTTGTCCCGCTCGGAACCTGAATTGCGGATCTGCACTTCCGGGTCTGCAGTAAGACGGATTGGGACTAATGCACACTGGTGCAATAATTTGCACTGACTGGGCCAGGTGTAGATATAGTTAATAGTTTTTGTTCGTGACACCAATTGCAATGTGCGCAGGTTATAGTCTCAGGGCCCTTTAAGATGTAATAACTCACATACCAGGTGAGGAATGACAGAGGGGGATAATGTCTCTGTGTAGTTTCAACGCTGTCTCCTGCCTGGGCACGGGTGGACTCCTGGATCCTGGCTCACTTTCAATAAATTGAGTGTTGTCAGTAGGAGTAACTGAGGAACTTTGGTAGTAAGGAATGAGATCCAGACTGGTGATATAATCCAACTTGTCTTTACTTAATGCAGCATAAATCCATATGAGTTACAGCAATAGTCCTTTAGGTCCTAGCAGGTATTGGCAATATGTGGCAGGGATCAATATCTCTTCTGCTTCTTATCATATGCCTGGAGAATCTGTCAGGTATCTATCTTCTGCTCTGTCTATTTTCTGCTTGGTGTGGGCCTTACTAGCTGAGGAGGAATTTGGCTTCTCCTGGACTCTGGATATGTACTAACAGCTTGGCTCACAGGGAATGCTTCTTCCTGGAGGCTGGAGGTGGCTGCTTGCTTGTCAACCAGCTGAGGGTGATGGCTCAGGCTGGGAAGGTTCTCTGGTCTCAACCGAGACAGGGTCCTGACTTGGAAACTCCAACTAACACAACTTTCCCCAAGCAGGGGTGGCTGGTACACTCACTAGACTTCCTCTCCTCCCCATGAGACAGGACATGGGACCGGCCCAATTCTGCTCTCAGAGGGGGGGAACTAAACTGGAATGAACTATTCCAGTCTAGCAATACTAAACTGGCTAAGGTCCTGCTACATACTGCTGCCATCTGCTGGTGCACATGGAAATTACAGCATAATATATAAAACAGGCCTAGAAAATATACATATAATGACAATAATGACAATATAATTAGACTTACAAATAAATGGATAAGCAGGCACACTCTGATTTGGGTCAGTCTATTGATTTATTTATATATCTGTTAATAGTAGAATGTATAATGTATTAAAATAATATAACAATATAATATAGCAAAGTGTAAAAATGTAGTAGGAATGAAGAAGTGTATTTTGCTAATAGAGGGGATAGTTGTGAAATGTAGAAATAAGTGGGTCACCACTAAATGGTTACCAGCTGGTAATTAAAAGGTTGCGCAAAAAAATATTGTGCTATTAAAAATTTAATGAAAAAAAAAAAAGAATGATTGTCCTCTATAAAACAGTCTTTTCATGAAATATATTTAGGCCCATGCACCCAGGCAGATGAGAGAGGTCCCGTAACAGAGAATCTGGCTTCATGTCAGCAGAGAATCAGTCTGCATGTCATAGCAGAGAATCAGGCTTCACGTCAGCCACCACTGTAACAGTCCATTGTCATATATTTAGGCCCAGGCACCCAGGCAGAGGAGAGGTTCATTCAACTTTGGGTAGCCTCGCAATATAATGGTAAAATGAAAATAAAAATAGGATTGAATGAGGAAGTGCCCTGGAGTACAATAATATATGGTTAAGGGGAGGTAGTTAATGTCTAATCTGGACAAGGGACGGACAGGGCCTGTGGGATCCATGCCTGGTTCATTTTTATGAACGTCAGCTTGTCCACATTGGCTGTAGACAGGCGCTGCGTTTGTCTGTAATGATGCCCCCTGCCGTGCTGAATACACGTTCAGACAAAACGCTGGCCGCCGGGCAGGCCAGCACCTCCAAGGCATAAAAGGCTAGCTCTGGCCACGTGGACAATTTAGAGACCCAGAAGTTGAATGGGGCCGAACCATCAGTCAGTACGTGGAGGGGTGTGCACACGTACTGATCCACCATGTTAGTGAAATGTTGCCTCCTGCTAACACGTTGCGTATCAGGTGGTGGTGCAGTTAGCTGTGGCGTTGACAAAACTTTTCCAAATCTCTGCCATGCTAACCCTGCCCTCAGAGGAGCTGGCCGTGACACAGCTGCCTTGGCGACCTCTTGCTCCTCCTCTGCCTTGGCCTTGGGCTTCCACTTGTTCCCCTGTGACATTTGGGAATGCTCTCAGTAGCGCGTCTACCAACGTGCGCTTGTACTCGCGCATCTTCCTATCACGCTCCAGTGCAGGAAGTAAGGTGGGCACATTGTCTTTGTACCGTGGATCCAGCAGGGTGGCAACCCAGTAGTCCGTACACGTTAAAATGTGGGCAACTCTGCTGTCGTTGCGCAGGCACTGCAGCATGTAGTCGCTCATGTGTGCCAGGCTGCCCAGGGGTAAGGACAAGCTGTCCTCTGTGGAAGGCGTATCGTCATCGTCCTGCGTTTCCCCCCAGCCACGCACCAGTGATGGGCCCGAGCTGCGTTGGGTGCCACCCTGCTGTGACCATGCTTCATCCTCATCCTCCTCCACCTCCTCCTCATCCTCGTCCTCCAGTAGTGGGCCCTGGCTGGCCACATTTGTACCTGGCCTCTGCTGTTGCAAAAAACCTCCCTCTGAGTCACTTCGAAGAGACTGGCCTGAAAGTGCTAAAAATGACCACTCTTCCTCCTCCTCCTCCTCCTCCTGGGCCACCTCCTCTTCCATCATCGCCCTAAGTGTTTTCTCAAGTAGACATAGAAGTGGTATTGTAACACTGATAACGGCGTCATCGCCACTGGCCATGTTGGTGGAGTACACGAAACAGCGCAACAGGGCACACAGGTCTCGCATGGAGGCCCAGTCATTGGTGGTGAAGTGGTGCTGTTCCGCAGTGCGACTGACCCGTGCGTGCTGCAGCTGAAACTCCACTATGGCCTGCTGCTGCTCGCACAGTCTGTCCAGCATGTGCAAGGTGGAGTTCCACCTGGTGGGCACGTCGCATATGAGGCGGTGAGCGGGAAGGCCGAAGTTACGCTGTAGCGCAGACAGGCGAGCAGCGGCAGGATGTGAACGCCGGAAGCGCGAACAGACGGCGCGCGCTTTATGCAGCAGCTCTGACATGTCGGGGTAGTTGTGAATGAACTTCTGTACCACCAAATTCAGCACATGCGCCAAGCAAGGGATGTGCGTCAAACCGGCTAGTCCCAGAGCTGCAACGAGATTTTGCCCATTATCGCACACCACCAGGCCGGGCTTGAGGCTCACCGGCAGCAACCACTCGTCGGTCTGTTGTTCTATACCCCGCCACAACTCCTGTGTGTTGTGGGGCCTGTCCCCCAAACATATGAGTTTCAGAATGGCCTGCTGACGTTTACCCCGGGCTGTGCTGAAGTTGGTGGTGAAGGTGTGTGGCTGACTGAATGTGCAGGTGGAAGAAGAGGAGGAGGAAGCTGAGTAGGAGGAGGTGGCAACAGGAGGCAAAGAATGTTGCCCTGCGATCCTTGGCGGCGGAAGGACGTGCGCCAAACAGCTCTCCGCCTGGGGCCCAGCTGCCACTACATTTACCCAGTGTGCAGTTAGGGAGATATAGCGTCCCTGGCCGTGCTTACTGGTCCACGTATCTGTGGTTAGGTGGACCTTGCCACAGATGGCATTGCGCAGTGCACACTTGATTTTATCGGATACTTGGTTGTGCAGGGAAGGCACGGCTCTCTTGGAGAAGTAGTGCCGGCTAGGAAAAACATACTGTGGGACAGCAAGCTACATGAGCTGTTTGAAGCTGTCTGTGTCCACCAGCCTAAATGACAGCATTTAATAGGCCAGTAGCTTAGAAATGCTGGCATTCAGGGCCAGGGATTGAGGGGGGCTAGGTGGGAATTTACGCTTTCTCTCAAATGTTTGTGAGATGGAGAGCTGCACGCTGCCGTGTGACATGGTTGAGATGCTTGGTGACAGAGGTGGTGGTGTTGGTGGTACATCCCCTGTTTGCTGGGCGGCAGGAGCCAACGTTCCTCCAGAGGCGGAGGAAGAGGCCGAGGCGGCAGCAGCAGAAGAGGCCGAGGCGGCAGCAGCAGAAGAGGCCGAGGCGGCAGCAGCAGAAGAGGTAGCAGGGGGTGCCTGAGTGACTTCCTTGGTTTTAAGGTGTTTACTCCACTGCAGTTCATGCTTTGCATGCAGGTGCCTGGTCATGCAGGTTGTGCTAAGGTTCAGAACGTTAATGCCTCGCTTCAGGCTCTGATGGCACAGCGTGCAAACCACTCGGGTCTTGTCGTCAGCACATTGTTTGAAGAAGTGCCATGCCAGGGAACTCCTTGAAGCTGCCTTTGGGGTGCTCGGTCCCAGATGGCGGCGGTCAGTAGCAGGCGGAGTCTCTTGGCGGCGGGTGTTCTGCTTTTGCCCACTGCTCCCTCTTTTGCTACGCTGTTGGCTCGGTCTAACCACTGCCTCTTCCTCCGAACTGTGAAAGTCAGTGGCACGACCTTCATTCCATGTGGGGTCTAGGACCTCATCGTCCCCTGCATCGTCTTCCACCCAGTCTTGATCCCTGACCTCCTGTTCAGTCTGCACACTGCAGAAAGACGCAGCAGTTGGCACCTGTGTTTCGTCATCATCAGAGACATGCTGAGGTGGTATTCCCATGTCCTCATCATCAGGAAACATAAGTGGTTGTGCGTCAGTGCATTCTATGTCTTCCACCGCTGGGGAAGGGCTGGGTGGATACCCTTGGGAAACCCTGCCAGCAGAGTCTTCAAACAGCATAAGAGACTGCTGCATAACTTGAGGCTCAGACAGTTTCCCTGGTATGCATGGGGGTGATGTGACAGACTGATGGGCTTGGTTTTCAGGCGCCATCTGTGCGCTTTCTGCAGAAGACTGGGTGGGAGATAATGTGAACGTGCTGGATCCACTGTCGGCCACCCAATTGACTAATGCCTGTACCTGCTCAGGCCTTACCATCCTTAGAACGGCATTGGGCCCCACCAAATATCGCTGTAAATTATGGCGGCTACTGGGACCTGAGGTAGTTGGTACACTAGGATGTGTGGCTGTGGCAGAACGGCCACGTCCTCTCCTAGCACCAGAGGGTCCACTAACACCACCACGACCATGTCCGCGTCCCTTACTAGATGTTTTCCTCATTGTTACCGTTCACTACAATAAGAAAAATATTATTTGGCCCAGTGTATTGAATTCAAATTCAGGCCTTTTTTTACAGACACCTAACACTATCTGGCTATCTATTTAGGTACCGTATTACACTAATACAGGCACAGCAGTAACAACAGATTTAGCTGTATATAAATTTGAGGCCTAGTATTTAGGCGCTGGGTGACAGGTATAGGTTTACTGACAGAATTAGACTTGGAAATGCACAGTAGCGTGTGTGTGAAGTTATTCAGAATGACCCTATGTGCACCTTGAATCTTATATACCCTTTTAGGGTTAGATTTAAAATAGCTCTGATACAACAGAAACCACTAAATTAGGAAATTGCTAAATTGGGAATTGTATTTTAACCCAGAACAAAAACTGTGCTTTGACGGACACTAAATAACTTGACCAGCCACAGCAGTAACGACAGATTTAGCTGGATATAAATTTGAGGCCTATTATTTAGGCGCTGGGTGACAGGTATAGGTTTACTGACAGAATTAGACTTGGAAATGCACAGTAGCGTGTGTGTGAAGTTATTCAGAATGACCCTATGTGCACCTTGAATCTTATATACCCTTTTAGGGTTAGATTTAAAATAGCTCTGATACAGCAGAAACCACTAAATTAGGAAATTGCTAAATTGGGAATTGTATTTTAACCCAGAACAAAAACTGTGCTTTGACGGACACTAAATAACTTGACCAGCCACAGCAGTAACGACAGATTTAGCTGGATATAAATTTGAGGCCTATTATTTAGGCGCTGGGTGACAGGTATAGGTTTACTGACAGAATTAGACTGGGATATGGCCAAAAAATAACCACACTATTGCTGGTTAAATGCACTTGGTGTGACAGCTTGACCCTGATGTAGGATTTAGCCAAAAAACAACCACACCATTGAGGGTTAAATGCACTTGGTGGCAGCTTGTGCTGGCGCACCACAAGACACGAAATGGCCGCCGATCACCCCAGAAAAAAGTGACTGAAAAACGCTCTGGGCAGCCTAAAAACAGTGAGCAATTCAATAACAGCAGTTCATTCATCCACAGCTGCAGATCGATCTCTGAATGAAGTCTTTTGGAGGATTTAATCACTGCCTAATCTCGCCCTAACGTCGCAGCTGCAACCTCTCTCTATACTGATCAGAGCAGAGTGATGGGCGGCGCTATGTGACTCCAGCTTAAATAGAGGCTGGGTCACATGGTGCTCTGGCCAATCACAGCCATGCCAATAGTAGGCATGGCTGTGACGGCCTCTTGGGGCAAGTAGTATGACGCTTGTTGATTTGCAGCCTTTCAAAAAGCGCCAAGAAAGCGACGAACACCGAACCCGGACTTTTACGAAAATGTCCGGGTTCGGGTCCGTGTCACGGACACCCCAAAATTCCGTACGAACCCGAACTATACAGTTCGGGTTCGCTCATCCCTACTGCTTATCCATTTATTTTCATTCATTTTGCCTTTGACTGGGTGAGTCAGTTCTAGCAGCTTTGCACCTTGATCATCTGCTTGAATAGTAGAGCCGTCTATTCCATTTTCCCTCTATAATTACACTTAACATGTGGTAGCAGGGAAAAAGAGTTTGGTAACATAACTCCGGGATGTTACAGGTTCGCACTTCCGTTCCGCAAAAATATAGAACATGTCCTATTCTTGTCTGCGATTGCGGACAAGAAAATACATTTTCTATATAGTTCTGGCAATGTGCAGATCCTCAAAATGTGGAAAGCACATTGCCGGTGTCCGTGTTTTGCGGATCCGTGGATCCGTAAAACACATACGGACGTCTGATTGGAGCCTTACAGGGGGGTGATCAATGACGGGGGGGTGATCAGGGAGTCTATATGGGGTGATCAGGGGTTAATAAGGGGTTAATAAGAGACAGGGGGGGTGTGTGTGTGTAGTGTAGTGTGGTGCTTGGTTCTACTTATAGAGCTGCCTGTGTCCACTGGTGGTCGATCCAAGCAAAAGGGACCACCAGAGGACCAGGTAGCAGGTATATCAGACGCTGTTAACAAAACAGCATCTAATATACCTTTCTGATGCGATTTTTATAACTTCTACAGCCTGCCAGCGAATGATCATCGCTGGCAGGTTGTAGTTTAACTTCAGAGCTGCCCGCCGCCGTGAACGCGTGCGCTCACGCAAAATCTTGGGTCTCACAAGATGACGCCAATAGGCTTTGCTGAGACCTGAGAGTGCCGCCACACTGACGCCTTTCGCCGTTACAGTGGCGGCAGGAGGTTAAGGAGCTGCAAAAAATGTTTATCAGGTCTTGTTTACATAGGCCAATTACTCAAGCAGATGCAAAGTGAAGAAAGGAGGAATGATCTCTATTGCAGTCGTTCTCTCTCATTCAGTCTATTTATTATTGGCAGCACATCTCTGATTACACACAGAAATGTGCTGCCAATAATAGTGTGTCTTTCAACCTGATGAAAGATGCCATTCATCTGACAATGAGCATTTACTGGTTTATTGGCTGACTGGTTGCATGATTACAGAGGGCAGTTATCAGGAATAACTGTTCCTATGAACGCGAGTTTCTGATAAGTGTCCGGAATATTATGCTGTGTAAAAGGGCCTTAAGTGGAGACATTTCCTCAACTGCTATCCTACCTCCTATTCATAAATGAGCGTTTTCCTGCACTGCAGAGGATGGCACTCTTTGGTTATTACTGCCTCCTGTCCCACAGTGATAGGTTATATGTGTGGCAGGTGCCATGCAGTAACCAGTAAGTACGTTCCTTTGCTAGTGCGGGAAAGTGCTCATTGGTTAACCCTTTAATGACCAGGCCTGAAAAGGCCTTAAATAGGTTGTGTAGGCCATGTACAGGTGAAACTCAAAAAATTTGAATATTGTGCAAAGTTCATTTATTTCAGAAATCCAACTTAAAAGGTGAAACTAATATATGCGATAGACTCATTACATGCAAAGCGAGATATTTCAAGCCTTTATTTGTTATAATTTGGATGATTATGGCTTATAGTTTATGAAACCCCAAAGTCACAATTTTGAGATACCCTTTGCTCAGGGGGCATGGATTAATTGGCTGACTAGAGTGTGACACTTTGAGCCTAGAATATTGAACCTTTTCACAAAATTCTAATTTTTAGCTGCATTAATGCAATTCCTTTTAATTTGCATTACTGAAATAAATGGACTTTTGCACGATATTCAAATTTTTCGAGTTTCACCTGTATATTGATGACCTATTGTCAGGATAGATCATAAATATCAGATCGGCGGGGGTCACTTGAATGAAGCGAGTACCCCTAATTACACTGCATCACCGCTCCTGAGGGGACAAATCGTAGTGTAATGAAAAAGAAGCAGTGCTTGTATGGAGTGCCACCTCCTCTTCAAACAGCTGATTGGCGGGGGTGTCGGGTGTTGCACCCCCACTGATCTGATATATGATATTGATAACCTATCCTGACGATAGTAATATATATATGGCCTGCACAATCCCTTTAATGATCTTTCTTTTATGATTTAGCTCGCATTGTGGTTTAATGGTTGTAACTTTTTATTTGTTGGACTACAAAAATATTTTTACATGACACATCACCAGTTTTCGCTATTTTGTTTTATTTTATTATTTTTATTTAGGGAAAACAATTTTTTAAAAAGCTCCTTATTCTTTAAATACGCAAACTGACGCAAAATAAATGAGTAAAATGAGTTCCCTATTTTGTGTTTGTCGTTGATATATAATATGTATAGTTTTGCATGAATGGAGCAATAATGGCAATGGGTGTTATTATTCTTTCTTTTATTTGTATTTTATTACATATATATATATATATATATATATATACATTTATATATTATTATTATTATTATTATTTATTTATTTATTTTTTATGTATTTCTGGCACATAATATGTCCTCCAAGAGGGCATTAAAAGACTTCTGGGGACCAATGACACTTTTTAAATTTGTACCTTTTCCACTATAAGGCTTCTTTCACACAGCTAGTGTCTGGTCACTGTTTGATTATTGCTTTTTAGTTGTGATTTGTGAGCCAAAACATGGAGTGGAGTCTATACCATAATGGTAATGGAAAGGCTTGCACCTACTCTGTGCTTTTGACCTGCACCTGGTTTTGGCTGACAATCACTGATTAAAATCACTGATCAAACCCTGACTGTGCGAAAGCAGCATATTAGGCCAAGTTCACATTTCATTTATTTGGTCAGTTATTTCAATCGGTTATTATAAGCCAAAACCAGTTGTGAAGCCTACTTAGATCATCAGGTGTAATTTAACGATTTGCACCTATTCTGTGTTTTTGACCAGCGCCTGGTTTTGGCTCAGAATAAAGCCTCATGCAGACGTCAGTGTTTCACAGACATGTGCTGTACGTGTTCTCCACGGACAGCACACTAGTGTTGCTCACGAATATTCGAATTGCGAATTTTAATCGCGAATATCGGCACTTCGAGAATTCGCGAATATTTCGAATATCGCAAAATATATTCGTAATTGCGAATATTTGATTTTTGGGAAAATACCAGTTCATGCGAATTTTTCAATGCGAATTTTATGCGAATTTTCGCAATCAAGAAAATAATGCCTGGAGATCATGAATTCGCAAATTCTCGAATATATGGCGAATATTCGCCCAAATATTCGCGAAATATCGCGAATTCGAATATTGCCCCTGCCGCTCATCACTACAGCACACGTCCCTATTCATTTTAATGTGTGTGTTTTCACACATCAGTGTTTCAGCATGGCCCGTGGGTCAGTTTTTTTTTACCACGGATACATGCATTTTCTCTGTGTTTCACGCCCATTATAGTCTATGGGTCAGTGAAAACCACGGATGCCATCCGTGTTTCACGGATCATTAACAAGAGATTCTTTGAAAATTATTTTTCTGCTTTTGGGTGTTAGTGAAACACGGATGCAACACGGACAGCAAAAAACGGACCCACCGACCTAACACGGATCTGTCACGGGAGAAAACACGGATTGAACATGGTCCGTGTTACCACTGATCCAAAACTGACGCGAACGTCTGCGTGAGGCATAACTGATCAAAATAACAGATCAAATAACTGAAGTGTGAACTCAGCCTTACTGGAGCACCCAGGGGAGCCCCAGTTACAGGAGAAAACAGTAACCTGTGGGGTCATTATACACAATCAAACTGATCATGGTCTGCTATGGGAGCTGCAAACTGTGTGCGCTGTCTATAATATAGACTAATAATAGGGTTTGAAGTCTGTTGCAGAAGATAAAGTTCTGAAATCTAACCAGTGTAAAGATTTATAGAGATCAGAGAAGTTAGCATAACCACTATTTTGTAAAATCACACTGCCATCTTGATGGGTTAGAGCAGAGCCAGTCCTGTCATATGTAAAATAACACCAAATAATAAATGACACATTTTAATCAAATGTAACTCCAAGACAGTGGGTCTGTTTGTTTGCACAGAGGAACATCAGATTCTACTGAGATGGGAAATAATACTCATTCAATTGACTGGGACAAACCTGCAATACTGAGAACTAGGATTGAGATAATTGAGCTTGAGATCCTAGATCCGAAGTTGATTTGTATAAAACGCTTCATTTTAATGCTGTTTCTGTAAGCATTAAAATCTATTGGCTCCATTAAGTCAAACTTTGTATAGCTCGAAGTTGCACTAGACTTCGGTGAATTACTATAGTATTCCTATCTGTGTTTTAAAAAACATTTTAAAATAGGAATTCGAAGTGGACTTTGTACCAAGGAGATAATAAATTTGAATGCTGTAAGTTTTTAAACGAATCGACCTCAGGTCTATAATCCGAAGCTCAATTCGCTCAAGCCTACTCACAACAGCTAACAGCCACTTCTAAGTATGCTGTAGTCTGGTGCACAGACTGAATTAAACACTAAAAAGTGCAGCAGTTCCCACAAAGAGCTGATCAGTTGGATTTTCTAGGTTGTCTCCCCAATGATCTGATGGCCTAAACTAAGGGATCTCAGATAGCTCCTTTAAAATACAAGTGCAGAGACCAATTTAGACATGTTTTTAATATAATGGTCTGAAATATATTTAATACAATAATATTCCTTTACAGATATAATAGCCAACATCCAACAGTCAACGATGACCTTCCAAATCGCATCATATCCGGATTTGTTCAGATTAGGCCAAATATCAAGGCATTTACAGATACTGGTGTCATCTTTGAAGATGGAACAAAAGAGGAAAATATTGATGCAGTCATCTTTGCTACAGGATACAGTTTTTCTTTCCCATTTTGTGAAGAAAGTGTCATCAACGTTAAGGGGAACAAGATTGCCTTATACAAATTTATGTTTCCTTACCATTTGGAAAAGCCCACGCTAGCAATAGTGGGACTCATTCAGCCAATTGGTGCTATCATGCCAATTTCAGAGCTTCAGTCTCGCCTGGCAACCCAAGTTTTTAAAGGTATTGGGGCCCATTTACAATAGTGTCTATGCCTGTTTTCATGTGTAAAAAGCCTGTCCTTAAAAATGATTTTAGGGATTTAGGTTACAAGCTCAGGGCAAGGATCTCAAAGGTAGTGTTTTCTGAAATACTACCTGTACCACAAGACACACCAGAAATGCAGCAGGAGATAAGGGAGGTTAACAAGTGGCTTAAGAACTGGTGTAGGAAGGAGGGGTTTGGGTTCCTGGAGAACTGGGCCGACTTCTCTGCCGGCTACAGGCTCTATCATAGGGATGGGCTGCACCTCAATGGGGAAGGTGCAGTTGTTTTGGGGGAGAACATGGCTAGAAGGTTGGAGGAGTGTTTTAAACTAGGGACTGGGCGTTAGGGTAATTGCATTATAGGAGGGGAAGATAGTGCAGATAAAGACCTGGGGCGAGGTAATGAAATGCATGGAGGCAAAAACAATAATAAAATACTGATTGGTATATTGGGTGGCTTATAACAAACTCCTGAGTCCACAGAAAATCTACTACTAAAAGAGATAGATGGGGCGGCAAATCATGAGGTCGTTATTATGCGGGACTTCAACTACCCAGATATAGACAGGGAAACTGAAAGCTGTAGATCTCATAAAAAAAAAGGTCCTTGGCAAAAACCAAAGACAACTACCTTTCCCAACTGGTTCAGGACCCGACTGGACTTAGTACTAACCAATAGACCTGACAGAACAACAGGTGTGCAGGTTGGGGAACATAGTGACCATAACAAAATTAACTTTCCATTTGTCATTCAATAGAGAGATTCTTCAGGGAGGCACAAAAATACCAAACTTAAAAAAACTTTAAAAAATAACTAAATTTGACCAACTAAGACAATGTCCTTGACAATAAAAATGCTGCCACAAAATTTAATATTTTTAAAACCATCCTAAACTCTAATTGTGAGAGGTACATAGCTTATGAGAAAGGAAAGGGAAAAGGATGAGGAACAAAAAAAACAACAATGTGGATAAATAGAATGTAAAGGAAGCGGTAAGTGACAAAATGAAAGCATTTAAATAACTAAAACAGGAGGGTGGTGAGGAAACATTGAAAATCTATAAGGAAAAAAGGAAAGAAATAGAATGTGTAAAGGACAAATAAAAGCAGCCAAACTGGAGACAGAGAGATTTATTGCAAAGAGAGTAAAACTAACCCTAAAATGTTCTTTAATTATCTAAATGGCAAAAAGTATAAATCTGAGGGTGTTGGCCCTCTACAGAGTAATGAAGGGGGAGTTGCAGAGGGCAATGAGGAGAAAGCAAAGCTATTAAATATTTTTTTTCTCCACTGTATTTACTGAGGAAAATAAACTGTGAGAGGAAATGCTAAATATAAGTAAAAGTAAATTTCCCATTAAAAGTGGCCTGTCTGACCCATGAAGAAGTGCAGCAATGTCTTAAAAAGATTACAATAGACAAATGGCATACACTCCCGTATCCTAAGAGAAGTAAGTAATATCATAGACGGACCCTTATTTCTGATATTTAAGGACTCTATATTGACAGGGAGTGTTCCACAGGATTGGCACTTAGCATGTGGTGCCAATATTCAAAAAGGGGTCAACAACAGAGCCCCAAAATGATAAGCAGGTAAGTTTAACATATGTGGTGGGTAAACTTTTTGAAAGTTTTCTAAGAGATGTTACCTCAATGAAAATAAGTAAATAATGCCATATCAGCATGGCTTAATGAGGGATTTTATCAGTTTCTATGATTAGATACGTTCTAGACTTGACCAGAGTGAGTCAATGGATGTCATATATCTTGACTTCTCCAAAGTATTTGATACTTTGCCACATAAAAGGTTAGTATATAAAATGAGAATGCTTGGACTGGGAGAAAATGTGTGTATGTGAGTAAGTATAGTAGCTGTCTCAGTGATAGAAAACAGAGGATGGTTATTAACGGTACAGACTCAGATTGGGTCAGTGTCACCAGTGGAGAATTACAAGGTTCAGTATTGGGCCGTATTTTCTTAAATATATTTATTAATGATCTTGTACAAGGCTTGCACATTAAAATATACATTTTTGCAGATGACACTAAACTGTGTAAAGTAATTAACATACAGGGAGTGCAGAATTATTAGGCAAATGAGTATTTTGACCACATCATCCTCTTTATGCATGTTGTTTTACTCCAAGCTGTATAGGCTCGAAAGCCTACTACCAATTAAGCATATTAGGTGATGTGCATCTCTGTAATGAGAAGGGGTGTGGTCTAATGACATCAACACCCTATATCAGGTGTGCATAATTATTAGGCAACTTCCTTTCCTTTGGGAAAATGGGTCAAAAGAAGGACTTGACAGGCTCAGAAAAGTCAAAAATAGTGAGATATCTTGCAAAGGGATGCAGCACTCTTAAAATTGCAAAGCTTCTGAAGCGTGATCATCGAACAATCAAGCGTTTCATTCAAAATAGTCAACAGGGTCGCAAGGAGCGTGTGGAAAAACCAAGGCGCAAAATAACTGCCCATGAACTGAGAAAAGTCAAGTGTGCAGCTGCCAAGATGCCACCTGCCACCAGTTTGGCCACATTTCAGAGCTGCAATATCACTGGAGTGCCCAAAAGCACAAGGTGTGCAATACTCAGAGACATGGCCAAGGTAAGAAAGGCTGAAAGACGACCACCACTGAACAAGACACACAAGCTGAAACATCAAGACTGGGCCAAGAAATATCTCAAGACTGATTTTTCTAAGGTTTTATGGACTGATGAAATGAAAGTGAGTCTTGATGGGCCAGATGGATGGGCCCGTGGCTGGATTGGTAAAGGGCAGAGAGCTCCAGTCCGACTCAGACGCCAGCAAGGTGGAGGTGGAGTACTGGTTTGGGCTGGTATCATCAAAGATGAGCTTGTGGGTAGAGTTGAGCGAACACCTGGATGTTCGGGTTCGAGAAGTTCGGCCGAACATCCCGGAAATGTTCGGGTTCGGGATCCGAACCCGATCCGAACTTCGTCCCGAACCCGAACCCCATTGAAGTCAATGGGGACCCGAACTTTTCGGCACTAAAACGGCTGTAAAACAGCCCAGGAAAGGGCTAGAGGGCTGCAAAAGGCAGCAACATGTAGGTAAATCCCCTGCAAACAAATGTGGATAGGGAAATTAATTAAAATAAAAATTAAATAAATAAAAATTAACCAAAATCAATTGGAGAGAGGTTCCATAGCAGAGAATCTGGCTTCCCGTCACCCACCACTGGAACAGTCCATTCTCAGATATTTAGGCCCCGGCACCCAGGCAGAGGAGAGAGGTCCCGTAACAGACAATCTGGCTTCATGTCAGCAGAGAATCAGTCTTCATGTCATAGCAGAGAATCAGGCTTCACGTCACCCACCACTGTAAGAGTCCATTTTCATAAATTTAGGCCCAGCACCCAGGCAGAGGAGAGAGGTCCCGTAACAGAGGATCTGGCTTCATGTCAGCAGAGAATCAGTCTGCATGTCATAGCAGAGAATCAGGCTTCACGTCAGCCACCACTGCAACAGTCCATTGTCATAAATTTAGGCCCAGCACCCAGGCAGAGGAGAGAGGTCCCGTAACAGAGGATCTGGCTTCATGTCAGCAGAGAATCAGTCTGCATGTCATAGCAGAGAATCAGGCTTCACGTCAGCCACCACTGCAACAGTCCATTGTCATAAATTTAGGCCCAGCACCCAGGCAGAGGAGAGAGGTCCCGTAACAGACAATCTGGCTTCATGTCAGCAGAGAATTAGTCTGCATGTCATAGCAGAGAATGAGGCTTCACGTCAGCCACCACTGCAACAGTCCATTGGCATATATTTAGGCCTAGCACACAGGCAGAGGAGAGAGGTCCCGTAACAGACAATCTGGCTTCATGTCAGCAGAGAATCAGTCTGCATGTCATAGCAGAGAATGAGGCTTCACGTCACCCACCACTGCAACAGTCCATTGGCATATATTTAGGCCTAGCACACAGGCAGAGCAGAGAGGTCCCGTAACAGACAATCTGGCTTCATGACAGCAGAGAATCAGTCTGCATGTCATAGCAGAGAATGAGGCTTCACGTCACCCACCACTGCAACAGTCCATTGGCATATATTTAGGCCTAGCACACAGGCAGAGTAGAGAGGTCCCGTAACAGACAAACTGGCTTCATGTCAGCAGAGAATCAGTCTGCATGTCATAGCAGAGAATGAGGCTTCACGTCACCCACCACTGCAACAGTCCATTGGCATATATTTAGGCCTAGCACACAGGCAGAGCAGAGAGGTCCCGTAACAGACGATCTGGCTTCATGTCAGCAGAGAATCAGTCTGCATGTCATAGCAGAGAATGAGGCTTCACGTCACCCACCACTGCAACAGTCCATTGGCATATATTTAGGCCTAGCACACAGGCAGAGCAGAGAGGTCCCGTAACAGACAATCTGGCTTCATGACAGCAGAGAATCAGTCTGCATGTCATAGCAGAGAATGAGGCTTCACGTCACCCACCACTGCAACAGTCCATTGGCATATATTTAGGCCTAGCACACAGGCAGAGCAGAGAGGTCCCGTAACAGACAATCTGGCTTCATGTCAGCAGAGAATCAGTCTGCATGTCATAGCAGAGAATGAGGCTTCACGTCACCCACCACTGCAACAGTCCATTGGCATATATTTAGGCCTAGCACACAGGCAGAGCAGAGAGGTCCCGTAACAGACGATCTGGCTTCATGTCAGCAGAGAATCAGTCTGCATGTCATAGCAGAGAATGAGGCTTCACGTCACCCACCACTGCAACAGTCCATTGGCATATATTTAGGCCTAGCACACAGGCAGAGCAGAGAGGTCCCGTAACAGACAATCTGGCTTCATGTCAGCAGAGAATCAGTCTGCATGTCATAGCAGAGAATGAGGCTTCACGTCACCCACCACTGCAACAGTCCATTGGCATATATTTAGGCCTAGCACACAGGCAGAGCAGAGAGGTCCCGTAACAGACGATCTGGCTTCATGTCAGCAGAGAATCAGTCTGCATGTCATAGCAGAGAATGAGGCTTCACGTCACCCACCACTGCAACAGTCCATTGGCATATATTTAGGCCTAGCACACAGGCAGAGCAGAGAGGTCCCGTAACAGACAATCTGGCTTCATGTCAGCAGAGAATCAGTCTGCATGTCATAGCAGAGAATCAGGCTTCACGTCAGCCACCACTGCAACAGTCCATTGTCATAAATTTAGGCCCAGCACCCAGGCAGAGGAGAGAGGTCCCGTAACAGACAATCTGGCTTCATGTCAGCAGAGAATTAGTCTGCATGTCATAGCAGAGAATCAGGCTTCATGTCAGCCACCACTGCAACAGTCCATTGGCATATATTTAGGCCTAGCACACAGGCAGAGGAGAGGTTCATTCAACTTTGGGTAGCCTCGCAATATAATGGTAAAATGAAAATAAAAATAGGATTGAATGAGGAAGTGCCCTGGAGTCCAATAATATATGGTTATGGGGAGGTAGTTAATGTCTAATCTGGACAAGGGACGGACAGGTCCTGTGGGATCCATGCCTGGTTCATTTTTATGAACGTCAGCTTGTCCACATTGGCTGTAGACAGGCGGCTGCGTTTGTCTGTAATGACGCCCCCTGCCGTGCTGAATACACGTTCAGACAAAACGCTGGCTGCCGGGCAGGCCAGCACCTCCAAGGCATAAAAGGCTAGCTCTGGCCACGTGGACAATTTAGAGACCCAGAAGTTGAATGGGGCCGAACCATCAGTCAGTACGTGGAGGGGTGTGCACACGTACTGTTCCACCATGTTAGTGAAATGTTGCCTCCTGCTAACACGTTGCGTATCAGGTGGTGGTGCAGTTAGCTGTGGCGTGTTGACAAAAGTTTTCCACATCTCTGCCATGCTAACCCTGCCCTCAGAGGAGCTGGCCGTGACACAGCTGCCTTGGCGACCTCTTGCTCCTCCTCTGCCTTGGCCTTGGGCTTCCACTTGTTCCCCTGTGACATTTGGGAATGCTCTCAGTAGCGCGTCTACCAACGTGCGCTTGTACTCGCGCATCTTCCTATCACGCTCCAGTGCAGGAAGTAAGGTGGGCACATTGTCTTTGTAGCGTGGATCCAGCAGGGTGGCAACCCAGTAGTCCGCACAGGTTAAAATGTGGGCAACTCTGCTGTCGTTGCGCAGGCACTGCAGCATGTAGTCGCTCATGTGTGCCAGGCTGCCCAGGGGTAAGGACAAGCTGTCCTCTGTGGGAGGCGTATCGTCATCGTCCTGCCTTTCCCCCCAGCCACGCACCAGTGATGGACCCGAGCTGCGTTGGGTGCCACCCCGCTGTGACCATGCTTCATCCTCATCCTCCTCCACCTCCTCCTCATCCTCGTCCTCCTCGTCCTCCAGTAGTGGGCCCTGGCTGGCCACATTTGTACCTGGCCTCTGCTGTTGCCAAAAACCTCCCTCTGAGTCACTTCGAAGAGACTGGCCTGAAAGTGCTAAAAATGACCCCTCTTCCTCCTCCTCCTCCTCCTCCTCCTGGGCCACCTCCTCTTCCATCATCGCCCTAAGTGTTTTCTCAAGGAGACATAGAAGTGGTATTGTAACGCTGATAACGGTGTCATCGCCACTGGCCATGTTGGTGGAGTACTCGAAACAGCGCAACAGGGCACACAGGTCTCGCATGGAGGCCCAGTCATTGGTGGTGAAGTGGTGCTGTTCTGTAGTGCGACTGACCCGTGCGTGCTGCAGCTGAAACTCCACTATGGCCTGCTGCTGCTCGCACAGTCTGTCCAGCATGTGCAAGGTGGAGTTCCACCTGGTGGGCACGTCGCATATGAGGCGGTGAGCGGGATGGCCGAAGTTACGCTGTAGCGCAGACAGGCGAGCAGCAGCAGGATGTGAACGCCGGAAGCGCGAACAGACGGCCCGCACTTTATGCAGCAGCTCTGACATGTCGGGGTAGTTGTGAATGAACTTCTGCACCACCAAATTCAGCACATGCGCCAAGCAAGGGATGTGCGTCAAATTGGCTAGTCCCAGAGCTGCAACGAGATTTCGCCCATTATCACACACCACCAGGCCGGGCTTGAGGCTCACCGGCAGCAACCACTCGTCGGTCTGTTGTTCAATACCCCGCCACAACTCCTGTGCGGTGTGGGGCCTGTCCCCCAAACATATGAGTTTCAGAATGGCCTGCTGACGTTTACCCCGGGCTGTGCTGAAGTTGGTGGTGAAGGTGTGTGGCTGACTGGATGAGCAGGTGGAAGAAGAGGAGGAGGAAGCCGAGAAGGAGGAGGTGGCAACAGGAGGCAAAGAATGTTGCCCTGCGATCCTTGGCGGCGGAAGGACGTGCGCCAAACAGCTCTCCGCCTGGGGCCCAGCTGCCACTACATTTACCCAGTGTGCAGTTAGGGAGATATAGCGTCCCTGGCCATGCTTACTGGTCCACGTATCTGTGGTTAGGTGGACCTTGCTACAGATGGCGTTGCGCAGTGCACACTTGATTTTATCGGATACTTGGTTGTGCAGGGAAGGCACGGCTCTCTTGGAGAAGTAGTGCCGGCTGGGAACAACATACTGTGGGACAGCAAGCGACATGAGCTGTTTGAAGCTGTCTGTGTCCACCAGCCTAAATGACAGCATTTCATAGGCCAGTAGTTTAGAAATGCTGGCATTCAGGGCCAGGGATCGAGGGTGGCTAGGTGGGAATTTACGCTTTCTATCAAATGTTTGTGAGATGGAGAGCTGAACGCTGGCGTGTGACATGGTTGAGACGCTTGGTGACGGAGGTGGTGGTGGTGGTGTTGGTGGTACATCCCCTGTTTGCTGGGCGGCAGGTGCCAACGTTCCTCCAGAGGCGGAGGAAGAGGCCGAGGCGGCAGCAGCAGAATAGGCCGAGGCGGCAGCAGCAGAAGAGGTAGCAGGGGGAGCCTGAGTGACTTCCTTGGTTTTAAGGTGTTTACTCCACTGCAGTTCATGCTTTGCATGCAGGTGCCTGGTCATGCAGGTTGTGCTCAGGTTCAGAACGTTAATGCCTCGCTTCAGGCTCTGATGGCACAGCGTGCAAACCACTCGGGTCTTGTCGTCAGCACATTGTTTGAAGAAGTGCCATGCCAGGGAACTCCTTGAAGCTGCCTTTGGGGTGCTCGGTCCCAGATGGCGGCGGTCAGTAGCAGGCGGAGTCTCTTGGCGGCGGGTGTTCTGCTTTTGCCCACTGCTCCCTCTTTTGCTACGCTGTTGGCTCGGTCTCACCACTGCCTCTTCCTCCGAACTGTGAAAGTCAGTGGCACGACCTTCATTCCATGTGGGGTCTAGGACCTCATCGTCCCCTGCATCGTCTTCCACCCAGTCTTGATCCCTGACCTCCTGTTCAGTCTGCACACTGCAGAAAGACGCAGCAGTTGGCACCTGTGTTTCGTCATCATCAGAGACATGCTGAGGTGGTATTCCCATGTCCTCATCATCAGGAAACATAAGTGGTTGTGCGTCAGTGCATTCTATGTCTTTCACCGCTGGGGAAGGGCTAGGTGGATGCCCTTGGGAAACCCTGCCAGCGGAGTCTTCAAACAGCATAAGAGACTGCTGCATAACTTGAGGCTGAGACAGTTTCCCTGGTATGCATGGGGGTGATGTGACAGACTGATGGGGTTGGTTTTCAGGCGCCATCTGTGCGCTTTCTGCAGAAGACTGGGTGGGAGATAATGTGAACGTGCTGGATCCACTGTCGGCCACCCAATTGACTAATGCCTGTACCTGCTCAGGCCTTACCATCCTTAGAACGGCATTGGGCCCCACCATATATCGCTGTAAATTCTGGCGGCTACTGGGACCTGAGGTAGTTGGTACACTAGGACGTGTGGATGTGGCAGAACGGCCACGTCCTCTCCCAGCACCAGAGGGTCCACTAACACCACCACGACCATGTCCACGTCCGCGTCCCTTACTAGATGTTTTTCTCATTGTTATGGTTCACCACAACAACAAATATATTATTTGGCCCAATGTATTGTATTCAAATTCAGCGGGATATAAATTTGAGGCCTAGTATTTAGGCGCTGGGTGACCGGTATGGATTTAGTGACAGAATTAGACTTGGAAATGCACAGAAGCGTGTGTGTGTGAAGTTATTCTGAATGACCCAATGTGCACCTTGAATATTATATACCCTTTTAGGGATAGATTTCAAATAGCTCTGATATAGCAGAAACCACTAAATTATGAAATTGTTAAATTGGGAATTGTATTTCAACCCAGAACAAAAAATGTGCTTTGACGGACACTAAATAACTTTCCCAGCCACAACAGGACAGCGTTAACGAGAGATTTAGCAGGATATAAATTTGAGGCCTAGTATTTAGGCGCTGGGTGACAGGTATGGGTTTAGTGACAGAATTAGACTTGGAAATACACAGTAGCGGGTGTGTGTGAAGTTATTCTGAATGACCCAATGTGCACCTTGAATATTATATACCCTTTTAGGGATAGATTTCAAATAGCTCTGATATAGCAGAAACCACTAAATTATGAAATTGTTAAATTGGGAATTGTATTTAAACCCAGAACAAAAAATGTGCTTTGACGGACACTAAATAACTTTCCCAGCCACAACAGGACAGCGTTAACGAGAGATTTAGCAGGATATAAATTTGAGGCCTAGTATTTAGGCGCTGGGTGACAGGTATGGGTTTAGTGACAGAATTAGACTTGGAAATACACAGTAGCGGGTGTGTGTGAAGTTATTCTGAATGACCCAATGTGCACCTTGAATATTATATACCCTTTTAGGGATAGATTTCAAATAGCTCTGATATAGCAGGAACCACTAAATTATGAAATTGCTAAATTGGGAATTGTATTTAAACCCAGAACAAAAAATGTGCTTTGACGGACACTAAATAACTTTCCCAGCCACAACAGGACAGCGGTAACGAGAGATTTAGCAGGATATAAATTTGAGGCCTAGTATTTAGGCGCTGGGTGACAGGTATGGGTTTAGTGACAGAATTAGACTTGGAAATACACAGTAGCGGGTGTGTGTGAAGTTATTCTGAATGACCCAATGTGCACCTTGAATATTATATACCCTTTTAGGGATAGATTTCAAATAGCTCTGATATAGCAGGAACCACTAAATTATGAAATTGCTAAATTGGGAATTGTACTTCAACCCAGAACAAAAAATGTGCTTTGACGGACACTAAATAACTTTCCCAGCCACAACAGGACAGCGGTAACGAGAGATTTAGCGGGATATAAATTTGAGGCCTAGTATTTAGGCGCTGGGTGACCGGTATGGATTTAGTGACAGAATTAGACTGGGATATGGCCAAAAAATAACCACACTATTGCTGGTTAAATGCACTTGGTGACGGGCGCAGCTTGCCCCTGATTTAGTATATGGCCAAAAAATGAACAGACTATTGCTGGTTAAATGCACTTGGTGTCACAGCTTGACGCACCACACTACTGAGGGTTAAATGCACTTGGTGACGGGCGCAGCTTGCCCCTGATGTAGTATATGGCCAAAAAATGAACAGACTATTGCTGGTTAAATGCACTTGGTGTGACAGCTTCACCCTGATGTAGGCTTTAGCCAAAAAACAACCACACCATTGAGGGTTAAATGCACTTGGTGACAGGCGCAGCTTGCCCCTGATTTAGTATATGGCCAAAAAAATGAACAGACTATTGCTGGTTAAATGCACTTGGTGTGACAGCTTCACCCTGATGTAGGCTTTAGCCAAAAAACAACCACACCATTGAGGGTTAAATGCACTTGGTCGCAGCTTGGATGCACTTGGTCGCAGCACCGCACAAGACACAAAATGGCCGCCGATCACCCCAGAAAAAAGTGACTGACAAACGGTCTGGGCAGCCTAAAAACAGTGAGTGAGCATTTGAATTTCAGCAGCTCAATGATGCACAGCTGCAGATCGATCGATTAATCAAGTGAAGTCCTTTGGAGGAGTTAATCTGCCTAATCTCGCCCTACTGTCGCATCCGCAACCTCTCCCTACGCTAATCAGAGCAGAGTGACGGGCGGCGCTATGTGACTCCAGCTTAAATAGAGGCTGGGTCACATGGTGCTCTGGCCAATCACAGCCATGCCAATAGTAGGCATGGCTGTGACGGCCTCTTGGGGCAAGTAGTATGACGCTTGTTGATTGGCTGCTTTGCAGCCTTTCAAAAAGCGCCAAGAAAGCGTCACAAAAGTGCCAAGAAAGTGACGAACACCGAACCCGAACCCGGACTTTTACGAAAATGTCCGGGTTCGGGTCCGTGTCACGGACACCCCAAAATTCGGTACGAACCCGAACTATACAGTTCGAGTTCGCTCATCCCTACTTGTGGGGCCTTTTCGGGTTGATGATGGAGTCAAGCTCAACTCCCAGTCCTACTGCCAGTTTCTGGAAGACACCTTCTTCAAGCAGTGGTACAGGAAGAAGTCTGCATCCTTCAAGAAAAACACGATTTTCATGCAGGACAATTCTCCATCACACGCGTCCAAGTACTCCACAGCGTGGCTGGCAAGAAAGGGTATAAAAGAAGAAAATCTAATGACATGGCCTCCTTGTTCACCTGATCTGAACCCCATTGAGAACCCGTGGTCCATCATTAAATGTGAGATTTACAAGGAGGGAAAACAGTACACCTCTCTGAACAGTGTCTGGGAGGCTGTGGTTGCTGCTGCACGCAATGTTGATGGTGAACAGATCAAAACACTGACAGAATCCATGGATGGCAGGCTTTTGAGTGTCCTTGCAAAGAAAGGTGGCTATATTGGTCACTGATTTTGTTTTTTTGTTTTTGAATGTCAGAAATGTATATTTGTGAATGTTGAGATGTTATATTGGTTTCACTGGTAAAAATAAATAATTGAAATGGGTATATATTTGTTTTTTGTTAAGTTGCCTAATAATTATGCACAGTAATAGTCACCTGCACACACAGATATCCCCCTAAAATAGCTAAAACTAAAAACAAACTACAAACTACTTCCAAAAATATTCAGCTTTGATATTAATGAGTTTTTGGGGTTCATTGAGAACATGGTTGTTGTTCAATAATAAAATGAATCCTCAAAAATACAACTTGCCTAATAATTCTGCACTCCCTGTAGAAGAGGACAGTATACTGCTACAGATGGATATGGCTATGTTGGTGGCTTGGGCAGAGAAGTGGCAGATGAGGTTTAACACTGACAAATGTAAGGTTATGCACATGGGAAGGAATAATACAAGTTACCCGTACATACGAAATGGTAAAACAATGGGTAACACTGACATGGATTTTTAGTGGAATGAAAACTAAACTGTTGAAACCAGTGTCAGGCAGCTGCTGCCAAGGCCAATAAGATAATCGGTTGCATCAAAAAGGGCATAGATGCAAATCACTAGGGAGTATTGTGTACAGTTCTGGGCTCCTATGAACAAGACAGCCATAGCAGAGCTGGAGAAGGTTCAAAGAAGGGCAACTGAAGTAATAACTGGAATGGGTGGACTACAATACCCAGTAAGACTGTTAAAATTTGTTATTCACTTTAGAAAAAGGCTGTCTGAGAGGGAGATGTAATAACTATGTATAACTATATCAGGGGTCAGTACAGAGATCTCTCCCATCATCTATTTATTCCCAGGACTGTTACTGTGACGAGGGGACATCCTCTACTTCTGGAGGAAAGAAGGTTTGTACACAAACATAGACAAGGATTCATTACTGTAAGAGCAGTGAGACTATGGAACTCTCTGCCTGAGGAGGTGGTGATGTGAGCTCACTTGAAGAGTTCAGGAGGGGCCTGGATGTATTTCTGGAGTGTAATAATATTACAGGTTATAATTAGTAGAGATGGGTTGTTGATCCAGGGAGTCAATCTGATTGGAGTTTTTCCCCTTAAAATTAGTAAAATTGGCTTCTACCTCACAGGGTTTTTTGCCTTCCTGTAGATCAACTTGCAGAATAACAGGCTGAACTGGATGGACAGATGTCTTTTTTTTTCGACTTACAAACTATGAGGGTCATTTATCAAACTGGCTTAAATTAGAATCAGATTCCACCTTTTATTTTTACAGCTCCTTTGAAAAATAAAAGGTCACTATGGTCACTGATTGGTTACTATGGGCAACTAAGCCAATTCTACACCACTTTGATAAATCTCCAACTATGTTACTATGTTTCTGATGGTCTTATTTTTTATGTCTCATTTTGCACCTGTTTTGGAGTCATTTATGCCTGTTGTACCTATGTTTTAACACTAATTCAGAATTTTTCCAACTTTTGCAACTATTTTCCTACCTATTTATGTGGGTGCACCTGAATTAGGTGTAAAAACAGTCTAATTTCTACTCCAGTCCAGGGCTGGTGTACTTTTCTGCCTCTATTTTGAGTGGTGAGTTGCACCTAGTTTCAGCTCACTTGCTCCAGATTTTCATGTGCATACTAATTAGACTAGTTTTAGTAAATATGAACCGGTCTTACAAGAAAATAATCACATTAAACCAAAAAAGAAAAACCTGATTGATTAGGGAATAATAAATGAGGCGTAAACTGAAGACTGGCATTGCCAATATTTTTATTTTATTTATTTTGTACTCCAAAAACAAAACAAAAAAACAGGCAAGCCTTATAAATGGGCTCAATTGAGCTATACAACATACTTTATTGCTTATTGAACAAAAAAAAGTAATCAAAAAGCAGTCACTGTATATGCTTTCTATTTAGGTACAGATGGTTAAAAGCATACAGATTAAATTCTTGGGTCATTGCTGACCAGTTGAAAGTTACAGTAGAATTGGACATTCTTTTACTGTAATATTTCTGCTTCCGGAGGTGTAATAAAAAGCAATGGCAAGATTTAATAATATGAATGAGCCATAATTCTGGCTTAATTTGCACTATAAATAGCATACATGGTTTGCACCACATTTATGATGTATTATACATACTTTTTGTGCCTTGCTCAATGAGGGAGAGCGGCTAATCAGGAACAGAACATGCCTTAATAGGAAAAGGGCATGGCTAAAGACGCATTAAATATTTGGTACAAAGTAATATAACCAACTGGCACAGTTAAGACAAAAGTTATCCAAGTGTCTAAACTTTATGCACCAAACTTTATGCACCAAATATCTCATCCAGTATAAATCAGTTTGATAAATTTGTCACATCTTTAAATTGTCTAGTAAAACATTGTCTAAATATTTGAACTGATTGGTAAATATGTCCCATTATCTGATATCTTAGCAGTTTTTGTTGAAACTGGCCAGATCTACAACTGGTATACAGAACGCTCTTACATCTTGCAGCAGATTAATGTGTCCTTGATAAAGCACTGAACTCTTCAGAGCTTATTGTGAAATATAGTGTCCTGCCATCATCAGCCAACAATTCTTACATGATTTATAGAACAATCCTTATATGTTTCGTTTTTAAGCAAAGGATTTTGTTAAAGGAAATTGAAGTCGAATATCTGTCCATGCAGGGAAGCTTGAAGCTGGTGTGTGTAGGGCAGGATCTGGTGCGCAGTCTTTGCTGTGTAGTCTTCCTTGTGTGTAGTCTTCCCCCTGTGTACCCTGTGTGGGGCTAGTTAAAGGGAACATGTCATCAACTTTATGCTGACCTAACTGAGGCCACTTAGTGACAAAAATGCTGGTTTCACCGGTGTGTCATTTATGAGCTAAAAGTAAGTGGTTGCTGAGAACCAGCATCATAATCATTGCAGCCTAATAATAGAAAATTGCAGCACACAGCTTTCTTTATCTGCAGTTAAATGACGTTTTATTGGTATTCCATCATATGGTAATCATGATCCAGTGCAATTACAGGATGTACAGGGTAGTCATGTACATTCGATATGGCGAACGGACATTTCGGCCCATCAAAAGGCCTTCTTCAGCGGTCTATGATCTGGGTATGACTTCCTGTCGAGGGTGGCGCTGGATTATCATAATCCAGCACCACCCTCGAAAGGAAGTCATACCCAGATCATAGACTGCTGAAGAAGGCATTGACGGGCCGAAACGTCCGGTCGCCATATCTAATGTAGCTGATCGCACTTGGGAGCCGGGAGACGAAGGGGCTTAATTTTATTAAATTTTTTATATATATAATAATGTAATATTATAAAATCTGGTGTCTCTATGATAAATCTGCAGCATGGGTGCCCCATGTGGCTTCTACATACTTTCAAAATAATCCTTCAGCGAGGCAAATAGTGGACCCCCACCGCTCAGATATTGATGACCTATTCTGAGGATAGGTCATCAATATTACTGCGCAACCTCTTTAAGTTTCAATATTATTGCTGGTTAATTGACATTGGCAATGAAAATATTAGTCAATAGATTTTTGTTGCCAGAAGTTTTTTGTACTCTTTTGGTGATAGTCCTAGAATGTATTTCCTGAATACCCCCTTAAAGGGGTTCTCTGGACTTTTAATATTGATGATCTATACTCAGGATAGGTCATCAATATCAGATCGGCAGGGGTCCGACACCCCCGCCGATCAGCCTTATGAGGAGACGACGCACACAGTGTGCCCGTGCAGTCTCCCATCTCTCTTCCTGCTCTGCAGCTGCCTTACCATAGATATAGCAGCAGCAGGAAGAGAGACAGCAGACTCCACGTGCACACTGTGCGCGTAGTCTCCTCGTACAGCTCATCTGATATTAATGACCTATCCTGAGGAAAGGTCATCAATATTGAAAGCTCGGAGAACCCCGTTAAGCTCAAAATGTGACCAAGTGAAGAGAGAAAAATTAAGAATGCCAGGAGATCCATGCAGTGATATGTCCTCTTTGTTGTGACTGTTCACTCTTCAGTGAAAGCAGCAAATTTACCTGGGTCTGGAACGTATTAAAGGTTCCTATAAGCCATTTGACAGAAAAGCTGTGCTTTCTATAGCCGCACATGTTTTTCATAAAATATATCCATATATGTAGAATTTCACTGGTTTAAAAAAAATATATAACATGACTATGTAATGCATAGTGTAAGAGCAAGTAATTTTATAAAAATTAAATTTTCTGAATTTGTTATTTAATACATATATTCAGTATAAAACCTGATAATGATTATTATTAACTGACCATTTCTTTTCAATTTACAGGTTTGGTACAACTGCCAAGTAAAGAGAGCATGACCATAGATATAGTATACAAAAAGTACAAAATGTCCAAACGGTATGTTCTAAAGATACTGCACTTAGATGTAATATTCTTAGGAAGATGATATGGGATGCCAGGTTATGGAGGAAATGTAAAAAAAACAAGTAGTAAACTTAGGGGACCAAATTATGTAAAGTATACAAATAAAGACAGCACTGCGTGCATCACAGTGGATAAAAACTGGAAAGGGAAACTTAGTAAGGGGTCATACACAAGAACATATTTTGGTCCGCATCTGATCCGCATTTTTTGCAGGTTGTATGCAGAACCATTCACTTCAATGGGGTCGCAAAACTTTTGATATGTCATAGTTACAAATTAAAGGTTTTGATTGGTGGAGGTCTGAGTGCTAACATTGCCAACAATCATTACAAAGAGGAAAGAGAAGCGCTGATATAGTATATCGCACTCATCTCTGTATTAGAAGTTAATGAGACTAGCCCATAGACTTTTATTGAGCTTGTCTCCTGCAGCAAGGAGAGAGAGTACACTATGAAAATGAAAAATTTGGAGGGTTTGCCATGTCAGTTTTTGCCTCTGGCAGTAGATAGGCTAGGTGCACCCCTGCTTAGTAGGAACGCTTGTTAAAAGCAGGAATAAATAAACTTTCCAGGAGGAGTGGAGACTGTGAGGAGGAGCTCTCCTCGACTGATGCCCAGCAAACTGACTACAGAGTCACAAACTGTGAGGATCCAAGTATCTCTCCTCTGCACTGTACCATACCAAAAAGTCTGGAGTTTTAACCCCTTCTGACCTGTCAGTATGGCTGTAATAACTGAGGTCTGTGATATTAGCAGCAGTCACTAGTCTCACCATCTATAAATGTGTGCCCTCTCCTTCCTACACACTGTATATAGAGATGTGGGACCCCCTGTACACTGCAGTGAGGGATCACATTATTATCATTATATACAGTGTACAGCTTACCTCCCTACCATCCCAGATCCAGCGGGACAGTCCTGGATTGCAGTGACTATCCCACAGTCCTGGAATAGCTGAGGTATGTCCCACTGTATGCTGTCTCTATGTCCATAGGATGCAGAGACAGCTGACTGTAATGTTGAAGCAAGGAGCCATTCATTCCCACTTCACCATTCAGCTGCCGGTGCTCCCCTGCAGTAGCACCACCATATGCCCTCACACATCGTGGTGCTGGACTGTGATGGGGCACAATGTGGGCATAACTACTGTGAAAAGCACAATGTGGGCATAACTACTGTGAAGGGGCACAATGTGGGCATTACTACTGTGAAAAGCACAATGTGGGCATTACTACTGTGAAAAGCACAATGTGGGCATTGCTACTATGAAGGGGCACAATGTGGGCATAACTACTGTGAAGGGGACACAATGTATGCATTACTACTGTGAAGAGCACAATGTTTGCATAACTACTGTGAAGGGGCACAATGTGGGCATTACTACTGTGAAAAGCACAATGTGGGCCTTAACTACTGCAATGGGGCACAATGTGGGCATTACTACTGTGAAAGGCACAATGTAAGCATAGTTACTGTAAAGGGCACAATGTGGGTATACCTACTGTGAACAGGGTACATCTGGGCATAACTTCTGTGAAAGAGGCATATCTGGGAATAGCTACTGTGAAGCGTGCACATCTGGAGGCATATGTAAGCATTACTACTGTCAAAGGGGCACAATGTGGGCCTAACTACTGTGAAGGGGGCACATGTGGGCATTACTACTGTGAAGTTCTGTGGATTCCATTATTTTAAATGCATAGGGTAACATTTTTGGCAAATTCACAATGAAATATGCATGTAAAATATGTAGATTTTACAGTGTATTTGTAGCAGTATTGTAAAATCCGTGACCAGTATTCTTTTTCTGGCCTATGTGGACATGTCCGAAATGAGCCTTTGAAGGGGGTGTAAATGTGTGTATTAGAGATGAGCAGATCAATTTGTACAAATTGATTTATTCATCAACTTTCTTGTAAAACAAGGGTCTGCCCACCTGCACAGCAGGTGGGCAGACCCAGCATTATTGACAGGGCCAGACAGAGATGGCCTTACGGCTTGCCCCCAGAGGTCGTTTTGCGGCAAACTTTGCTCGTTCACGGTTCGCCGAACATGCAAACATATTGCGATGTCCGCCGTCGCCATATTCTTTTGTATTGTGCTGAACTTTGACCCATGACACATCCATCAGGTGGGACAGGACAGCCAGTTGAGACATTTCAGCACATGAACATACACCCTACCCTATATATAAACCTAATCTGGCAGCCATTTTACATTCTGTTTTTTGCCAGTGTAGGGAGAGGTTACTGTGTGGAACAGACTATTAGGGACATGAAACGCTAGCTAATAGGGCCCCAAAAGTCCTTTTAAGAACTGGTATAGTTGTGCTATTGATAGGTGTGACATACTGAGGGGTGTGATATACTTATAATATACTTTCTAACATAGAAACTATATTATAGTGCATTTGTATTGTGCAGCAGTTGTGTGCGGTCCTGCTGCGATACTGCAGCTAGATAGAGTGACAAACGCTGTTGGAATAACTAATTGCAACTGGTGTGATATACCTGTTGCCCCCCCCCCCCCCCCCAAAAAAAAAAATATAAAAATAATGAGGGGTGTGATATACCTTTAATATACCCTTCTAACATAGAAAGTATATTATAGTGCATTTGTATTGTGCAGCAGTTGTGTGCGGTTCTGCTGAGATACCGCAGCTAGATAGAGAAACATAGAAACATAGAAACATAGAATGTGTCGGCAGATAAGAACAATTTGGCCCATCTAGTCTGCCCAATATATCTGAATCCTATGAATAGCCCCGGCCCTATCTTATATGAAGGATGGCCTTATGCCTATCCCATGCATGCTTAAACTCCTTCACTGTATTTGCAGCTACCACTTCTGCAGGAAGGCTATTCCATGCATCCACTACCCTCTCAGTAAAGTAATACTTCCTTATATTACTTTTAAACCTTTGCCCCTCTAATTTAAAACTGTGTCCTCTTGTGGTAGTTTTTCTTCTTTTAAATATGCTCTCCTCCTTTACCGAGTTGATTCCCTTTATGTATTTAAAAGTTTCTATCATATCCCCTCGGTCTCTTCTTTCTTCCAAGCTATACATATTAAGGTCTTTTAACCTTTCCTGGTAAGTTTTATCCTGCAATCCATGGACCAGTTTAGTAGCTCTTCTCTGAACTCTCTCTAGAGTATCTATATCCTTCTGGAGATATGGCCTCCAGTACTGCGCACAATACTCCAAGTGAGGTCTCACCAGTGTTCTGTACAGCGGCATAAGCACTTCACTCTTTCTACTGCTTATACCTCTCCCTATACATCCAAGCATTCTGCTTGCATTTCGTGCTGCTTTATTACATTGTCTTCCCACCTTTAAGTCTTCTGAAATAATTACTCCTAAATCCCTTTCCTCAGATACTGAGGTCAGGACTGTGTCGAATATTCTATATTCTGCCCTTGGGTTTTTACGCCCCAGGTGCATTATCTTGCACTTATCCACATTAAATTTCAGTTGCCAGAGTTCTGACCATTCTTCTAGTTTTCCTAAGTCCTTTTCCATTTGGCGTTTCCCTCCAGGAACATCAACCCTGTTACATATCTTTGTGTCATCAGCAAAAAGACAAACCTTACCATCGAGGCCTTTTGCAATATCACTTATGAAGATATTAAACAAAATTGGTCCCAGTACAGATCCCTGTGGAACCCCACTGGTAACATGACCTTGTTTTGAATGTTCTCCATTGACTACAACCCTCTGTTGCCTGTCACTCAGCCACTGCCTAATCCACTCAACAATATGGGAGTCCATGCTCAATGACTGCAGTTTATTGATAAGTCTTCTATGTGGGACAGTGTCAAAAGCCTTACTAAAATCTAGATATGCGATGTCTACTGCACCTCCACCGTCTATTATTTTAGTCACCCAGTCAAAAAAATCTATAAGATTTGTTTGACATGATCTCCCTGAAGTAAACCCATGCTGTTTTTCATCTTGCAATCCATGGGATTTTAGATGTTCCACAATCCTATCCTTTAATAGGGTTTCCATTAATTTGCCTACTATTGATGTCAGACTCACTGGTCTATAGTTGCTCGATTCCTCCCTACTACCTTTCTTGTGAATGGGCACGACATTTGCCAATTTCCAATCTTCCGGGATGACTCCTGTTACTAATGATTGGTTAAATAAATCTGTTAACGGTTTTGCCAGCTCACCACTAAGCTCTTTTAATAATTTTGGGTGTATCTCATCAGGCCCCTGTGATTTATTTGTCTTCACTTTAGACAGCAAACTTAGAACATCTTCCTCTGTAAAGACACATGCATCAAACGATTTATTAGTCATCCTTTCTAGTGGAGGTCCTTCTCCTTCTTTTTCTTTTGTAAAAACTGAACAGAAGTATTCATTAAGGCAGTCGGCTAGCCCTTTATTCTCTTCTACATACCTTCCGTCCTTTGTTTTTAATTTAGTTATTCCTTGTTTTAATTTCCTTTTTTCATTTATATATCTGAAGAATGTCTTATCCCCTTTTTTCATAGACTGAGCTAGTTTTTCTTCTGCCTGCGCTTTAGAAGTTCTTATAACTTGCTTGGCCTCTTTCTGCCTAATCTTGTAGATTTCCTTATCTTCATTGCTCTGGGTTTTTTTATAATTACAAAATGCTAGCTTTTTATTTTTAATGATTTGGGCCACTTCTGCCGAGTACCACAGTGGTCTCTTCCTTTTTTTGCTTTTACTGACAAGTCTAATTGAATTTTCTGTTGCCTTCAATAATGCACCTTTTAAGTAGTCCCATTTCTCCTGGACTCCATGTAATCCGTTCCAGTCTGATAAGGACTCATTTATGACTAATTTCATTTTTGAAAAGTCTGTTTTTCTAAAATCTAAAACTTTTGTTTTTGTGTGGTGGGACTCTTTCACAGTTCTTATATTAAACCACACTGACTGGTGATCACTAGATCCCAAGGTTTCGCCTACAATGACATCATATACCGAATCCCCATTTGTGAATATCAAATCCAAAATGGCCTCCCTCCGGGTTGGCTCCTCAACCATTTGTTGTAGGGATAACCCCAGTAGGGAATTTAGAATATCTGTACTCCTGGTAGAACTTGCTATTTTGGTTTTCCAGTTTATATCTGGAAGATTGAAATCTCCCATAATGATAACTTCTCCTTTCATTGTCATTTTAGCTATTTCTTCAACTAGTAGATCATCTAGTTCTTTAACTTGATCAGGTGGTCTATATATCACACCTACACGAGTTACTGCATGATTAGCAAACTGCAACGTAACCCAAACTGACTCTATGTTGGCCTCACCAACTTGTATTAGGTTAGATTTAATGCTATCTTTCACATACAGGGCCACTCCTCCTCCTTTCTTGCCTTCTCTGTCTCTTCTGTATAAAGAGTACCCTGGTATGGTTATGTCCCAGTCATTTCTTTCATTAAACCATGTCTCCGTAACAGCCACTAAATCTACATTCTCAGATGCCATTATTGACCCAAGTTCATAGATTTTTTTACCTAAACTGCGAGCATTTGTAGAGAGGACTCTGAGCTTATCATTTCTTAACCTCTGTGCATCTGACCTGTTCTGGCATTGTTTCGGGGGGCAATTGGACTCTTTTATTTTCACTCTTTTGCCCCCCCTTCCTAGTTTAAATACTCTTTCGCAAATTCTTGGAGTTGTTCACTAAGTACATTTGTTCCTTTGAGAGAAAGATGCAAACCATCTTTTTTGTACAGTTCCTTTCTGTTCCAAGTAGAGCTATTATGAGAAACAAAGCCAAATCCTTGCTCTTGACACCATTTACCAAGCCATATGTTAAACTCCTTTATGCGCCTCTGCCTATCATTCTGAACATTATGTACAGGCAGAACTTCAGAAAATGAAATGGTGGATGCAAAATCCTGTACGTCATTACCAAGTGTGATAAAAGATTTTTTCACCTCTGACACTTCATTGCAAGCCAGGTCATTTGTCCCTAGATGGACAAGAACATCCACGTCCCCTTCCTGCTTTGCTTGCTTAACAATATTAATAATACGTCTTCTATCTCTTCTAGCAGTAGCCCCAGGGAGACATCTCACAAAACCATTTTCTTTAAGCTCCACACTTCTTATGATTGAATCACCCAGCAACAGCTGCTTCCTTTGAGACTTCACTTTATCTTTTTTGTCCTTGGCTGCAGTCTTGCCTACATTAGTCATAGGAGTCGATGGTTTCTCACCCTCTACGCTTGAGTCCATAACCATGTTGTCCTTACATTCTGAGAGTGCTGCAAATGAATTTTGGAGAATCACCGACTGTGGGACATGTCTTCTATCCACCACTCCAAGTCTTCCAGAACCTACAGTAACCCATCTGCCATTTCTGGGGTTCCTCTGTGGCAGTGGCATTGCAGCAGTCCTAGCTGGAGTTTGTTTAACAGATAATTTAAATATCTCAGATTTTAAAAATGCAATTTCCTGCTGCAGTAAGGAGAACTGTCTACAGATCTGACAGCATCCGAATCTCCAAAGAGTGGAACATGAAATAAATGCACAACAATTCCTGCACTGAACCAAGTCTGCCATTTTAAAGAGGAGAAAAAAAAATGAAAAAAGAATAAAAATTTGTCAATTTAAATCAAACAAATCTTACCTTTTTTGGTATTGTTTCCACCTTCCAGCCTACCTCCTGACTATCTCCTGCAATATCTCTTCACTGTACTTAATGTAGTACTTGAAGGTAGAACTTGCAGCTAATGAATTAGGCCAGCTAATGAGTGTGTCTCTATATATACACACACTCCTTCACAAGCTCCTCCCCCAGCAACAAATGTAGCACCTCAATGAGCTAGGCTCATTAGCAAATGCACAATAGCAAACACCTGAATAAATTCCTTACCTCTTCTCAAGCAATGGTTAGCAAAAGAACACACAGATGAGCCAGTTGCAAACTCCAAGCCAATCTCTTGCAATATCTCTTCAGTCTCCTGCAATATCTCTTCACTGTACTTAATGTAGTACTTGAAGGTAGAACTTGCAGCTAATTGGGACTGTAGGGACAAACACTATTGGAATAACTAATTGCAACTGGTTTGATATACCTGTTGCCCCAAAAAAAATGATTAAAGGGTGCGATATACCTACTTCCACAAAATACTGATTGAGGCGTGTGATACACAAGCTTCCACAAAATATTGATTGAGGGGTGTGAAACACCAGCTTCCACAAAATATTGATTGAGGCCTGCAATACACCGGCTTTCACCAAGTATTGATTAAGGGGTTTGATATACTAGCTCCAGAAAATATTCATTAAGGGGTTCTATATACCTGTTTCCACAAAATACTGATAGAGGGGATTGATATACCAGCTTCCACCAAATATTGATTGAGGCCTGCAATACAACAGCTTCCACCAAATATTGATTAAGGGGTTTTATATACCAGCTTCCAGCAAATACTCATTAAAGGGGTTGTCCGGGTTCAGAGCTGAACCCGGACTTACCCTTATTTTCACCCAGGCAGCCCCCCTGAGCCTAGCATCGGAGCATCTCATGCTCCGATGCGCTCCAGTGCCCTGCGCTAGATCGCGCAGGGCACGGGCTCTTTTGTTTTCAATAACACACTGCCGGGCGGTAACTTCCGCCCGGCAGTGTGTTTGGTGACGTCACCGGTTCTGAGGGGCGGGCTTTAGCTCTGCCCTAGCCGTTTTAATGGCTAGGGCCGAGCCAAATCCCGCCCATCAGTGCCGGTGACGTCACCGGGGTTCCTGTCAGCCCCATAGAGAGCCCCGGTACGTCACCGGAACTCAGAAAAATGCCTTTGCCCTGTGCAATTTAGCGCAGGGCAAAGGAGAGCATCGGAGCATCAACTGCTCCGATGCTCATGTCAGGGGGGCTGCCTGGGTGAAAATGGAGGTATGTCCAGGTTCAGCTCGGAACCTGGACAACCCCTTTAAGGGGTTCCATATACCCATTTCCAAAAAATACTGATAGAGGGGATTGATATACCGGCTTCCAGCAAATATTGATTGAGGCCTGCAATATACCTTCTTTCACAAATATTGCTCTTCTATAGGGACTTTGTCACAGGGTCATTTTGAAAATGACAGGCAGAGGAAGAGGCCGGCCATTCCACAGGGATGGTAGTGGTCTGGCAGGTGCACCAGGCCGGAGCCTAAGTGGGAAGTTGGAGAAGGTAGGTATGATTACATCAAAGTAAGCACCAGAGTTAATTGAGTGGCTCACTCAGCCTTCCGCCTTTGCACCCTCCTCATCCTCTGTATCAGCACCCTCCTCACTCTCTGCTGTGTGCACCCCCAAAGACACCATAACCACCATAGCTCCTCCACTCGAGTCAGAGGAATTATTTTCCCATCCATTCCCAGACCCTACCGATGCGCAGCCATTTTTTGCATCGGACCAGGAAGAGGAAGTAGCAGCAGCTGCCACCCAGCGGTCTGATGACAGTACCCAGATCAGCCCAAGTAGGGTGGTCCCCGCTGTTGCTGCCTACTCTGAGATCCCTAATGTCAGTGCTGGTGAAGGTGACGATAATGACGTGTCGATGGACATCACATGGGTGCCCACAAGATAGAAAGAGGCGGAGCGTTCAGAGGGAGATAAGGACCAGCGGAGAAGCGGGCAGAGCTTGCAGTGCACAGGAGGCAAAAAGCAGACTGCAAATGTATCTGAAGCAAGCCATCCACAATGCACGGTCACATCTGGCACTCCCAGGACGCTGTCATGGGACCATGAACCAGACGTACAACAGAGATAGGTGGAATAAGAAGGCTTTATTGAAAATCAAGCCGTAGCTAAAGTCCAAACGGATGGCTAAACTGAAGCAGGGTCTTGCGTAGACGGAGGTCAGGAACCAGGAGGGTAGTCAGACGTAGCCAGGATCAGGAACCAACGGGGTAGTCAGACGAAGCCAGGATCGGGAACCAACGGGGTAGTCAGACGAGGCCAGGATCAGGAACCAGAAGCAGCAGCAGTCTTTGAAGCATGTGCACACAGGAGGACCAAGCAGGGAACTGAAGCCACAGACCTTCTATATATATGAGCTAGGCATCCAGCTCCTCCCAGTGGGAAGGAGGAGCCGCAGGGTGGGAGGCTACAAGAAACCCAGAAACCAAGATGGCCGCCAGCACATGTCAAACGAAGGAGAACAGTGAGAAGGTAGACCATGACAGTACCTGCCCCTCAAGGGCCCCTCCTCCGCGGAGTAAGGAACGGTTTCAGAGGGAAGCGTGCGTGGAAGGCTCGGAGCAACGCAGGAGCATGGACATCTGTGGAGGGAACCCAGGAACGCTCCTCTGGACCATAACCACGCCAATGGACCAAAAACTGCAACCGACCGCGGACCAGGCGTGAGTCCAGGATATTGCTCACCTCATATTCCTCACGATTGCCCACTTGGACCGGACGGGGCCGAGGAACCGAGGAAGTGAAACGATTACACACCAATGGCTTCAACAGGGAGACATGAAACACGTTGGAGATCCGCATGCCAGGAGGAAGCGCAAGGGCATAGGCTACCGGGTTTACCCTGTGAAGCACTCGGAAGGGACCAACAAAGCGAGGCGCCAGCTTGGGAGTGGGCACTCGAAGGTTGAGGTTGCGGGTGGACAACCACACACGGTCTCCGACCTGGTAGGAAGGAGCGGGCGCTCGTCTGCGATTAGCCTGGAGTCTCTGGCGTTGCGCAGAGACCTCAAGGGACCTCTGGATCTGTACCCAAGAAGTACGTAGGACGGAAAGGTGATCCTCCACAGCCGGAGTATCCTGGGGAGAGAATACCTCCGGTAACACGGCAGGTTGGAACCCATAATTGGCCATGAAGGGAGACGTCCCAGAGGAAGAGTTCACCGCCGTGTTCCTGGCAAACTCAGCCCAAGGCAGGAGGTCAACCCAATTGTCTTGGTGATCGGAGACATAGCAACGAAGGAATTGCTCCAAGGCCTGATTGGATCGTTCTGCGGCCCCATTGGACTGAGGGTGGTAGGCCGAGGAGAAAGAGAGATGAATCCCCAACTGGGAGCAAAAGGCGCGCCAGAACCTGGACACAAACTGACTCCCCCGATCCGACACAATCTCCTTGGGCAAACCGTGCAACCGGAAGACCTCCCTGGCAAAAATCGAGGCCAACTCTTGTGCAGAGGGTAACTTCTTGAGAGGAACACAGTGGCACATTTTGGAAAACCGATCCACAATCATGAGAATGACCGTATGGCCTCGGGATGCAGGAAGGTCCACAATGAAATCCATCCCCAGGTGTGACCATGGACGCTCCCCGGTGGCTATGGGTTGCAAAAGGCCCAACGGAAGGTGCCGAGGGGACTTACTCTGGGCACAAACGGAGCATGCCGCTACATATGCGGCGATGTCGGAACGTAGAGAAGGCCACCAGAACAGACGTGAAACCGCCCAGGACAGCTGATTCTTTCCAGGGTGCCCCGCGGCCTTGGAGTTATGGTAGGTTCGCAACAACCGAGTGCGCAACTCCTCAGGCACAAAACATCTGCCGTTGGGTCTCCCAGAGGGAGCACCAGATTGAGCCGCCAAAATCTGCTCACCCAGAGGAGAGGTCAGGCTGGTGCGAATAGCAGCCAGGATCTGATTCGGGGGTATGACCGTAGTCGGAATCGACTCCTCCCCGGACAGCTCGGAGTACTGCCGTGATAAGGCATCCGCTCTGATGTTCTTGGAGCCGGGTAGGTAGGAGACCACGTAATTAAAACGTGACAAGAACAGAGCCCATCTGGCCTGACGTGGTGTCAATCTCTTGGCCTCAGAGAGGTAGGTCAGATTCTTGTGGTCCGTCAGGATGAGAACCGGAACCACCGAGCCCTCGAGCAAGTGCCTCCATTCTTTAAGGGCCTGCACGATGGCCAATAACTCCCTGTCACCAATCTGATAGTTGCACTCTGCGGAAGACAGTTTCCGGGAGTAAAACCCACAAGGAAGCAGAGGACCCTCTGGTGTTCTACGCTGAGACAGGAGGGCGCCTACTCCCGTCTCAGACGCGTCCACCTCGAGGACAAAAGGCAACCCAGGGTTGGGATGCGACAGAATCGGAGCCGACACAAAGGCGGACTTTAGAGCCTCAAAAGCTCGGATGGCCTCGAGCGGCCAGACCTGAGGATTACTGCCCTTCCTGGTCAGATCCGTGAGAGGCTTGGCTAGCATGGAAAAGTCCCTGATGAACTTCCGATAATAATTGGCGAAGCCCAAAAAGCGCTGCAGGGCACGAAGCCCACTGGGCTGGGGCCACTGTAAGACAGCCGAAACCTTCTCAGGATCCATGGAGAACCCCTCAGCGGAAATGATGTAACCTAAGAAGGTTACCTGGGATCGGTGAAATTCGCATTTCTCAAGCTTACCGAACAGCTTGTTCTCTCGTAAGCGTTGCAACACTCGTCTGACATCCAGAATGTGGGCCTCCATGGATGCAGAATATACCAAGATGTCATCCAAATAGACCACCACACACTGCTGCAACAGGTCACGGAAAACATCGTTGATGAATTCCTGGAAGACTGCGGGCGCATTGCACAACCCAAAGGGCATAACCAAGGATTCATAATGACCGGTCCTGGTGTTAAACGCGGTCTTCCACTCATCGCCCGCCTTGATCCTTACCAGGTTATATGCCGCCCTCAGGTCGAGTTTGGTAAAGACCGTGGCCCCTTTGAGGCGATCGAACAGCTCGGAAATCAAGGGTATCGGGTAAGCGTTCTTGATCGTGATGCGATTGAGACCCCTGTAGTCGATGCAAGGCCTCAACTCACCGCCCTTCTTTTTCACAAAGAAAAATCCAGCCCCTGCCGGGGACGAGGATTTGCGAATGTGTCCGCGTGAAAGCGCCTCCCTCACGTACTCCTCCATGGCCTCATTCTCCGCTACCGACAGTGGATAGACTTTGCCACGAGGAGGAACGGCACCAGATTGTAACTCTATGGCACAATCGTATGGGCGGTGCGGAGGTAGGGCAACCGCACGCACCTTATCGAATACATCCCGGTACTCCTCGTATTCAGGAGGCAACAGAGAGTCCGAGGAAGTACACAGCAACTTGACAGGCCCATGGATGCAACTAGCCCCACACTGCGGTGACCAAGAGAGGATCTCGGCCGATCTCCAATCGAAAGTCGGATTATGCTTCTGGAGCCAGGGGTACCCCAAGACCACCGAGTAGTGTGGAGACGAAATAACCTGGAGACAGACCGACTCTCTGTGAACGGCACCAATGGCCATCCCCACTGGAAGGGTCTCCTGAGTCACGTGTGGCGGCAGAAGGGGTCTGCCGTCTATCGCCTCAAGAGCCAGTGGGGAACCTCGAGGCTGCAGAGGAATGGAATTGGCGGCGGCGAACACACTATCAATGAACAAGCCACCAGCACCAGAGTCCACCAACGCCTGGGTCGTCACCGAGCCCCCGACCCAGGAGAGGACAACAGTAATCAGTGGTTTGTCAACACGGGAAACCGGGGACGAGGAGACTCCACCCAAGATCTGCCCCCAACAGGATCTCAGGTGCGAGCGTTTCCCGGACGGTTCGGGCATGCCAACCGAAAATGCCCACCGAGACCACAGTACATGCATCGGCCCTCGCGTCTCCGGAGTACCCTCTCCCCCTCGGACAGGCGAGCAACCCCCAGCTGCATGGGTTGACCCCCAGACCAGTCATCCCCAGGAGGCGTGGGAGGAGAGGGAGGCACGGGTGGGACAGCAAACGTAGGCGCCAATCTGTTAGAAGGCCTCCGCAGGCTCTCCTTAAAGGAAGGTCTCTCCCTGAGTCTGGTGTCAATCAAAATCAGGAAAGAAATAAGGGACTCGAGCTCCACTGGTAGGTCCTTGGCTGCAATCTCATCCTTCAAGGCATCCGAGAGACCATGAGAGAAAGCAGCGACCAGAGCCTCATTATTCCAGCCCACCTCTGCTGCCAGGGTACGAAACTCAATGGCGTATTCAGCTACGGATCGTGAACCCTGTCTGATGGACATAAGGAGCTTCGCAGCAGAGGCAGCACGAGCCGGCACATCGAATACCTTCCGAAGAGAAGCAACAAAACCGGAAAACTCGGCAACCACCGGATTGTTGTTCTCCCATAAAGGGCTGGCCCAGGCCAAGGCCTTGTCCGAGAGCAGCGAGATCAAGAAGCCCACCTTTGATCTCTCAGTAGGAAAGGCATGTGGCAGCAACTCGAAATAAATGGCCACCTGGTTAAGGAAACCTCGGCACTGAGTTGGCTCTCCCCCAAAGCGCTGTGGAAGGGGGGCAGAACCGGTCATACCCCGAAACACCGCAGGTGCAGCAACAGGTGTCGGGGTAGACTCTGGCGCAACAACCGGAGCGGCAGTAGGAGCGGGCCCAGGAGCGACAACCGACCCATCGGCAACGGAAGCTAAATGAGCCGTGCGTTCAAGCAGGGTTTGTAACGCCACAGCGAACCGACCCAACAGGTGATCCTGCTGATCAAGTCTGGCAACCAGCGTAGGTAGCGAGGATGGCCCTGTACCGTCAGAATTCATGGCTTGGTCCTAATGTCATGGGACCATGAACCAGACGTACAACAGAGATAGGTGGAATAAGAAGGCTTTATTGAAAATCAAGCCGTAGCTAAAGTCCAAACGGATGGCTAAACTGAAGCAGGGTCTTGCGTAGACGGAGGTCAGGAACCAGGAGGGTAGTCAGACGTAGCCAGGATCAGGAACCAACGGGGTAGTCAGACGAAGCCAGGATCGGGAACCAACGGGGTAGTCAGACGAGGCCAGGATCAGGAACCAGAAGCAGCAGCAGTCTTTGAAGCATGTGCACACAGGAGGACCAAGCAGGGAACTGAAGCCACAGACCTTCTATATATATGAGCTAGGCATCCAGCTCCTCCCAGTGGGAAGGAGGAGCCGCAGGGTGGGAGGCTACAAGAAACCCAGAAACCAAGATGGCCGCCAGCACATGTCAAACGAAGGAGAACAGTGAGAAGGTAGACCATGACAGACGCCGACACATGGCTCCGCATTGTGGGCTTTTTTTAACGTGTCAGCTGCTGACAATAGTGCTGCCATCTGCAGCCTGTACTGTCAACGCATACATCGCGGTAAGCCCAACACTCATCTAGGGATGATCGCCTTAAGAAGGCACCTGGCCTCCCATCACCGAGCCTAGTGGGAGCAACACCGTCAGAACCCACAAAGCCACACTCCCGACGCTCCATGTCCTGCCTCTCCTCATTCTCCTCTCTCCTCCCATTTGTCCTCAACTCCACTTTCCACTGTGCCATTGTCGCGTTCATCTGGCAAAAGGCAGGCTTCCGTGGACCAAATGTTCGAGCGTAAAAAGTTTATGATGCCAGATAACTCTGTTGCCCAACGGCTGATCATTGGCTTGTCGGAACTGCTAGCCCGCCAACTACTGACATATAAATGTGTGGATTCGGAGGCCTTTAGAAAATTTGTTGCCATTGGCACACCGCAATGGAAGGTCCCCGGGAGGAAATATTTCTCCCAGAAGGGAATACCAGAGGTATATGGCCATGTTTAGCGGCAAGTGAATGTATCTCTGGCACACAGTGTCGGTGCCAAGATACATCTGCCCACAGACACGTGGTCTAGCAAACATGGGCAGCGAAGGTACATAACTTTCACTGCTCATAGGGTGAACCTTCTGACGGCCATCAAGCATGCAACCCGTGGCACCCGTGTGTATTTGGTGTTAACGCCACGAATTGAATGCAGGCCTGCCTCTTCTTCTCCCCTCCTACTTCATCCACCATCTCCTCCTCGGCTGACTCCTCATTTTCCACTGCTACCGCCTCTTCTGCTGCACCCCCCAAGCTCCCCATAACCTATTTGACATGCCAGATGAGACGTTGCCATGCTGTGCTGCAACTGTTTCGCCTGGAAGCCAAGAGCCACACCATCCCCTGCACTTCTTTTAGCTCTGTGGTCACAGGTCGATCAGTGGCTAACCCTGCTCAATTTAATAGTTGGTAAAGTGGTGTGCGACAACGGTGCCAATCTGCTGATCGCACTGAAACAGAATAAAATGACACACGTGCCGTGCATGGCACACGTCCTAAACTTAGTCGTTCAGCGATTCATTGCCAAATATCCCGGGGTCCAGGATGCCTTGCAGCAGGCCAGGAAGATCTCTGAACATTTTAGAAGAACTTACACGGCCATGGCTCGCCTTGCTGACGTTCACTGGCGACACCACCTGCCCGTCAGATGTCTGATTTGTGACTGCCCGATGCAATGGAACTCCACCTTGTATATGCTTGATAGGCTGCTCCAGCAACAACGTGCCATTAACGACTACCTGTACGAACTCTGCAGCAGGACAGGTTCTGGGTAGCTTGGTTTCTTTTCACTTTTCAGTGGCTGCTCATGTGCGACTCATGCAGACTTCTGAGGCCATTTGATGAGATCACCAAACTGGTCAGTCACAGCCAGGGCACCATCAGTGACATCGTACCTTACGCCTTCTTTCTGGAGTGTCCATTGCATCATGTCATTGATCAAGCCATCTAGGAGCAGTAGCTAGAAGATGAGGAAGTCGCAATGCTGAATGAAATCTCTGGGGGGCTACTCCATCTGAGACAAGTCAGCAGGAGTCTGAAGAGGAGTCAGAGGAGGATGGTGGCTGGGGGAAGGAGGAGGAGCAAGAAAAGCAGGCTTTAAACTTTTCGGGGATCCCTGGTGTTGTTCGTGGCTGGGGGGAGGAGACCGAGGACGACATTCTCCTGGACGATGAGCAGGAGCCAGGGCGCTCCACCGCTTCCAATTTAGTGCAAATGGGGGCCTTCATGCCCCAGTGTTTGAAGAGGTCCCCCTGTATAAAAAGCATAAAGGGCAAGGACCAGTACTGGGTGGCAACATACTTAGACCCCCGGTACAAGCACAAAATGGCACCCATGTTACCAGCATCACAGATAACTGTCAGAATGTAGCATTTCCAGGCCTTGCTGTGAGAGATTCTTCATTCTGCTGTTGCAGGCGCTGGCACAGGAATTTCCACCCACAGCGAAACAGGTGCGGTTACCAATCCTACCACACCTGCAAGAAGAGGGTGGTTTGAAGATGTGTTGGTCACTTCAGATATGAGATCATTCTTGCAGCCAACCCATTGAGAGCCGCCCTCCGGATCCAGCCTCAGGGAACGCCTATACCGACAGGTGTCCAACTACATCAGGTTAACAGCCGATGTGGACGCTCTGAGAAGCGAGGAACCCCTGGACCACTGGGTGTGCAGGCTTGACCTGTGGCCAGAGCTGGCACAATTTGCCATGGAACTCTTGGCTTGCCCCTCGTCCAGTGTCCTGTCAGAAAGGACGTTCAGCACAGCAGGGGGAATCGTAACCAATAAGCGCACTCGCCTAGCTCACAACAGTGTGGACTACCTCACATTTCTAAAAATGAATGAGGCATGGATCTCGGAGGAATTCAACACCTGTGACAACCACGTTTAATTGAATTGCCTCCTGCCAGCCGCCACATATCCGCCACCACACAGAACAAAGAATGTTCCCTGTCTTATATAAATATAAAGACCTTTTCTGTCTGGTGAATGCCTAATCTTTGGGCCCTGTACTCCACTGGCCTGCAGTAAAATTGATATCCAATGACCATCTAATATACCTCCAGCCACATAATCACTTGATATTTTCTGTACGGTGAATGCATACATTTTGGGGCCTGTAATCTAACTGGCCAACAGCAAAATTGTTATACGGTCACCGTCTAATGTACCTCCAGCAACATGATCACTTGCTCTTTTCTGTACGGTGAATGCCTAATGTTTAGGGCCTGTACTCCTCTGGCCTGCAGTAAAATTGTTATACGGTAACTGCCTAATGTACCTCCAGCCACATAATTACTTGATCTTTTCTGTCCAGTGAATGCCTAATGTTTGGGTTCTGTGTTCCACTGGCCTGCAGTAAAATTGATATCCACTGACCATCTAATATACCTCCAGCCACATAATCACTTAATCTTTTCTGTCCGGTGAATGCCTAATTGTTGGGGCCTCGGAGGAATTCAACACCGGTGACGACCGCATGTTATCGAATTTCATCTATTATCCTTTGGGGTTTATTCAAGAAGGAGGATTTTGTTTGTTTTTAATCCAATTTCATATTTTTCATTATATTAAACATATGTTTTTGACATGTATTTATACTGGCCTACAGTAAAATTGTTATCCACAGACCGTCTAATATACCTCCAGCCTTATAATCACTTGATCTTTTCTACAAAGAAAAAAGGGGGTTAGTCAGTACATCCCAATGCGCAGGTGCACGTTGCCATGGCTGAAAACATAAATAAAACACATAGTGCAATAGCACTCTGCAAACTAAATAAAGTACAAAAACAGGAGCGTAGCTAAAAGCTCATGGGCCCTAGTGCAAGAGTTCAGCTTGGGCCCCCCTTCCCTCAGTGCTTGTTGGAAAGGGGCAGGGGAGCACGTAGCCTTCCTGCTGCCTGAGGCAAACATTGAAAGGGCACCCCCTCATGCCAAATTCTTGACCTAACCCCTTCCCTCCAGCCAGAGGTGTAAATTGACCAGCATGCACTTTCTATAATGCCAGTGTCTTATGTGGCACAAGGGTCTTTGGGCCCCTCAGGCTCCAGGGCCCGGTAGCGACTGTTACCTCTGCACCCCCTATAGCTACGCCCCTGTACAAAAACATATTATAATGCTTATGCTATGCTAATAAATTAGAGATGCTTGGCAAATACATTTTGTACAAAAATATTTGAGCCCGTCTGCCACACGTCAAGACGATCTCTATTTAGATCAAAATAATTTTTTATTTAAATATTGCAGAATAATAACAAGTCTTTGACATGAATGAGATATTTTTGTATATAGAGTATTACAAACATATTATCAACTGTATTTGTACAAAAGCTTTTAACATTTATTAGCGCGAGTCAAATCATGTCTCGTCGATACAGTTTTATAAAAAAATTTAAAAAAAGAATAGAAAAAAAATGATTTGCCTATTATTTAAACATAAAAGGAAATAACAGGATTTGTCATTCTTCAAGTATATCTTAAAACCTGGTAATCTTGTTAATTTTTCAAGAGGAGCAACAAACATATGTTCAAGCTTTAAAAAAAATAATTATTGCATACATATTGTTGCATCAGATTATCAATTCTAGTAATATGCCGACATCCCCACTATCATCATGGGTGACTTCAACATCCCTATTGACACCTGCCACTCGGCCGCCTCTAAACTCCTGTCGCTCTCTTCCTCCTTCGGCTTATCACAGTGGTCTTCAGCTCCCACCCACAGAGATGGTCACACTCTGGATCTGATCTTTTCCCGCCTCTGCTCCCTATCTAACCTTTCTAATCTGCCTCTCCCCCTATCCGACCACAATCTACTCACCTTCTCTTCATTGGTCTCTTCTGCAGCTCCCCCAGTCCACACACTAGCACACCCCCGCAGGAACCTCAAACAGCTTGACTTTTGCTTGCTTTCTGACTCTCTTCTCCCACTCTCTACCATCTGTTGCCTCCAAGACCCAGAAGCTGCTACCACCCTATATAACACCACATTAAGTACAGCTCTGGACACTGTTGCCCCCCTCACACACAACAAAATCCGGAAAATCAACAGACAACCCTGGCACACCAACCTGACCAAAAAACTCAGACAAGCTTCCAGGGCTGCTGAGCGGCAATGGAAGAAATCCCATTCTAAAGATCATTTCACCGCATACAAGCAATCCCTCCTCATATTCAAATCCTCACTCGCTGATGCAAAACAGGCTTACTTCTCATCTCTCATATCTTCCCTGTCCCACAGCCCTAAACAACTTTTTAGCACTTTTAATTCCCTTCTCCGTCCCCCAGCGCCCCCACCCTCTCCTCTCTTCTCAGCTGAGGACTTTGCCAAATATTTCAAACAAAAGATAGTCCACATCAGAGAAAGCTTTACTACACAGTCCCCACAGACCCTCTACACAACTGCTCGGTCCTCTTCTCCCAAAACCCACTTCTCTACCATTACAGAAGGTAAACTCTCCACTCTACTCTCCAAATCTCATCTGACCACCTGTGCACTTGACCCAATCCCATCCCACCTCATCCCTAACCTCACTGCAGTGTTTATCCCAGCCCTAACTCATCTCTTCAACCTATCACTAAACTCTGGTGTCTTCCCCTCTGCTTTTAAACATGCTACCATTACACCCATCCTCAAAAAACCTTCACTTGACCCATCTTCCTTGTCCAGTTATCGCCCCATATCACTTCTTCCGTATGCCTCAAAGCTACTTGAACAACATGTCCATTCAGAACTGTCCTCCCACCTCTCCTCCTGCTCCCTCTTTGACCGCCTACAATCTGGCTTCCGACTCCACCACTCGACCGAGACTGCCCTTACCAAAGTCACCAATGACCTACTCACAGCCAAAACCAAGAAACAATACTCTGTCCTCCTTCTCCTTGACCTGTCCTCTGCCTTCGACACTGTTGACCACTCCCTTCTGTTGCAAACGCTCTCATCTCTTGGCATCACTGACCTGGCCCTCTCCTGGATCACATCATACCTCACAGACCGGACATTCAGCGTCTCCCACTCCCGCACCACCTCCTCGTCTCATTCCCTCTCTGTCGGTGTCCCGCAAGGCTCTGTCCTAGGACCCCTGCTCTTCTCTATCTACACTTTTGGCCTGGGACAGCTCATAGAGTCCTATGGCTTTCAGTATCACTCCTACGCTGATGACACACAAATCTACCTCTCTGGTCCAGACATCACCACCTTACTATCTAGAATCCCACAATGACTATCTTCTATATCATCCTTCTTCGCCTCTTGCTTTCTTAAACTTAACATGGATAAGACAGAATTCATAATCTTTCCCCCATCTTGTTCAACCCCCCCTACAGACCTATCTATCACGATCAATGGCTGCACACTATCCCCAGTCAACAAAGCCCGCTGCCTTGGAGTGATCTTGGATTCTGCCCTTTCCTTCCGACCGCACATCCAAGCCCTTTCCACCACCTGCCGTCTCCAACTCAAAAACATCTCCCGCATCCGCGCTTTCCTTAACTTTGAATCTGCGAAAATACTTGTACATGCCCTTATTATCTCCCGCCTAGACTACTGCAACATTCTCCTCTGTGGCCTTCCATCTAGCACTCTCGCACCCCTCCAATCTATCCTCAACTCTGCTGCCCGACTAATCCACCTCTCACCCTATTATTCCTCTGCCTCTCCCCTTTGCCAATCCCTTCACTGGCTCCCCATTGCCCAACGAATTCACTTCAAAGTACTTACAAATACATACAAGGCCGTCCATAACCTGTCCCCTCCCTACATCTCTGAGCTAATTTCCCGATACACCCCCACACGCACTCTCCGATCCTCACAAGACCTCCTTCTCTCCTCTCCTCTTATTGCCTCTTCCCACAATCGACTCCAGGATTTCTCCCGTGCATCCCCCATACTCTGGAACTCGCTACCCCAACATATCAGACTCTCACCTACAGTGGAATCCTTCAAAAGAAACCTGAAAACCCACCTCTTCAGACAAGCCTACAACCAGTGACCCTGCTGCCTCTATACCGCCACGACCTGCTTCACCCGCACCTACTGTGTCCTTCTCCCATACCATGTAGATTGTAAGCCCTCACGGGCAGGGCCCTCTCTCCTTCTGTACCAGTTTGTAACTCATTTTGTTTATGATTAGTGCAATTGTCTGTATTATGTATGTGCACCCCTTATCATATGTACAGCGCTATGGAATGAATGGCGCTTAAATAATAAATAATAATAATAATAATAATAATATAAAAAAAAAACTATAACAATCAACTTGAGGTTGGTCGGTTCTTGTCTACAGCTCGTTTATAGAGTTGAGCGGATACCTGGATGTTCGGGTTCGGCAGGTTCGGCCGAACTTGAAAAAAAAATTCGGGTTCAGGACCCGAACTTTACCTGAACTTGACCCCGAACCCCATTTAAGTCAATGGGTACCCGAACTTTTGAGCACTAAAATGGCTGTAAAAATGTAATGGAAAGAGCTAGAGAACTGCAAAAGGCAGCAAAAATGTTCTTAAGAGCATGGCAAATGCTCTGCAAACAAATGTGGATAGGGAAATTAATAAAAAAAAACAACATAAAAGACCATAAAAAAATAAAAATTAGGAATGATGTAGGAGGAAGAGGTTGAGGAGGCGGTTAATGGGTGGATGTGGCCGTGTAGACTCACGTGGCGGTCTAGGTGGAAGCGGCGGTGAAGAAGGAATAGGTAGCCAACACAAATGTTTGTTATTTAGCATTTTTACATAGGGGTATCCCCCAAAATATTGGGACATATAAAAAAATAAAAAAATAAAAGGAATAAGTGCACTTGAGTACAAAGATGGATGGTTGAGGCTGTTAGAACTGTCTATTCTGCACAAAGTACAGACAAGTCCTGAGGGATCCAAGCCTAGTTCATTTTAATGAACGTGAGCTTGTTCACGTTGGCTGTGGACAGGCGGCTGCGTCTGTCTGTAATGATGCCTCCTGCCGTGCTAAATACACGTTCAGAGAATACACTGGCTGCAGGGCAGGCCAGCACCTCCAAGGCATACAGGGCAAGTTCTGGCCATGTGGACAATTTGGAGACCCAGAAGTTGAATGGGGCAAAACCAACAGTCAGTACGTGTAGGCATGTGCACAGGTACTGTTCCACCATGTTGTTCAAATGCTGCCTCCTGTTAACACGCTCCATATCAGTAGTTGCGGCCGGTTGTGGCGGCGAGGTGACAAAGCTTTTCCACATGTCGGCCATGCTAACCCTGCCTTCTGAGGTGCTGGCGCTGACACAGCTGCGTTGGCGACCTCATCCTCCTCCCCTGCCTTTGCCTTGTGCTTCAACTTGTCCCCTGGCGTCAGTCGGGAATGCTCTCAGAAGCGCGTCTACCTGCGTGCGCCTGTAGTCGCGCATCTTCCGATCACGCTCCAGTGAGGGCATTAAGGACTGCACATTGTCTTTGTAACGGGGATCCAGCAGGGTGGCCACCCAGCACACGTTAAAATGTGGGCAACTCTGCTGTTGTTGCGCAGGCACTGCAGCATGTAGTCGCTCATGTGTGCCAGGCTGCCCAGAGGTAAGGACAAGCTGTCCTCTGTGGGAGGCGTATCGTCTGCATCCTCCGTATCCCCCCAGCCACGCACCAGTGATGGGCCCGAGCTGCGTTGGATTCCACTCCGCTGTGAACATGCTTCATCCCCACCCTCCTCCTCATCCTCCTTGTCCTCCAGTAGTGGGCCCTGGCTGGTCAAATTTGTACCTTGCCTCTGCTGTTGCAAAAATCCTATTTCTGAGCCACTTCTAAAAGACTGGCCTGAAAGTGTTAGAGATGACCCCTCTTCCCCCTCCTCGTCTTGGGCCACATCCTCTTCTATCATCGCCCTAAGTGTTTTCTCAGAGACATATAAGTGGTATTATAATGCTGATAACGGCGCCATCGCCACTGGCCATGTTGGTGGATTACTAGAAACAGCGCAACAGGGCACACAGGTCTCGCATGAAGGCCCAGTCATTGGTGGTGAAGTGGTGCTGTTCCACAGTGTGACTCACCCGTGCGCGCTGCAGCTAAAACTCCACTATGGCCTGCTGCTGCTCGCACAGTCTTTCTAACATGTGCAAGGTGGAGTTCCACTTGGGCACGTCGCATATGAGGCGGTGAGCGGGAAAGCCGAAGTTACACTGTAGAGCAGACAGCCGAGCGGCGGCAGGATGAGAACGGTGGAGGCGCGCACAGACGGCCCACATTTTACGCAGCAGCTCTGACATGTCGGGGTAGTTGTAAATGAATTTATGCACCACCAAATTCAGCACATGCGCCAGGCAAGGGATGTGCATCAAACTGGCTAGTCCCAGAGCTGCACCGAGATTTTAACAATTATCGCACACCACCAGGCTGGGCTTGAGGCTCACTGGCAGCAACCACTCGTCGGTCTGTTGTTCTATACCCCGCCACAACTCCTGCATGGTGTGGGGTGTAGGACCTCATCGTCCCCTGCATTGTCTTCCACCCAGTCTTCCTCCCTGACCTCCTTTTCGGTCTGCACACTGCAGAAAGACACAGCAGTTGGCACCTGTGTTTCGTCATCATCAGAGACGTGCTGAGGTGGTATTCCCATGTCATCATCAGGAAACATAAGTGGTTGTGCGTCAGTGCATTCTATGTCTTCTACCCCTGGGGAAGGGCTAGGTGGATACCCTTGGGAAACCCTGCCAGTAGAGTCTTCAAACAGCATAAGAGACTGCTGCATAACTTGAGGCTCAGACAAGTTCCCCGATATGCACGGGGGTGATGTGACAGACTGATGGGCATGGGTTTTAGGTGCCACCTGTGCGCTTTCTGCAGAAGACTCGGTGGGAGATAATGTGAACGTGCTGGATCCACTGTCGGCCACCCAATTGACTAGCGCCTGTACTTGCTCAGGCCTTACCATCCTTAGAACGGCATTAGGCCCGACCAAATATCGCTGCAGATCCGGGCGGCTACTGGGACCTGAGGGAGTAGGTTCAGTAGGACATGAAGCTGTGGCAGAACGGCCACGTCCTCTCCCTGCACCAGAGGCTCCACCAACACCACCACCATGACCGCGTCCCTTATTAGATGTTTGCCTCATAGTTGGCGTTCACAAAGCAAAGTAAAAAGTGGTTAAGTCTGTTCAAAATAATTAACCGGCAATAAAAACCCTGATGTAGGGCATTGCACTCAATACCGTATTGCACGGTATTTGTGGCCTAAATTTCACAGTAATTTATGCATGTCTAATCCCAGATGTGCACTATATAAGAGGGTTTTCCCCCCCCCCGTAAGCGCAAAGCAGTATTTCTGGCCTAAATGTGACAGTCACTAATGCATGTCTAATCCCATATGTGCAGTATATCAGAGGGTTTTTTCACCCCAGTAACCAAAAAGCCATATTTCTGGCTTAAATGTGACAGTCACTTATGCACGTCTAATCCCAGATGTGCAGTATATCAGAGGGTTTTTTCACCCCAGTAATTAAAAAGCCGTATTTCTGGCCTAAATGTGACAGTCACTTATGCACGTCTAATCCCAGATGTGCAGTATATCAGAGGGTTTTTTTACCCCAGTAAGCACAAAGCCGTATTTCTGGCCTAAATGTGACAGTCACTAATGCATGTCTAATCCCATATGTGCAGTATATCAGAGGGTTTTTTCACCCCAGTAACCAAAAAGCCATATTTCTGGCTTAAATGTGACAGTCACTTATGCACGTCTAATCCCAGATGTGCAGTATATCAGAGGGTTTTTTCACCCCAGTAATTAAAAAGCCGTATTTCTGGCCTAAATGTGACAGTCACTTATGCACGTCTAATCCCAGATGTGCAGTATATCAGAGGGTTTTTTCACCCCAGTAAGCACAAAGCCGTATTTCTGGCCTAAATGTGACAGTCACTTATGCATGTCTAATCCCAGATGTGCAGTATATCAGAGGGTTTTTTCACCCCAGTAACCAAAAAGCCGTATTTATGGCCTAAAGGTAACTCTCACTTATGCATTCACACAAACGAAAAGAGTGCGACCACATCAATTTTCTAAGATTAAAAATAACTTTTTATTTATATCACAGTAAAACAACATATATTATTGTACATAAATATGTGTACGCAGGGACAAATCACAGACATAAATCACCTTGTTAACAGACCCATAGCACTAATATTGCCAAGATGTACCCCCTTACACTATACTGTCTAGAAACTCCTAACAAAATGAATCACAATGAGGGGATATACACAATGGCAATCGAATCAATTACACGCATGCTTTCCATGTATATCTGTGCCTCACTTATATAGCGCTAATCACCAGGATTAAACAAAGCCGAAAGGTGCACTACATGGGTGTATGACATACCAGAATGCAGGGGCTGCGGGCAAGGTGAAGTTACTCCTCAACGCGTTTCGCGTATAGTTTGCTTCCTCAGGAGGAGTTGACAATCAGGGGAAAGAGGACAGATTAAAAAGCGGCCGCTCACCAATCAAGCGCTAGCCTTACAATCATGTGATGCATCACATGACTTCCCCGTCACTACAGCGGCGCATGGCCAATCTGCATCCGCCACGTCACTGAGCTTCCGCCCTTCCCCTGAGGCCGATAGAGGAGAGGGCGGTCAAACTGATCGCTATCGCCTCCACCAAACCTACACTCGAGAGAAAGGGCCGAAGCGGACCGGCAGACCGAACGGCCATGCGCACACGTGACAAATACCAATCGCAGCACAGATGATCGCCCAAAACCTTTTTTGTGTCCTTATGAATATGTTTGGAACAATATACTGCTGTGATGTAACATCTTTCCAATAGATACATTTGAGGTCCTTAATGAATAATAAATAACATTGCAGACATTGTCATACTTTAAAGAAAAAAGTGCTAGTGCATATTGTGCTCTGAGCCATAAAGAGTTCATATGATTATGTATACTCATGATTTATAGTTCCTAACTAAAAAATGACTAATTCATGCTATGAAATAAAGTGCAAGTGCATATTTTACTCTAAACAAGTTAATACTTGTTGTCATATGATATGTATAATATGCATATACATTTTTGTCTTATATTTTTCTAGTTTGTCGACTCACCAGGAATATTGATGTTTCCCGTGATCTGCCCGTCATTTGGATTTTGATACATCATTTAATGAATTAGGTCCTTCTCGGCCTCAAATGGAGACCGTTTTTATATATTTATCAAATTTGCAGCATTTTTTTTATTATATATGGTTGAAATATGCACATTCCTGTATTATTATTAGGAGTTTAGTAACATATACACCATCACATTTAGGCACTAACTATATGTGGTTAGATGGCATTAGCACTTTAATATAAATTATTCTGTTTGTTTTACTGGGATATTCACATTATTTTCCTTGGCGTAATATATATTTATATGTGATATTTATTATTTTTGAGTTATGAATTATAAATCAGGAGTATACACATTGATATGAACTCTGTATGGCTTAAAGTATAATATGCACTTGCACTTTGTTTCATAGTATGAATTAGTCATTTTTGAATCATGAATTATAAATTATGAGTATACATATTGATATGAATTCTCTATAGTTTAGAGTACAATATGCACTTGCACTTTATTTCATAGCATGAATTAGTCATTTTTTAGTTAGGAACTATAAATCATGAGTATACATAATGATATGAACTCTTTATGGCTCAGAGCACAATATGCACTAGCACTTTTTTCTTTAAAGTATGACAATGTCTGCAATGTTATTTATTATTCATTAAGGACCTCAAATGTATCTATTGGAAAGATGTTACATCACAGCAGTATATTGTTCCAAACATATTCATAAGGACACAAAAAAGGTTTTGGGCGATCATCTGTGCTGCGATTGGTATTTGTCACGTGTGCGCATGGCCGTTCGGTCTGCCGGTCCGCTTCGGCCCTTTCTCTCGAGTGTAGGTTTGGTGGAGGCGATAGCGATCAGTTTGACCGCCCTCTCCTCTATCGGCCTCAGGGGAAGGGCGGAAGCTCAGTGACGTGGCGGATGCAGATTGGCCATGCACCGCTGTAGTGACGTGGAGGTCATGTGATGCATCACATGATTGTAAGGCTAGCACTTGATTGGTGAGAGGCCGCTTTTTAATCTGTCCTCTTTCCCCTGATTGTCAACTCCTCCTGAGGAAGCAAACTATACGCGAAACGCGTGTTGAGGAGTAACTTCACCTTGCCCGCAGCCCCTGCATTCTGGTATGTCATACACCCATGTAGTGCACCTTTCGGCTTTGTTTAATCCTGGTGATTAGAGCTATATAAGTGAGGCACAGATATACATGGAAAGCATGCGTGTAATTGATTTGATTGCCATTGTGTATATCCCCTCATTGTGATTCATTTTGTTAGGAGTTTCTAGACAGTATAGTGTAAGGGGGTACATCTTGGCAATATTAGTGCTATGGGTCTGTTAACAAGGTGATTTATGTCTGTGATTTGTCCCTGCGTACACATATTTATGTACAATAATATATGTTGTTTTACTGTGATATAAATAAAAAGTTATTTTTAATCTTAGAAAATTGATGTGGTCGCACTCTTTTCGTTTGTGTGATTTCATATATTTGAGGAGTGTACCTCTTGAGTTAAGAGACCATTGATGGTGTTCTCACTTATGCATGTCTAATCCTAGATGTGCACTATATGAAACAGATGGGTTTTTTTTTCAACTAAGTAAACAAAAAGCTGTATTTCTGGCCTAAGTGTGACACTCACTTATGCACGTCTAATCCCAGATGTACACTACATGAAACAGATGATTTTTTTTTTCACCCCAGTAAGCAAAAAGCTGTATTTCTGGCCTAAATGTGACACTCACTTATGCACGTCTAATCCTAGATGTGCACTATATGAAAAAACGTTTTTTTAACCCCAGTAAACAAAAATTTGTATTTCTGGACTTGCAGACATGCATATATCCTGTGCTGGTGCACTATCGTTGCATAAAATGGCACGCCTAGCTGAAGTAAAAAAAAGTTCGTTTTCAGCAGTAGTTGGCTCAGGGTAGGCTTAAAAAAATAGTGTACTGCACCCACAAAACACAATTGCTGTAGATCGCTGAGTAAAAAAGCAGTTCTTTATAAGATTTTTCCCTGATCTCTCCCTCACAGCAGCTGCAGCCTCTCCCTACACTAATCCGAGCAGAGTGGCGGGCGGTGCTACGTGACTCCAGCTTAAATAGAGGCTGGGTCACATGCTGCAGTTGGCCAATCACAGCCATGCCAATAGTAGGCATGGCTGTGATGGCCTTTTGAGGCAAGTAGTATGACGCTTGTTGATTGGCTGCTATATAGCCTTTCGAAAAGCTCCAAAAAAGCGCTGAACACCGAACCCGAACCCAAACTATTACGTAAATGTTCGGGACGGGTGTCGAAAAACCTTACAGTTCAGGTTCGCTCAACTCTATTCCTGAGATATAAAAAAAAAGAAAATCCAAATATGGCATATCACATGACCTACATTAGCCAATAGAAGCCTGTAGGTCTTTCTCTCAATCCCGAACAACCCCTTTAGGGGAGCAGACTGTTGTGGAGGTAACAGTTCAGGGGGCAGCTAGGATGGCCATTCAGACCTCCTACCACTACACAGCTGACAGGTATTGAAAAAATGAAGGTAAAGATCAACTTCTGGCAGCTGCAGGGGTGGGCGGGACAGTGACTTTCTCCCTGCAGCTCACGCTCAGATAGCACAGTGCTGCTGTCTGAGAGTGAGCTGTTCAAAATAACATCCATATGTCCATCCAGGCCCTACGCCAGACGGAGGACGGAGTCTGAAAGCCAGACTGTCTGGCCTAAAACCGGACCTATGGCCACCCTAGAGGCAACCTAGTGTATGTGTGTGTGTATATATATATATATATATATATATATATGTATATATATATACTGTAATATATATATCTTATATTATCTGGACTGTCTGGACGTTCTTTATGCGTGACCAAATGACTTGACCGATCTTCACCAAATTTGGCACACAGGTACATCAGGTGTCCCGGAAGGTTTTAGAACGGGTCTCAGCTCTCTAAGACGTACAGTTCCTGAGATATTCCCAAAAAATGACCCGCATTAGCCAATACAAGCAAACAAGCCTTTCATTTAAATCCAAACTGCCATTTACACAGTCACATGTCCCTTATCAGCTAATAGAAGCTTGCAGTCCTACTCCAGGTTGCCATAACAACTGATCACAGGTTTTAGCAGTTCGCAGGTCCTTCAATATTCAGTCATAAGACATCACAACTACACTGCTACATGGGGGTGGGGGCCACTATAAAACGGACGGGCGCTGTGGAGTTCACTGTTAAAGGGGCGGGCACTGTTGAGGTCACTGTTAAAGGAGCAGGCACTGTGAAGGTAACTGTTAAAGGGGCGGACACTATGGAAGTCACTGTTAAAGGGACATTCACTATTAAAGAGACGGGCAATGTGGAGGTCACTGTTAAAGGGGCAAGCACTGTGAAAGTCACTGTTAAAGGGGCAGGTACTGTGAAGGTCACTGTTAAAGGGGAGGCCACTCTAAAAGTTACTGCAAAAGGGGTGGTCAATGTTAAAGGGGCGGGCACTGTGGAAGTCACTGTTAAAGGGGTTTTCAATATTAAAGGGACGGGCACTGAGGAGGTCACTGTTAAAAGGGCAGTTATTGTGGAGGTCACTGTTTAAGGGGCATTCACTATTAAAGGAACAGGCAATGTGGAGGTAACTGTTAAAGGGGGGGTACTGTGGAGGTCACCTTTAAAGGGGCGGCCACTGTTAAAGGAGCGGCACTGGGGAGGTTACTGTTAAAGGGGCAGGCACTGTGGAAGTCACTGTTAAAGGGGCGGTACTGTAAAGGTCACTGTTAACCCCTTAAGGACCAGGCTAATTTTCACCTTAAGGATCAGGCCATTTTTTGCTAATCTGACCAGTGTCACTTTATGTGTGAATAACTTTAAAACGCTTTTACTTATCCAGGGCGCATAAGGAAAGGAATGCCATACGTTTTTTGGAAGGCAGATTTTGCTGGACTGGTTTATTGACACCATGTCCTATTTGAAGCCCCCCTGATGCACCGCTAGAGTAGAAACTCCAAAAAAGTTACCCCATTTTGGAAACTACGGGATAGGGTGGCAGTTTTTTTGGTACTATTTTAGGGTACATATTACTTTTACAAATGCAAAAACACAAATGCAATCGCACTCTGCAACCAGCACTCTGCCCTGCCTCTATGCTGGATGTTGAATGAGGCATTAGTGTACATTTTGGCCAAAGCATAATAAGCCACTCACCACATCAAGGTCGCCTCTATGAGTGGTCCCTAACACTAGTTTATACCTGTTATGGGCCATGACAGCCACACAAAGTCCAGGGAGTGCAGGTACAGCATGCACACCAGGCACACTCTGCTTTTAACCCCGTCCGGTGCCATTACAGCTTTCATCGGATCCAGGGATGCAAGTTCCAACATGCATGCTGAGCCCACTATATACTTCTCCTGGAGCCAAATGGCTACTGGTAGGCGCTATGAAAGCAGACTCAGTTTTATACTGACTTCAAAACCAGCCTCCAGGGCAGACTAACTGGTCAGGTGTGCATGACTGCTTGGAGATCGCCACGCCTCCAATATATACTACAAAGAAATAAATGTGGGGGGTTCAGTCAGCACAACCCTGTATGCAGGTGCACATTGCTATGGCGAAATACGGATACAAACGCAAAAACACAAATGCAATTGCACTTTGCAAACAGCACTCTGCCCTGCCTCTATGCTGGATGTTGAATGAGGCATTAGTGTACATTTTGGCCAAAGAGTAATAAGCCACTCACCACGTCAAGGTCGCCTCCATGAGTGGTCCCTAACACTAGTTCCTACCTGTTATGGGCCATGACAGCCACACAAAGTCCAGGGAGTGCAGGTACAGCATGCACGCCAGGCACACTCTGCTTTTAACCACGTCCGGTGCCATTACAGCTTTTATCGGATCCAGGGATATATTGGAGGTGTGGCGATGTCCAAGCAGTCATGCACACCTGACCAGTTAGTCTGCCCTGGAGGCTCGTTTTAAAGTCGGTATAAAACTGAGTCTGCCTTTATAGCGCCTACCAGTAGCCATTTGGCTCCAGGAGAAGTATATAGTGGGCTCAGCATGCATGTTGGTACTTGCATCCCTGGATCCAATGAAAGTGCTGGTTGCAGAGTGCGATTGCATTTGTGTTTTTGCATTTGTATCCGTATTTCGCCATAGCAATGTGCATCTGCATACAGGATTTTTTAAAGAGCAGTTTATAACGGACGCGGCAATACCTAATATGTGTAGTGCATTTTATTTTATTTTAAATCAGTGATAAATGTTTATTATTATTTTTTCAGTGGGTCTGATGTCTGTATAATACAATATAGTACACTATATAGTGTACCGTACTGTATTTTCACTTTACACTTACCATGGCAAGCCGGAAACCTGTGAAGGCGTCCGGTTGCCATGGTAACCATCTCCCGCTGCCACAACAGAGCAGCAGGTGATGGGGAGGGAGGGTGGTCCCTCCCTCTGTGATACCATCAAAAATCGGGGGCTGAAACGGCACAGCAGCCCCCGAAGGGAGAGGGAGGGAGCTCCCTCCCTGTTATACCCTTCCATACAGTGATCTCTACGGACCACGGCATGGAAGGGGTTAAACGGCTGACATCTGTGAACACGGATTTCAGCCGTTTCAGGAAGAGTGTCAGCAATGTGCTGACACTCTTCTAACCGCTCGGCCATCCTGAGAGAAGGGGCGGGCAGATGATCGTGAGCCCGCCCATCCCCCCCAGCACCGCCAGGGCACCCATCCTCGCACAGCCCGCTGGCACGTCAGAATGAGGGCTGCAGGGGCGGGTTAAAAATTAATAGTTAGGTCCTTTTGAAGTTTCTGATCCCCGTGGTCACAGACCGCGTGGATCAGAAACTTCCGAAAGCGCTGCAAATCGTAGGTCTGAATTGACCTGCAGTTTTCTGCGATCACCGATACGGGGTGGGGGAGGGTCACAGGACCCCCTTAGGCATTATCACAGAGTGCCTGCTGAATGATTTCAGTAGACACTCTGTTCCGATCACCGCACGCCGGTGATCTGAAATACACAGGGCGTACAGGTACGCTCTGTGTCCTTAAGTATCAGGATATCAGGGCGTATCTGTACGCCATATGTCCCCAAGAGGTTAAAGGGGCAGCCACTTTGAATGTCACTGTTAAAGGGGTGGTCAATGTTAAGGGGCGGGCACTGTGAAGTTCACTGTTAAAGGGGCAGAGATTGTGCAGGTCACTGTTAAAGATGCAGTCATTATTAAAGGGGCGGGCACTGTGGGAGTCACTATTAAAGGGGAGGAGACTGTGAAGGTCACTGTTAAGGGGGCAGTCACTATAAAGGTCACTGATAAAGGGGTGGTTAATGTTAAAGGGGCAGGCACTGTGGAGGTCACTGTTAAAGGGGTGGGCACTGTGGAGGTCACTGTTAAAGGGGTAGGCACTGTGGAGGTCACTGTTAAAGGGGCGGGTACTGTGGAGTTCACTATTAAAGGGGTGGGTACTGTTATGGGGGAAACGGTTGATATCTTATTACGACACACGGAAACATAAAATTAAATAAATGAAATATACCTGCGCGAAGCCGGGACCTTTTTGCTAAAAAAAAAATATATATATATATATATGTATTACATACTGTATATATATATATATTTACTGTATCTATATATACTGTATATATATATATATATATATATATATATATATATATATATATATATGTGTGTGTGTGCGTATATGTTGGTAAGGCTGATTAGTCAGCCTGCATTTATGGGACGGGCGGAGGCTCTTCATACAGACGTGGACAAAATTGTTGGTACCCTTTGGTCAATGAAAGAAAAAGTCACAATGGTCACAGAAATAACTTTAATCTGACAAAAGTAATAATAAATTAAAATTCTATAAATGTTAACCAATGAAAGTCAGACATTGTTTTTCAACCATGCTTCAACAGAATTATGTAAAAAAATAAACTCATGAAACAGGCATGGACAAAAATGATGGTACCCCTAGAAAACACAGAACATAATGTGACCAAAGGGACATGTTAATTCAAGGTGTGTCCACTAATTAGCATCACAGGTGTCTACAACCTTGTAATCAGCCATTGGGCCTATATATATGGCTCCAGGTAATCACTGTGTTGTTTGGTGATATGGTGTGTACCACACTCGACATGGACCAGAGGAAGCAAAGGAAAGAGCTGTCTCAAGAGATCAGAAAGAAAATTATAGACAAGCATGTTAAAGGTAAAGGCTATAAGACCATCTCCAAGCAACTAGATGTTCCTGTGAGTACAGTTGCACATATTATTCATAAGTTTAAGATCCATGGGACTGTAGCCAACCTCCCTGGACGTGGCCGCAGGAGGAAAATTGATGACAAATCTAAGAGACGGATAATCCGAATGGTAACAAAAGAGCCTAGAAAGACTTCTAAAGAGATTCAAGGTGAACTTCATGCTCAAGGAACATCAGTGTCAGATCGCACCATCCGTCGTTGTTTGAGCCAAAGTGGACTACATGGGAGACGACCAAGGAGGACACCATTGTTGAAAACGAATCATAAAAAAGCAAGACTGGAATATGCCAAACTACATGTTGACAAGCCACAAAGCTTCTGGGAGAATGTCCTGTGGACAGATGAGACAAAAATCGAAGTTTTTGCCAAGGCACATCAGCTGTATGTTCACAGACGAAAAAATGAAGCATATCAAGAAAAGAACACTGTCCCTACTGTGAAACATGGAGGAGGCTCTGTTATGTTCTGGGGCTGCTTTGCTGCGTCTGGCACAGGGTGTCTTGAATCTGTGCAGGGTACAATGAAATCTCAAGACTATCAAGGAATTCTAGAGAGAAATGTACTAGCCAGTGTCAGAAAGCTTGGTCTCAGTCGCAGGTCATGGGTCTTGCAACAGGACAATGACCCAAAACACACCGCTAAAAACACCCAAGAATGGCTAAGAGGAAAAAATTGGACTATTCTAAAGTGGCCTTCTATGAGCCCTGACCTCAATCCTATTGAGCATCTTTGGAAGGAGCTGAAACATGCAGTCTGGAAAGGGCACCCTTCAAACCGGACACAACTGGAGCAGTTTGCTCATGAGGAGTGGGCCAAAATACCTGCTGAGAGGTGCAGATGTCTCATTGACAGTTACAGGAAGCGTTTGATTGCAGTGATTGCCTCAAAAGGTTGCGCAACAAAATATTAAGTTAGGGGTACCATCATTTTTGTCCATGCCTGTTTCATGAGTTTATTTTTTTACATAATTCTGTTGAAGCATGGTTGAAAAACAATGTCTGACTTTCATTGGTTAACATTTATAGAATTTTAATTTATTATTACTTTTGTCAGATTAAAGTTATTTCTGTGACCATTGTGACTTTTTCTTTCATTGACCAAAGGGTACCAACAATTTTGTCCACGTCTGTATAAGAGCTACACCCTCAGTCACAGGCGTGTGTTTTCAGGCTTTAATTGTTCATGCTTCGTTCAGGTCCTGCCAGAGGAGGAACAAGTAGGTCAATTCCCTCTAGCATTTCAGTCTCTGACCGTAGTCGATCATATCTTGTCAACCAGGTCCCCGCGCAAAGTTATTGCCTTTTTACCATGATCGGGAATTCATTTTTGCAGGTAGCTTTATTGCAATTGCATTCCCTCGCTCATGGGAGGGCATAGACAGAATCTTGTATATTATGGCTTTGTAGCTTCTTGCCGCACTAACCTCCGACTCCCTACAACCACGTAGAATCGTATTTTGGACAAGGTCCAGCATTTCCTCATGGTAGAAGATCCAGATAGTAGGTCGGTCTTCACGTCTCAAGCGTAAAAACAATTCTATGGGGCGCACAGTAGAACAACGCGCGGATAGCTGTTGTCTTGGGGACTATTCAAGGATTCTCTTCCTATCTACATGGTTCTTTTTGGCCCTCATTCCTGCATAGTCTAGGCAGTTAGGTTTCGGTCCCACGATCTCCTGACGCTAGGGCATTGCCAGTACTCGCACTAGAACCAAACTTTACAATTTTCAGTTGGTTTTTATGATCCATTTCACAACGTATTCCCGGTCCTCCATTCCGTCCTCCATTCCGGTCTCTGGCCTTGTCATCCACAAGATGGGTTGTAGGTCTCCTACCGGTCTTGCCTCATATACCCAGAATTTTTGCTCTAGATCCCGGACGCCTTGCAGTTAGCTTGGGGATTAGTTTGCACATGCCATTCAAATTCCTTTTCTACCCTACTTGGCTTGGTTTTGCCCACTTCTAGGCCTACCCACGATCATGGCTTAGGGCACACAACAAGCCATTTAGTCAGGTCAGCTAAGACACGCCTAGCTGGGTTAGGTTGTTTCCATTGTTTCTCTCCCTAGGGTTCTTCGGATATCTCTTGGCCGTAGCCATGACCACAAGTTGGTAAGGCTGATTAGTCAGCCTGCATTTGTGGGAGGGGCGGAGGCTCTTCATATACGAGCCACACCCTCACTCACAGGCGTGTGTTTTCAGGTGCCCCACCCTCCCTCCCTTATCTTCTCATTTCCACAGGGTATGCCCACTTATAGGCCTACCCACGATCATGGCTTAGGGCACACAACAAGCCATTTAGTCAGGTCAGCTAAGACACGCCTAGCTGGGTTCGGTTGTTCCCGTTGTTTCTCTCCGTAGGGTTCTTCGGATATCTCTTGGCCGTAGCCACGACCACAAATATATATATATATATATATATATATATAATGTCTTTCAGTGAGAAAAGCCAATTCTGTCTGTTTAGCTTTGATAAAGGACTTTTGTCCTGATTGGAAGGCTATGCTGTAGTTGTGAAAAGCTCATCTTTTTTAATCATTTCAGAAAAAAACACAGAATTGCACGTTTTCAATGAAAATGAATTGCTAAATATTTGGGCTTGTTAGAATCCACATTTTGGGGGAAAATTCTGGATAAATTCTAAATTGATCCAGTATGTACACTACTGACACAAAGTTAGGGATATTTGGCTTATAGGTAAAAATTCAGGGAGGAACCTAAAATGCACTCAAGCCTTTATAGGTGAACTTAATCTGACCTTCTCTAAACTTTTGAATGCACATGTCCAACTGTTTAATGCTTCAGTACTTTTTGCACAACTTGATGTTCAAAGAGCTTAACAGCAAAATTCATAATGGCAATGGCAAAATCACTCCAATAAATTTCCTGGTTGAATTAGAATTTGTATTTAAACAGTCCTCCTCGTCATGCTGTTCACATTTTTAGATAATGAGATCAAGGCTACACCTAACAATTGATCAGCCTTTTCAAGGCTTCAAGCAGGATGTTCTCAGGCAGAAATGGCTACTGATCTTAGAGTGTCACAGAGTGTCATCAGCAGGTTGTAACAATATATACAGAGAACTGTAAGAGTCAAAGAAAGGCATAGAAGTGGATGTCCTTTGGCCACATCCCACACTGTTCATTGTGAACAATTCTCTGTGGAATAGTGTTGAGTGCGAATATTCAAAAAGCAAATTTTATTGCAAATTTCGGCAATTCGAGAATTAGCGAATATTTAGAATATAGTGCCATATATTTGTAATGACGAATATATATATTTTTTGAACACAGTACACATTAGGTGATCATCCCTCCCTTCTTCTAGCTTGTGGGCTAATGAGAAGGCTTTGTCAGAGCTTAGCAACATCCCTAGCAACCAATAGAAAAGTTGCCTGCCCTATACTTTACAAGTTGCACGTATTGCGAAAAAATATGCGCATCCTTAATTGCCAAAAATTCGCAAGCGCAAGTATATTGGAGCACTTTATCTGCATATAAAGCTATTCTAATGTTCTGCCATGTCAACCATTTTCTCCAGTCTCAGGAAACTTATACCAGCTTGAAAAATGTAGCATAAGTGACATTGAAGCCAAGAATATAATCTCGAATTTGCGAATATATGATGAATAATCTACAAAATATTCGCGAAATATCGCAAATTTGAATATTGCTCCTGCTGCTCATCACTATGGTGGAACCGGATGATGAATGACACACAACTCATTTACATCAGTGTGGTCTGCGTGCTAGATGACCTGCAAGGATACCTGAACACACCACCAGGCACAGGTGTCATCGTCTTGCATGGGCCAGGGAGTAACTTTGCTGGACGAGGGACCAGGGGGCCTCAGTGCTGTTCACTGACGAAAGTCGATTCATTTTGAGCAGAAATGATGGCAACCAACAATGTTGGAGATGCCAAGGAGAGCGATATGCATCAGCCACTGTTGTCACCAGACAAACCTTTGGTGGTGGTGTCACACCCATGGTTATGGTCGTGACTCCTTGGGAGCCGCATGCAGTTGCCCGCGGTCTGGGTGTTGTGTCAACCGCAGCTAGGGGCACTTAGTTGTTTGCCTCAAGTGCGGTTGCCACGGACAACAGGTATGCGTGCGGTTGCCTCTGGGTTTGTGTGTGTGTTTGTGTGCACTTTCCTTGTGTGGTGTGCACTGTGTCATTTCCCTTCACTGATGGCTGTCCGTGGCAACGTGTGGTGTTGTACATGTGGTGGCAGTGTCTCGGCCTTCTGGCTGTTTCACAAGACATAGTTGCCACGCATGTCGTTGCCTGCAGTAACAGCTGCAGTGTAAGGTTTGTTTGGACATTTCCCCTTTAGTGGCAGTCTTTCAGTGCCTGGTGTTGGAAGGGTTAACTTCCTTCTTTGTGTGTGAACACTGGGTGTGTCTGTGTGTGGGTGTGGCCACTTTGGGCTATAAAGCCTCAGTAAAGACCTGTAGTCTGAGGGGTACTCCAGCCTTGTTTGTAAGCTGGAGTCATCCTCCTGGTTATTACCATCTGCCAGTGAGGGCCACCCTTGTGGTCATAAAACCTATGTATTGATGTCAAGTTTATGTGTTATCCTTTCTATGTTTATTACAGCTATGGATGTCCTGTTTACCTGTGTGTTTTGTGGTGTGCTGTCTCCTTAGTAGTTGTGTGGACAGCAATACTGGTGCATGGGTTCCAGTCAGCAAGGCTGTGGCAGGTAGGTTTGGAACTAATTTAGTTATCCTGCCATATCTATATGTCTGTATATGTTCCCCCTTCCTTGCAGCTTGGCCAGTGAGACTCCTGTTCCTCCGTATCCAGGAGGAACAGGTCATCTTACCCTGCTCCTAGTTGAGGGCCACCCTGAGGGCTAGTAGGGACTTCAAGGTTCCGGAGTATGAGCCCTCCTACCATCAGGGTCGGCTCATACAGCTAGGAGTCAGGGTCAGAGTTAGGGACGTAATAGGAGGTGACCTGCTCCCTAATTCTGTCGTTCTGGTCAAGCAGCGACCATACATCATATTGCATCACACGGCTGAGGGTTTCCCCTATCCTCAGCCATGACAGGTGGTGGTGGTACAGTGTGGACAGGTGTGTCTAGTAAATACAGAACTGTCCTACACTTTGTGAATGGTACAGTGTCAAGCCCATACTACTTGAATAACATCATTAATCCAGTCATTGTGCCTCTGAATGAACAACACAGCCCTAATTTCATCTTTATGGTTGACAATGCGCCAGTTCGTCAAGGCCGCATCATTAGGGAATGGCTGCTGGAGACTGGGCTACCTCAAATGGAGTCGCCTGCACTTTCTCCAGACCTGAATCCCATTGTAAACCTATGGGATCACCTGAGTCGCAGTGTAGAGGCTTGTAACTGTGTACCCCAGAACCTCAATGACCTGAGGGCCGCCCTTCAAGAAGAGTGAAATGACATGCCTCAGCAGACAATAAGTCAACTTGTGAAAAGCATGAGACATCGTCGTCAAGCTATAATTGTTTTTTTTTTCTAAAGTAACTGACCATGCATCTCTATTGTGTAGTGGTTAGGGTTCTTGGCTGTAATGTAGAAGGTTGTGAGTTCAAATGGCGCAAGAAACATTTTAAAAATAGAGGCTAAATGAAAGAGATATATATATATATATATATATATATATATATATATATATGTATATATGAATAAAAATATACAGTACAGACCAAAAGTTTAGAAACACCTTCTCATTCAAAGAGTTTTCTTTATTTTCATGACTATGAAAATTGTAGATTCACACTGAAGGCATCAAAACTACGAATTAACACATGTGGAATTATATACATAACGTAAAAGTGTTAAACAATTGAAAATATGTCATATTCTAGGTTCTTCAAAGTAGCCACCTTTTGCTTTGATTATTGCTTTGCACACTCTTGGCATTCTCTTGATGAGCTTTAAGAGGTAGTCACCTGAAATGGTAGTCACCTGTCAGGTTTAATAAGTGGGATTTCTTGCCTTATAAAAGGGGTTGGGACCATCAGTTGCATTGTGGAGAAGTCAGGCGGATACACAGCTGATAGTCCTACTGAATAGACTGTTAGAATCTTTTATTATAGCAAGAATAAAGCAGCTAAGTAAAGAATAACGAGTGGCCAGCATTACTTTAAGAAATGAAGGTCAGTCAGTCTGAAAAATTGGGAAAACTTTGAAAGTGTCCCCAAGTGCAGTCACAAAAACCATCAAGCGCTACAAAGAAACTGGCTCACATGCGGACCGCCCCAGGAAAGGAAGATCAAGAGTCACCTCTGCTGCGGAGGATAAGTTCATCCGAGTCACCAGCCGAGTCGCAGGTTAACAGCAGCTCAGATTAGAGACCAGGTCAATGCCACACAGAGTTCTAGCAGCAGACACATCTCTAGAACAACTGTTAAAAGGAGACTGTGTGAATCAGGCCTTCATGGTAGAATATCTGCTAGGAAACCACTGCTAAGGACAGGCAACAAGCAGAAGAAACTTGTTTGGGCTAAAGAACACAAGGAATGAACATTAGACCAGTGGAAATCTGTACTTTGGTCTGATGAGTCCAAATTTGAGATCTTTGGTTCCAACCACCGTGTCTTTGTGCGATGCAGAAAAGGTGAATGGATGGACTCTACATGCCTGGTTCCCACCGTGAAGCATGGAGGAGGAGGTGTGATGGTGTGGGGGTGCTTTGCTGGTGACACTGTTGGGGATTTATTCAAAATTGAAGGCATACTGAACCAGCATGGCTACCACAGCATCTTGCAGCGGCATGCTATTCCATCCGGTTTGCGTTTAGTTGGACCATCATTTATTTTTTAACAGGACAATGACCCCAAATACACTTCCAGGCTGTGTAAGGGCTATTTGACCATGAAGGAGAGTGATGGGGTGCTGCGTCAGATGACCTGGCCTCCACAGTCACCGGACCTGAACCCAATTGAGATGGTTTGGTTGAGCTGGACCACAGAGCGAAGGCAAAAGGGCCAACAAGTGCTAAGCATCTCTGGGAACATCTTTAAGACTGTTGTAAGACCATTTCAGGTGACTACCTCTTGAAGCTCATCAAGAGAATGCCAAGAGTGTGCAAAGCAGTAATCAAAGCAAAAGGTGGCTACTTTAAAGAACCTAGAATATGACATATTTTCAGTTGTTTCACACTTTTTTTTAATGTATATAATTCCACATGTGTTAATTCATAGTTTTGATGCCTTCAGTGTGAATCTAAAATTTTCATAGTCATGAAAATAAAGTAAACTCTTTAAATGAGAAGGTGTGTCCAAACTTTGGGTCTGTACTGTATATATAGAGAGAGAAACATACTTCTGATATATATGAATGCATAATATGTCAGAAACTCCTACTAATGTTTTAGCCATAATATATTATAATATTTTAAATACATAATAATATTTTAAATATATTATTTCTACAAACGTACATATATGTTTAAATTTAATTTAACCTCTATTTCTGACAGGATTCTACAGTACAGCCAAGAATCTTAACCACTACACTATGGAGCTGCATGGCCAGTTACTTTAAAAAAATAAAATATGAGACTTCTGCTGTATGGGAATACTTACTAGTAATAAGTATTCCTATACAGCAGAAGTCTCTTTTTTTTTTAAGTACCTGGCCATGCAGCTCTATAATGTAGTGGATACAATTCTTGGCTGTAATGTAGAAGGTTGTGAGTTCGAATCCCACCAGGAACTTTTTAGAAATAGAGGTTAAATTAGATTTAAGTACACTGGGTGTCCCCAAGCACCGAGTTAAATACACTGGGTGTCCCCAAGACTCCATATATGGACATACAGTGGGATGCGAAAGTTTGGGGAACCTTGTTAATCGGCATGATTTTGCTGTACAAATCGTTGGTTGTTACGAAAAAAATGTCAGTTAAATATATCATATAGGAGACACACACAGTGATATTTGAGAAGTGAAATTAAGTTTATTGGATTTACAGAAAGTGTGCTATAACTGGTTAAACAAAATTAGGCAGGTGCATAAATTTGGGCACTGTTGTCATTTTATTGATTCCAAAACCTTTAGAACTAATTATTGAAACTCAAATTGGCTTGGTAAGCTTAGTTACCCCTGACCTACATACACAGGTGAATCCAAATATGAGAAAGAGTATTTAGGGGGTCAATTGTAAGTTTCCCTCCTCTTTTAATTTTCTTTGAAGAGTAGCAACATGGGGGTCTCAAAACAACTCTCAAATGACCTGAAGACAAAGATTGTTCACCATCATGGTTTATGGGAAGGATACAGAAAGCTGTCTCAGAGATTTCAGCTGTCGGTTTCCACAGTTAGGAACATATTGAGGAAATGGAAGACCACAGGCTCAGTTCAAGTTAAGGCTCGAAGTGGCAGACCAAGAAAAATCTAGGATAGACAGAAGCGACGAATGGTGAGAACAGTCAGAGTCTACCCACAGACCAGCACCAAAGACCTACAACATCATCTTGCTGCAGATGGAGTCACTGTGCATCGTTCAACCATTCGGCGCACTTTACACAAGGAGATGCTGTATGCGAGAGTGATGCAGAGGAAGCCTTTTCTCCGCCCACAGCACAAAAAGTGCCGCTTGAGGTGGGCTAAAGCACATTTGGACAAGCCAGCTTCATTTTGGAATAAGGTGCTGGGGACTGATGAAACTAAAATTGAGTTATTTGGCCATAACAAGGGGCGTTATGCATGGAGGAAAAAGAACACAGCATTCCAAGAAAAACACCTGCTACCTACAGTAAAATATGGTGGTGGTTCCATCATGCTTTGGGGCTGTGTGGCCAGTGCAGGGACTGGGAATCTTGTCAAAGTTGAGGGACGCATGGATTCCACTCAGTATCAGCAGATTCTGGAGACCAATGTCCAGGAATCAGTGACAAAGCTGAAGCTGTGACGGGGCTCGATCTTTCAACAAGACAACGACCCTAAACACTGCTCAAAATCCACTAAGGCATTTATGCAGAGGAACAAGTACAACGTTCTGGAATGGCCATCTCAGTCCCCAGACCGGAATATAATTGAAAATCTGTGGTGTGACTTAAAGAGAGCTGTCTATGCTTGGAAGCCATCAAACCTAAATGAACTAAATATGTTTTGTAAAGAGGAATGGTCCAAAATACCTTCAACCAGAATCCAGACTCTCATTGGAACCTACAGGAAGCGTTTAGAGGCTGTAATTTCTGCAAAAGGAGGATCTACCAAATATTGATTACATTTTTTTTTGTGGTGCCCAAATTTATGCACCTGCCTAATTTTGTTCAAACAATTATAGCACACTTTCTGTAAATCCAATAAACCTAATTTCACCTCTCAAATATCACTGTGTGTGTCTCCTATATGATATATTTAACTTACATTTTTTATTGTAACAACTAACGATTTATACAGGAAAATCATGACAATTAACATGGTTGCCCAAACTTTCGCATCCCACTGTAGCTATATATAGAGTCAGAGCAGGGACTCCTAAGCCGAACTAGAGTCCCAACACCCTCCCCTCATCAGAGCAGGGGCTGCCTGGTTTAATTCTCGGGTTCTCCCCTTGACTTCCATTGTGCTCAGATGCTCTGTAGAGCACCCGAGCATCGGAAAGTGTTCTACACGAGCACTTTGGTGCTCAACCAACACTACCCACTAACCATCTGTATTATATATATGAGCTAACTGTCTAATATAATTTCAAAAGGATCCAGATGATTCAGCAAAGCACAGAGCATAGCAATGACGCTGCTCTCTCTCTCAGTACTGCAGAAAATGGCTGCTGTGAAGTTTCTTATATAGTAAGGGGTAGGCAACGTTCCTATTGGTTGCTAGGGATGTTGCTAAGCTCAGACAAAGATATTGCAGCCTTCTCATTGGCCCACAAGCAAGAAGCAGTGAGTACTGATGAAAAGAAATCTAGAATATTCGCGATTATGAAGATATAGCACTATATTCTACATCTTCGCAAATACTTGAAGTGCCGATATTCGCAATAAAAATTAGCGATTTGAATATTCGCTATTAACATTATTGGTAACCTCAAACTGTTCAATCAGTGGTTTTTCAAACCCAGAGTACAGTAGCTAACTAGGCTTTCTCTCTGTCTTTCTTTCTCTCATTCTCCTGAAACAAATCACAAAAATTTCAGGTTTGTTAGAATCCAAGTTTTGGGAAATTCAGGACAAATTCCAAACCAGTAGAATCGCTTCATCCATACTTAGTTTTAGCTATATGTTTAAGGGTCCTTTCACATGTCCGTAGAATGGGTCCGGATCCGTTCCACAATGTTGCGGAACGAATCTGGACCCATTCATTCTTCATGGGCCCGGAAGAGATGCGGACAGCACACAGTGTGCTGTCCGCATCCGCATTTCCGGAGCGCGGCCCGATCTTCCGGTCCGTGGCTCCCGAAAAAAAAGAACATGTTCTATTCTTGTCCGCGGACAAGAATAGGCAGTTCTATGGGGGTGCCGGCCGGGTGTATTGCGGATCATACATTAATACATTACGGATGTGTGACCCTAACATTGCAGTTCTACATGTTAAAACTTTTTCTTTTTATTCTTTCAGCTATGTGGAAAGCCAGCGCCATACTATACAAGTGGATTATGTAGAGTATATGGATGAATTGGCTACACTCGCTGGTGTAAAGCCTAATATATTCAGAGCGTTCTTTACAGATCCTTGGTTGGCTTTGCATGTGTTTTTTGGACCTTGTACTCCTTACCAATATCGGCTTACAGGACCTGGGAAGTGGAGTGGTGCCAGAGAAGCCATTCTGACTCAGTGGAAGCGTATTATAAAGCCAACTCAGACCAGAGTTCTTGAAAATAGCACTGTAAACATGTCTATTCCATTGATGCTGATAGTCTGTGCAGCTTTAATTGTTTTGACAGCTCTTTTCCTACATTTTTAACTAGACAATTCTTTAATGTACTCAGTACATGAAACTTGTATCTCCACATTTATCTAAGAATAATCATTTTAAATCATTTTCTACTTCTAAGAATAATCATTCTATATAAAAATCTGTTCAACTATGAAATACATTTTTTAATCATTCATAACATGTTATTGTTAAATCATGCAATATTAGTGTGTGTGTATATATATATATATATATATATATATATATATATAAATATATATATATATATATGCATATAGTAACGGGAGTTCAGGGCAGCACACCTTGTAACAAGTAGTTAGGTGCCAGCGATGTTAGCACTTTACCAAAGTGTATGATTCAGGACAAATAAATACACCGCAGCACGTCCAATAATGAAAAGAAAGTGGGATCCTTTATTCACCCATGCAACGTTTCGGTCTGCTTGCTGGGACCATTCTCAAGCAGGGGCGTAGCTAGAAATGACTGGGCCCCATAGCAACATTTTTTTATGGGCCCCCCTCCCGGATCTCCCACCTCCACATACCTCTCAGACCTCCCACCCCTTCCAGAGCTCCCACCCAAACACCCTTCCAGGACCTCCCACCCCAACACCGCTCCTAGACCTCCCACCCCCACCCTAAATCTCCCACCGCCAGTCCCCAGATATAATGATCCAGACATCAAGTGTCTTGCTCCCCCCTCCTGCCTATATAATGGTCCAGACCTCCAGGTTCATGCTTCCCCCTACTCCCCATATATTATGGTCCAGACCTCCAGGATCCTGCTTCCCCCTACTCCCCATATATAATGGTCCAGACCTCCAGGATCCTGCCCCCCCCTTCTCCTTAAATATAATGGTCCAGACCTCCAGTATCCTGTTCCCCCCTATATAATGGTCCAGACCTCCAGGATCCTGCCCCCCCCCCTTCTCCTTAAATATAATGGTCCAGACCTCCAGGGTCCTGCTCCCCCTTCTTAGATATAATGGTCCAGACCAACAGGGTCCTGATCCCCCCTTCTCCTTAAATATAATGGTCCAGACCTCCAGGGTCCTGCTCCCCCTCCTCCCCAGATATAATAATCCAGACCTCGGGGATCCCACTCCCTCCTCCTCCCCAGATATAATGGTCCAGACCTCCAGAGTCCTGTTCCCCCCTTATATAATGGTCCAGACCAGACCTCCAGGGTTCTGCTCCCCCCTTCTCCTTAAATGTACTGGTCCAGACCTCCAGGGTCCTGCTCCCCACTTCTCCTTAAATGTACTGGTCCAGACCTCCAGGGTGCTGCTCCCCCCTCCTCCCCAGATATAATGGTCCAGGACTCCAGAGTAAGTTTTACCAGTCCCAGAGTCAGTTAGCCCTCACCTCACAGTCACTTGAACGTCTGCGCGCCCATACTCCAGCAGCGCTGCCAGGCCCAGCAGCACGCAGCTTCGCTGTACGCTCCTCCACTTCTGGCCAGTTGGAATGCCGCCCAGACTGGGAGCGGGACCACTCCATCTCCTCATTGCAGTTATGCCTCTCTGCCTCCAGCCGCGCCCTATCGCACCGCCCACAGCCTGCAGATAGCTCTTTCTCTGTCTGTCCTGGAGGGGCCTGCGACCCCTGTAGCTACGCCACATGAGTTTAAAAAATCAGCTGGCGGCCCGGGCCCCCAGTGGCGTAGGGCCCCATAGCCATTGCTATGGCTGCTATGGTGATCCCTACGCCCATGTTCTCAAGCAATACATCATAAACAACTGTGGGGTTTTATGTGGTCATATCAAATTAACATACATAAGTGATAATTAATAATAATATTCAAAAAAATGCTATAAAGCATCTAATGTGAGTATATCAAAACATCATACCCAGAAGATTAAATACATAAATTCATATAGCCAAAACATCCAGGTATATTATTTCATAAATAAAATAATATTTTACACAAGTGGCAATAATCATCACCTGTACATGTGCAGACGTAGAAGGACCAGACATGGAATCAGGCATGCTCAATGGTAGGAGGATACAATGTTGCAAATTGCACCACATGGATACGGCGTCCAGGAACTGGAACTGCGCATGTCTGTGATGTCACTCAGGAGAAAATCACATGATCCCGAGTAATACATCACATGACACGTCGCATAGCAAGTCGCTTAAGTAAGGCTACTTTCACACTTGCGTTCAGAGCGGATCCGTCTGAGACGGATCCGCTCATATAACGCAGACGGTGGGTCCATTCAGAATGGATCCGTCTGCATTATATTGTAAAAAAATTTAAGTGTGAAAGTAGCCGGAACGGATCCGTCCAGACTTTACATTGAAAGTCAATGGGGGACGGATCTGTTTGAAGATTGAGCCATATTGTGTCATCTTCAAACGGATCTGTCCCCATTGACTTACATTGTAAGTCTGGACGGATCCGCTTGCCTCCGCACGGCCAGGCGGACACCCGAGAGCGGAGGCTGAACGCTGCCAGACTGATGCATTCTGAGCGGATCTGTGTCCCACATACAATAACTTGCATGGGCACCATAAAACATAGATGACATAACACAGGTCAAATAAAATTTAAAGGCTCACAAAAAGGTGTACATCAATCATTTTTAGCCCCCCAAAAAAGTGGCAGTTATCCGTGCCTCCACTGTGTAAATTGTAAATACATGGTGAAGGGACGTGAATTCATCCATCCAAGCACGGGGGTCTCTTATCCCCTTAAATTTTATTTGACCTGTGATTCGTGTTATGTCATCTATGTTTTATGGTGCCCATGCAAGTTATTGTATGTGGGTGAGACCACATGCGATTTTAAATCACGCTTTAATCAGCATCGCTTCTCTAGACGTAAAAAATTTAAGGATTTGCCAGTCTCATACCATTTTGCGGATATGGGCCATGGCGAAGGTCACCTCAAGTTCATGATCCTTGACCATGTTCCATTACCGCGAACGGGTGGTAACCGCATAAAAATGCTTAAACGCGAGTCTGAATGGATTTTTAAATTACAAACTGTTAAACCGGGGGGTTTGAATGTAGAGTATAAGCCATGGTTATTCATATGATCTCTCACTGTTTTGTCCCTGTCGGCGCATGTGTTGAAGAATTTGTTCCTTTTTAATAAATATATTTGGATAATATATTTTTTTATTTTCACATATAGGACCTATGGATGGAAGGGCCTAGCTCAACAGGAGGTTGGATGCTTTGGACACGTGCGGCTTATCCCGCGACAGTTGTGTACACACTAGATGATGCGTTTCTGAATGCGTTTTTCTACTAATTACGGCTACTTTGGATGTTTTTCACCCGTCATGGGTTAACCACGGGCGAGCGGGGTGGGAGGGCAACAGCTGCCGCTGGTCCCCACCTCCTCCGCTCGCATATTTTGGATGACAGTGCATCGCAAGACGGCACGTCACCCAATAATATACCCTGGGTGATTTATCCTGAATTATATATTGCCGTTATATATTTACAAATTGCTATGACGCATGTACCTGTATTCTACGTCTTACTTAAGCGACTTGCTATGCGACGTGTCATGTGATGTATCACTCGGGATCATGTGATTTTCTCCTGAGTGACATCACAGACATGCGCAGTTCCAGTTCCTGGACGCCGTATCCATGTGGTGCAATTTGCAACATTGTATCCTCCTACCATTGAGCATGCCTGATTCCATGTCTGGTCCTTCTACGTCTGCACATGTACAGGTGATGATTCTTCACTGTTGATTGCCACTTGTCTAAAATATTATTTTATTTATGAATTAATATACCTGGATGTTTTGGCTATATGAATTTATGTATTTAATTACACTGTCTTCTGGGTATGATGTTTTGATATACTCACATTAGATGCTTTATAGCATTTTTTTGAATATTATTATTAATTATCACTTATGTATGTTAATTTGATATGACCACATAAAAACCCATAGTTGTTTATGATGTATTGCTTGAGAATGGTCCCAGCAAGCGGACCGAAACGTTGCATGGGTGAATATAAAGGATCCCACTTTCTTTTCACTATTGGACGTGCTGCGGTGTATTTATTTGTCCTATTATATATATGTTTTGTTGCATGTTTTGTGAGTAATCCGCAAAAAGTCTTCAGATTTATACATAGCAATTGGCTTTTTTATTTACTCTAATGAAAAATGTAGTCAGCTACTAGAAATGATCAAATCAATTTGTAAACAAATCAAATAAATTTAGAATTTCCTAAAAATTCAGTTTCCAAATTGTCCAAATTTGTTTATAATGTCTTGCAGTCAGGCTCACAGGCCATCAGGAGAGACTATATAGATGTGTCATAGACAATATACGATCCCAAGCAGAGACTCCATGTGTATTCTTTGCTTATCTACTGATGTGGTAGGAGGGGACCTCCCTGTCCCTTACGCAGTAATTTAAACACAGGATATATAGCAAGTGTAGGGTGTTACAACTGCTACCCCTTTGCAGCCACACATCGCCTGACTTGTCTGCCAGGTTCTATAATTTACTTTTGCTGCTCCCAAGAAAGGGAGCATTTTTGGACTGCTTGGTCAGAGCAAGCCATTGCTTTTTCTGATACTATTGTGTATATATAAACACGGGCAGGCACCTGCTCCCATTAACCCTTTCTACCCCGGGTCAGTTTTCACCTTCCTGCCCAAGCCATTTTTTGCAAAGCTGACATGAGTCACTTTATGTGGCAATAACTTTGGAACACTTTTACTTATCCAAGCCATTCACAATGTACTTCATGACAGTCATAAATTTGACTCAATATATTTAACCTTTATTTATGAAAAACTTTGACACCAAAGGTAATTCATGGAATTGACTGTGAATATAAAAAAAAATATTTTTTTCTAGAAACAATCATTTTACACTCATATTTTTCACTTTCACAAGGAGGAACTGGAGAAAATACACCCCATAATGCGTTGCCCGTTTTTTCCTCATTACGGCAATACCCCATATGTGCTTGTATACTGATATATGGGTGTACCACAGGGGTTAGAAGGAAAGGAGCACCATCAACAATAAAACACACCCTTATTTACCTCTACACTGGGAACCCCCAAAAAGTGACCCCATTTTGGAAACTACACCCCTCAAGGAATCTTTAAAGGCATGTAGTGAGCACTTAGGCCCCAAGGGTGTTTCATTGAATTGGCTGTGAATATGGAAAATTACATTTTTTCACTTTCACAAGGGAAAACTGGAGAAAATACGTTTTCTCCTGATTTCGGAAATACCCCATATGTGCTTGTATACTGCTATATGGGCATACCACAGGGGTTAGAAGGAAAGGAGCACCAAATGGCTGATGGAGAGCAGATTTCTCCTGTTAATTGACAGACACCATCTTACAATCGAACACACCCTTATTCACTCCTACAGTGGGAACCCCTAAAAAGTGACCCCATTCTGAAAACTACACCCCTCAAGGAATTGTTCCAGGCATGTAGTGAGCACTTTGGCCCCAAGGGTGTTTCCTAGAATTAGGAAACACTTGACTGTGAAAATGAAAAATTAATTTTTTTTCTAGAAAAAATGACTTTACGCTCAAATTTTTTACTTTCACAAGGGGTTATGGAAGAAAATTCACCCCAGTATGTGTTACCCATTTTCTCCCTATTATAGCAACACCCCATATGTGCTTGTAGCTCGCTGTATTGGTGCACAGCAAGCAATCTATAAAATATGGATTTTGAAAGCAGCCCTGAAAAGACAGGCATTGATTTTAGGTGCCATGTCTCATTTAAAAAATTCCTAAGGTCCCCAGCAATTAAAACCCCAAGAAGTGACCCCATTTTAGAAAGTGCACCCCTGTACGACCAAGTGGTGTAAAGGGTGCTTTTCAGCAAAAGAGGTGTCTCACAGAAGGCAGAAACACTTGACAAAGGATTTTAAAGCACACACATCTAAAAATGAAATATTACTACCAGAACCCAATTTTTCCCTTTAACAAGGGGTTAAAGGAGAAAATGCACCTCAGTATGTGTTACCCATTTTCTCCCCATTATGTCAACACCCCATATGTGCTTGTAGCTCGCTGTATTGGTGCACAGTAAGCAGTAAAATATGGATTTTGCAATCAGCTCTGAATAGACAGACATGGATTTTAGGTGCCATGTCTCATTTAAAAGATTTTGGGGGAGGGGGGCATGGCTAGACCACCGAGATACATGGCTGCATAGTTGAGGCGCTGCGGCATCAAGCACCAAGATAAGAAGCAACATCCTTGCCCCTTTTTCCGCATCCATACAAGACTTTGCAGGCCTATATTGACAGACATGGATTTTAGGTGCCGTGTCTCATTTTAAAAACTCCTGAGGTCACCAGAAATTAAAAACCCCAAGAAATGACCCCATTTTGGAAAGTGCACCCCTGTACAAACATGTTAAGTGGTGGAAAGGGTACTTTTGAGCAAATAGGTGTCTCCCAGAAGGCAGAAACACTTGTCAAAGGATTTTAAAAGCACACAAATTAAAAAATTAAATATTACAACCAGACCCCATTTTTTTACTTTAACAAGGTGGTAAAGAATGAAATGCACCCCTTAATGTGTTACCCATTTTCTCTCCATTATGGCAACACCCCATATGTGCTTGTAGCTCGGTGTATTGGGGCACAGTAAGCAGTAAAATATGGATTTTGCAATCAGCTCTGAATAGACAGACATGGATTTTAGGTGCCGTGTCTTATTTTAAAAAAAATTGGGGGAGGGGGGGGTGTGGCTAGACCACCGAGATACATGGCTGCATAGTTGAGGCGCTGCGGCATCAAGCACCAAGATAAGAAGCAACATCTTACCCCTTTATCCGCATCCATACAAGACCTAAAAGATAGGGTGCAACACATGGATAACAAAATGGGAGAATATGCAGGTTCACAAAATACCGTAATTGATGTGCATAATGATATGGCAGAGGAAGTTGAGGCGCTAAAAGCAAAAATGGCGGATAGGGAGGATCGCTCCTGCCGTAATAAAATCAAGTTCAGTGGAATCCCAGAAACAGTGGCCCCCAGCGAGCGACAACCCTACCTTCATAAGCTCTTCTGCTTACTCATTACAGATATAACATCTCAGGAAATGATTATAGATAGAGCACACAGGGTGCCAAAACCACAATTTTTGGCACCCAGAAGATGTTCCACGAGATACATTTGCACAAATCCACTTTTTCCACACCAAAGAGGCCCTGATGATGGCGGCATGTAGGTGCAAAAATGTACCACCACCTTACCAGTCAGTTAAGCCATTTACTGATCTCTCCTCAGCCACACTCCGCCAACGCAGAAATCATATCCCCATCACGACAGCTTTACGGGGCCACAACATCGCATACCACTCGGGATATCCACTGAAATTGCTTATCTTTGTAGACGACATCAATTATGTGGTGAAATCTTGCGATGAGGGAAAGAAACTCCTCACCGAACGGGAAATCCCTATAGAGCAACAGAGAGCAAAGTTAAACATAGAAACATAGAATGTGTCGGCAGATGAGAACCATTTGGCCCATCTAGTCTGCCCAATATACTGAATACTATGAATAGCCCTTGGCCCTATCTTATATGAAGGATAGCCTTATGCCTATCCCATGCATGCTTAAACTCCTTCACTGTATTTGCAGCTACCACTTCAGCAGGAAAGCTATTCCATGCATCCACTACTCTCTCAGTAAAGTAATACTTCCTGATATTACCGTATTTTTCGCCCTATAAGACGCACCGGCCCATAAGACGCACCTAGGTTTTTGGGGAGGAAAATAAGTAAATAAATATTTTTAACCAAAAGGTGTGCTTTTGGTGGGTTTGGAACTAATGGTGGTCTGTGGGTGGCACTATTACTGGGGATCTGTGAAGGACACCGTTATGGGGGGATCTGTGGATGACGGACACTGTTATGGGGGGATCTGTGGATGACAGACACTGTTATGGGGGGATCTGTGGATGACGGACACTGTTATGGGGGGGATCTGTGCATGACGGACACTGTTATGGGGGGGATCTGTGCATGACGGACACTGTTATGGGGGGGATCTGTGGATGATGGACACTGTTATGGGGGGATCTGTGGATGACAGACACTGTTATGGGGGGGATCTGTGGATGACGGACACTGTTATGGGGGTGATCTGTGGATGACGGACACTGTTATGGGGGGGATCTGTGGATGACTGACACACTGTTACAGGGGGGGATCTGTGAATGGCACTGTTACAGGGGGGGATCTGTGGATGGCACTGTTACAGGGGGGAGATCTGTGGATGGCACTGTTACAGGGGAGGGATCGGTGGATGGCACTGTTACAGGGGGAATCTGTGGATGGCACTGTTATATATGTGCCATCCACAGACCCCCCCACCCCATAACAGTGCCATCCACAGCCCCACAGCCCAAAACAGTGGCATCCACAGCCCCCCAGCCCATAACAGTGGCATCCACAGACCCCCCCCCTTAACTGTGCCATCCACGGATCAGCTTGCCCACCCGTCGCCGCCCCCGCCTCTGCCGCCCCCGCCTCTGCCGCCCCCAGTATACTAATATTACATGTCTTATTCGATTAAAATGTATTAGATATGCCCCCTCACTCCTATATTGCTAATCGTACCTTACATCCTATTCCTAGCTTCTGTAATGCAGGCCGGGCGGCCGGCGCGTCACTCGCTGACGTCACTTGCCTGCGCCGCCTGCTTCATTCATAAAGTAGGCGGCGCAGGCACGTGACATCAGGGAGTTACGCTGCCGCCCACCCGGCCTGCATTACAGCACCTAGGAATAGGATTTAAGGTACGATTAGCAATTTAGGAGTGAGGGGGCATATCTAATACATTTTAATCGAATAAGACATTTAATATTAGTATACCGGAGCGGCGGGGCGGGGCTATAGTACATTGATTGCATCGCCCTGCCGCTATTCCCGGCCCCCAGCTCCTCCTCCAGTCCCTCCCCCGGCCCCCGCTCACGCTACATCGCATCCAGCGATGTTAAATTGTCCGCATTCGCCCCATGAGACGCAGGGGCATTTCCCCCCGATTTTTTGGGGGGGAAAAGTGCGTCTTATGGGGCGAAAAATACAGTACTTTTAAACCTTTGCCCCTCTAATTTAAAACTATGTCCTCTTGTAGCAGTTTTTCTTCTTTTAAATATTCTCTCCTCTTTTACCTTGTTGATTCCCTTTATGTATTTAAAAGTTTCTATCATATCCCCTCTGTCTCGTCTTTCTTCCAAGCTATACATGTTAAGGTCCTTTAATCTTTCCTGGTAAGTTTTATCCTGCAATCCATCTACTAGTTTAGTAGCTCTTCTCTGAACTCTCTCCAAAGTATCAATATCCTTCTGGAGATATGTTCTCCGGTACTGCGCACAATACTCCAAATGAGGTCTCACTAGTGCTCTGTAGAGCGGCATGAACACCTCCCTCTTTCTACTGGTAATGCCTTTCCCTATACACCCAAGCATGCTGCTAGTATTTCCTGCTGCTCTATGACATTGTCTGCCTACCTTTTAAGTCTTCTGAAATAATGACCCCTAAATCCCTTTCCTCAGATACTAAGGTTAGGACTGTATCACTGATATTATATTCTGCTCTTGGGTTTTTACGCCCCAGGTACCTTATCTTGCACTTATCAACATAAAATTTTAGTTGCCAGATTTTTGACCATTCCTCTAGTTTTCCTAAATCCTTTTCCATTTGGTGTATCCCTCCAGGAACATTAACCCTGTTACAAATCTTTGTGTAATGGGGTGCCGAAGGCGCACTTGGTCTCCCATGAAGATTGGAAATTGGCAAATGTCGTGCCCATTCACAAGAAAGGTAGTAAGGAGGAATCGAGCAACTATAGACCAGTGAGTCTGACATCAATAGTAGGCAAATTAATGGAAACCCTATTAAAGGATAGGATTGTGGAACATCTAAAATCCCATGGATTGCAAGATGAAAAACAGCATGGGTTTACTTCAGGGAGATCATGTCAAACAAATCTTATAGATTTTTTTGACTGGGTGACTAAAATAATAGACGGTGGAGGTGCAGTAGACATCGCATATCTAGATTTTAGTAAGGCTTTTGACACTGTCCCACATAGAAGACTTATCAATAAACTGCAGTCATTGAGCATGGACTCCCATATTGTTGAGTGGATTAGGCAGTGGCTGAGTGACAGACAACAGAGGGTTGTAGTCAATGGAGAACATTCAAAACAAGGTCATGTTACCAGTGGGATTCCACAGGGATCTGTACTGGGACCAATTTTGTTTAATATCTTCATAAGTGATATTGCAAAAGGCCTCGATGGTAAGGTTTGTCTTTTTGCTGATGACACAAAGATATGTAACAGGGTTGATGTTCCTGGAGGGAAACGCCAAATGGAAAAGGATTTAGGAAAACTAGAAGAATGGTCAGAACTCTGGCAACTGAAATTTAATGTGGATAAGTGCAAGATAATGCACCTGGGGCGTAAAAACCCAAGGGCAGAATATAGAATATTTGACACAGTCCTGACCTCAGTATCTGAGGAAAGGGATTTAGGAGTAATTATTTCAGAAGACTTAAAGGTGGGAAGACAATGTAATAAAGCAGCACGAAATGCCAGCAGAATGCTTGGATGTATAGGGAGAGGTATAAGCAGTAGAAAGAGTGAAGTGCTTATGCCGCTGTACAGATCACTGGTGAGACCTCACTTGGAGTATTGTGCGCAGTACTGGAGACCATATCTCCAGAAGGATATAGATACTCTAGAGAGAATTCAGAGAAGAGCTACTAAACTGGTCCATGGATTGCAGGATAAAACTTACCAGGAAAGGTTAAAAGACCTTAATATGTATAGCTTGGAAGAAAGAAGAGACCGAGGGGATATGATAGAAACTTTTAAATACATAAAGGGAATCAACTCGGTAAAGGAGGAGAGCATATTTAAAAGAAGAAAAACTACCACAAGAGGACACAGTTTTAAATTAGAGGGGCAAAGGTTTAAAAGTAATATAAGGAAGTATTACTTTACTGAGAGAGTAGTGGATGCATGGAATAGCCTTCCTGCAGAAGTGGTAGCGGCAAATACAGTGAAGGAGTTTAAGCATGCATGGGATAGGCATAAGGCTATCCTTCATATAAGATAGGGCCAGGGACTATTCATAGGATTCAGATATATTGGGCAGACTAGATGGGCCAAATGGTTCTTATCTGCCGACACATTCTATGTTTCTATGTTTCTATGAGCAGCAGACCTGCTGCTTAGCTTCGAGAGCGAGGATCTGTGTTTGGCCTCATTCCCAGCGCGGCTTTGCTAGCTGGGAGGCTTCCTGCTCCTAGGTCTGCCTTGAGCGCCGAGCTGATCACTCGGTGCTCGACTTGTCTGTCTGTCGGTCATGTGACGCTGGCCAAGTCACATGACCCTCACTTCCCACTATAAATACAGGCGGCCTGCTGGCTACAGGTTTCCTATGATTTTCGTCTTATAGGCTGTGTACTTTATTGTTATTTAGCTACTTCTGGAATTGAACCTCGATCCGCCTCTTGACACTTCTTCTGCCTGCTCCCTGTTTTGACCTCGGCTTGTTTACGGATTTGTCTTTGCCTCTTCCCTTGTTCTGACGTGATCTCCTGGACTGACCTCGGCTAGTTGACCCGCCTCGCCTTCCGTTTTTGTTCTACCTCTTGTCCGCCTATTGTAACTTCTCAGTGGCTGTCCTCTTCCCTGCTGTCTCTTTCTATCTGCTTGCACTTAGTAGGTTAGGGACTGTCGCCCAGTTGCGCTCCATCACCTAGGGCGGGTGGTGCAAGTAAGCAGGGACAGGGGACTGGGTGGCAGCTCAGGGGGTGCACCTCCGCTCTATCTTGATTCCCGTGACTCTACCCGTGACACTTTGTGTCATCAGCAAAAAGACACACCTTACCATCGAGGCCTTCTGCAATTTCGCTGATAAAGATATTAAACAATATGGGTCCCAGAACAGATCCCTGAGGTACCTTACTGATAACAAGACCATGGTCTGAATATACTCCATTGACTACAACCCTTTGTTGTCTGTCCCTCAGCCACTGCCTAATCCATTCAACAATATGGGAGTCAACGCACAAAGACTGCAATTTATTGATAAGCCTTCTATGTGAGACAGTATCGAAAGCCTTACTAAAGTCCAGATAAGCTATGTCTACTGCACCTCCGTCCTCTATTATTTTAGTCACCCAATCAAAAAAATCTATAAGATTACTTTGACACAATCTCCCTGAAGTAAACCCATGCTGTTTTTCATCTTTCAATCCATGGGATTTTAGATGTTCCACTATCCTCTCCTTAAAGTATAACTGTCGTATTTTAAATTTTTTTTTGGGAGTATTGGATTGTGGTGATTAATATCTCCTTGGTGGCCCTATTTCAACTTTTCACTATGTATTCAATTACCCCTTAATTCCACAGTTTTGTTCTCTGTACTGCCTACTTTTACCTGTGCTTAAAATAGGGTTGCTAGGCATGTTCCGTCTATCTGTTGAAGGACGGAGGACGCAGAAGCACGCAGCGTGCAAGGTCACATTACTGACAGCCAGGGACTGTACGTAAATGATTAAAGCCAGCTCTTCCCCAGTAGCTGATAACAGTGCCTGGGCTGTGTGCACTTCTCCCTGTCCCTGCGCTTGGCAGATGCTGCCTCACTCAGCAGAACTGGAGAAGTAGAGTTGAAGCAGCGCAGACCAGGGAAGGGAGATCTGCCATCTGCTTAGTGTATAAATGAAAGCAACCTGTGGTAAGAGGACCCCTTTGTGCTGCAGGAGATTAACCCTTTAGGGGGGAGGGCTCTGGTTACTGACACTTTTGGGGGGCTATTGTTACTGGCTAGTGAGGGCAGACAGGATTAGCCTCAGGATAAGGGCAGTGTCGGCCATCTTAACTGAATAGTGAAATTGCAGTTTTATGCAGACTGGTTGCTAAGGGCTGAATCTTATTAAATATGGGCTAAGTCACTCTAATAGTAACTGATTCTGGAATATCATCTTATTAGTAACTACATATATGAAAATTGAAATTAGGGTCTAAGTGTGACAGTTATCCTTTAAGTATGGTTTCCATTAATTTCCCCACTATTGATGTCAGGCTTACTGGCCTATAGTTACCTTATTCCTCCCTACTACCTTTGTTGTGAATGGGCACAACATTTGCCAATTTCCAATCTTCTGGGATGACTCCTGTTGCCAGTGATTGGTTAAATAAATCTGTTAATGGTTTTGCTAGTTCGCCGCTGAACTCTTTTAATAGCTTTGGGCGTATCCCATCAGGCCCCTGTGACTTATTTGTATTTATTTTAGACAGCTGACTTAGATCCTCTTCCTCTGTAAAGACACATGCATCAAAACATTCATTAGTCTTCTTTCCTAACTGAGGTTCTTTTCCTTCATTTTACTTTGTAAAAACTTAACAGAAGTATTTATTGAGGCAGTCAGCTAGTTATTTATCTTCTTCCATATACCTTCCTTCTTTTGTTTTTAATTTGGTAATTCCTTGTTTTAGTTTCCTTTTTTCATTTATGTATCTGAAGAATGTCTTATCACCTTTTTTCGCTGACTGAGCTAATTTCTCTTCTGCCTGTGCTTTAGAAGCTCTTATAACTTGTTTGGCCTCTCTCTGCCTAATCTTATAAATTTGCCTGTCATCCTTGTTTTTTCTATTTTTATAATTACTAAATGCTATCTTTTTGTTTTTAATGATTTTGGCCACTTCTGCTGAGTACCACAGTGGTCTCTTCCTTTTTTTCCTTTTACTGACAAGCCTAATGCAATTTTCTGTTGCCTTCAATAGTGCCACTTTTAAGTAGTCCCATTTCTCCTGGACTCTATTAAAAGTGTTCCAATCTGATAGGGACTCGTATACCACTAATCTAATTTTACAAAAGTCAGTTTTTCTAAAATCTAAAACTTTTGTTTTTGTGTGGTGTGACTCATTTGCAAATACTAAATCTAAAATGGCCTCCTTCCGGGTTGGCTCCTCAACTACTTGCTGTAGAGATAATCCCAGTAGGGAATTTAGAATATCTGTACTCCTGGCAGGACTAGCTATTTTGGTTTTCCAATTTACATCAGGAAGATTAAAGTCTCCCATAATGATATCTTGATATGGTACTGTGAACTTTACGCCTTTGAGCAAGGAATGGAACATGGTCCCCCAAGGCAGAGCACGCAAGAGATGAATGTCAACAAAATGACAGGATGCCACCCACCTCGAGTAGCCTATGTACTTGGCTTCTACATGGAACTATTTTCTTGTGTTACCGTAAGCAGCATAATGCCGTATTGGTCTTCTTTCACAGCTTTTTTGTTTGAAAATGTTTTTATTTTCCAGTTTAATTGTTTTATGGTCCCCTCATATGCCATTAATACGCAACAGCATCACTTACATTGGTTAAATGGAGATTAAGTTGATGTCTCTTAATGTCAAGGGGTTAAATATTCCTCAGAAGAGAGCTTATGCTTGGAGCGAGGCAATAGCTGCCCATGCGGACGTCCTCTGTGTGCAGGAATCTTACCTGTTACAGTCAGATGCCCACCTCATGCAACATCTCCTCTATCCAACCATCATACATGCACATAACAAGAAAAAAACAAAAGGAGTTTTTATAGCCTTGAGAAATTCAATAGCCTATTCTTCAATCACTCAACATATTGATAACAAAGGCAGATTTATAATTTTAGTTTGTTCTATTAACAACATAGTATATACTCTGGTTAACATATACACCCCAAACGTACATCAATTGGATTTCCTAAAAAGGCTTATGAAAAAAGTCAACAGAATGAAACAAGGAAGACTAATTTTGTGTGGTGTACTGTCGTTGACCCTGCAGTAGACTCTACCAATATCAGTCGTTGCTCAGAAATGGGTATACTATAATTTCTGCGCACGGAGGGGCTCATTGATGCCTGGCGGGCTCAACATAGTACTGAACGGGACTTCACTTATTTTTCTCCTCCTCATTCTTCCTACTCACGATTAGACATGTTCCTATCGGATCATACTACCCTATTTCACTCAACATCTTCTACAATAGGTCTCATTAAATGGTCAGATCATGCCCCAATTACTTTATCCATAATGGAACAATATCAATCACATAGAGCACCAATCTGGAGGAACAATTAGTGTTGAACGAGCATCGCTATGCTCAGCACATCCGACTGCTCGGCCGAATACTGCGGGTGCTCAAGTACAATTTAATGCAATGAAAGTCAATGGGAGACCCGAGCATCAAACCCGGCACCCCCTGCTCTGAAGAAGAGAGGGTGTCTTGTTCACAAAAAAAAGGTTAGAAATTGACGGAAACCTCATCAAAATGGTTTGGAAAGAGCATTAAGAGGATGGCTGGATGCATCTTGGACTCCTGTTATCTACAACATACAATAGACAATCACACAAAGGCTATATGCCAAAAGCCAGGTAATTGCAAGTCATCCATCTATCCATGAGACAGATTACAGGCTTAGTCAGCATACCTTACAATGGCAGCATTGTGCACTATGAGACATTCCAAACCAGACATTCATGACATGAACAGCGTCATCTATTGGTTTCATAGTCTTATGACAATACTATTAATCTTTTATTAAGACTATGAAACCAATAGATGGCGCTGTTCATAAGTAGTGTAGATTGCAAATATTCTAATCGCGAATTTTTGTCACAAATTTTCTATGCAAAAGGCTACACTAATAATCTTGTCATAAGACTATGAAACTAATATATGGCGCTGTTCATGAAATTGTTTTAGCTTAGAAACAAGGCAGATTCTGCTCATTTGCATATCTTTCTCATATGCCCATGTTTATGCAAATGAGTTTTTACATGACAAAACTGTATAAAAAGGTTATTGAATATTATGTTAGGACAATTAGAAAACTTTGTATCCCTAATTATATTTATCTATGTGCGCAGATCCACCCAAGCTATCCAACAGATCTGAAGTAACTTTGAGGCTTACTGGATCTCAGTCAGATGAGAGCTGGTTTGGAATGTCTCATAGTGCACAATGCGGCCATTGTAAGGTATGCTTACTAAGCCTGTCATCTGTCTCATGGATAAATTGATGGCTTGCATATACAGTTGCAAGAAAAAGTATGTGAACCCCTTGGAATTATTTAGATTTCTGCACAAATTCGTCATAAAATGTGATCTGATCTTCATCTGAGTCACAACAATAGACAATCACAGTCTGCTTAAATTAATAACACACAAAGAATTAACCCCTTCAACCCCGGGCCTGTTTTCACCTTCCTGCCCAGGTCATTTTTTGCAAATCTGAGATGTGTCACTTTATGTGGTGATAACTTTAAAACGCTTTTACTTATACAGGCCATTCTGAGATTGTTTTCTCGTCACATATAGTTCTTTATGACAGTATTAAAAATAAGTTAAAAAAAAACAAACATTGTTATTCATAAAAAAAATACCAAATTTACCCAAAATTTTGAAATAGTTCCAAATTTCTATTTCTCTACTCTTATAATAGATAGTAATACCTCCAAAAAGAGTAATTACTTTACATTCCCCATATGTCTACTTCATGTTTGGATCATTATGAAAATTACATTTTATTTTTTGGGGACGTTAGAAGGCTTAGAAGTATGGAAGCAAATCTTTCGATTTTTCGGAAAATTTCCCAAACCCACTTTTTAAGGACCAGTTCAGGTCTGAAGTCACTTTGTGAGGCTTACATAATAGAAACCACCCAAAAATGACCTCATTCAAACTTTTTTAACCCTTTAATTGATGGAAAATGGAGATAACATTTCTGAATTTCACTTTTTTGGCAGATTTTACATTTTTTCCAGTAGCAAAGCAAGGGTTAACAGCCAAATAAAACTCAATATTTATTACCCTGATTCTGAGGTTTACAGAAACACCCCACATATGATTGTAAACTGCTGTACTGGCACACAGCAGGGCTCAGAAGGAAAGGAACACCATATGGTTTTTGGAAGGCAAATTTTGCTGAACTGGTTTTTAGATGCCATGTCCCATTTGAAGCCCCCCTGATGCACCTCTACAGTAGAAACTCAAAAAAGTGACCACATTTTGGAAACTACAGGGTAAGGTGCTAGTTTTGTTGGTACTATTTTGGGGTACATATGATTTTTTTATTGCTCTATATTAAGTTTTTTGTGAGGCAATGGTAACAAAAAAATTGATGTTTTGGCACCATTTTTATTTTTTATTTTTACAGCGTTTACCTGATGGATTAGGTCATGTGACTTTTTTATAGAGCAGATCGTTACGCACGTGGCAATACCTAATATGTCTACTTTTTCTTATTTATTTTAGTTTTACACAATAATAGCATTTTGAAACCGAAATAGTGATATGTTAGTGTCTCATAGTCTGAGAGCCATAGCTTTTATTTTTTGACCGATTCTCTCAGGTAGGGTCAAATTTTTTGCAGGATGAGGTGATGGTCTGATTGGTTGCTGTTGCAATTTTTGTGATGTAATGTGACAAAAATGGCTTTTTTTTTACACATTATGTTTTTTTTTTTCTTACAGTGTTCACCTGAGTAGTTAGGTCATGTGATATTTTCATAGAGCTGTTTGTTACAGATGTGGCGATACCTAATATGTATACTTTTTTATTTTTTTCACTTTAGCACAATAATAGCAGTTTTGAAGCAAAAAATAATCATATTTTAGTGTCTCCATAGTCTTAGAACCATAGCTTTTTTATTTTTTGACCGATTCTCTTGGGTAGGGTCTAATTTTTTGTGGGATGATGTGACGGTCTGATTTTGGGGGGCATACGCCTTTTTGATCACTTGCTGTTGCAATTTTTGTGATGTAATGTGACCAAAAATGGCAATTTTTTTTACACACTTTTTTTTTTTTTTTACGGTGTTCACTTGACTGGTTAGGTCATGTGAAATTTTTATAGTGCTGTTTATTACGGACGTGGCAATACCTAATACGAATACTTTTTTATGTATTTCACTTTAGCACAATAATAGCAGTTTTGAAACAAAAAAAAATGTTTTAGTGTCTCTATGTTCTGAGAGCTATAGTTTTTTTATTTTCTGGGCGATTGTCTTACAGTTGGTAGGGGCTAATTTTTTGCGGGATGAGGTGATGGTTTTATTGATATCATTTTGGGGGCCATCCGCCTTTTTGATCGCTTGATGTTGCACTTTTTGTGTTATAAGGCGACAAAAAAATTTTTTTACACTGTTTTTATTTTTATTTTTTATGGTGTTTATTAGACAGGGTGGATTATGTGATATATTTATAGAGCCAGTCATCACAGACGCGGCAATACCTAATATGTGTGTGTGTTTTTTTTCTTTTCTGTTTTCTATTATAAAATAAGGGGAAAAGGTATTTTTATATCTTTTTTACTTTATTAATTTTATAACTTTATTAATTTTATTAAAAACACTTTTTTTTTAACTTTACTTTATTTATGACATTCACTTTTAGGGGTCTGATCCCTCTGCAATGCATTACAATACATCTGTTATTTCCTGTAAATATTTCTTATGACCCAAAATAAATGTATTGTTCCTAGTGTTAATAGACCACCAAAGTGCTTGCGTGCTCAGGTCGAACACATCGGTATGCTCATGTGTTCTATCGAGCACCTGAGCACAATGGAAGTCAATGGGAGAACCCCAGGCACCCCCTGCTTGGAAGAGAAGAGAGTGTCTGGTTCACAAAAAAAGGTTATAAGTTGATGGAAACCCCATCAAAATGGTTCAGGAAAATCATTAAGAGGATAGCTGGATGCGTCTTGGACTCCTATTATCTTTTACATACAATAAACAACCACACAAAAGCTACATGCCAAAAGCCAGGTACAGTTGCAAGAAAAAGTATGTGAACCCTTTGGAATTATATGGATTTCTGCACAAATTGGTCATAAAATGTGATCTGATCTACAATAACAGAGTACTTCACAATTAATGCAAACTCTGTATCTGATCCATACATTGTATGGCAAGCCTATAAAGCGTATGCAAGGGGATTACTAATTAAAATAGGTCACCAATAGAAGAAAGCTAGGGAAAAAAATATAGACACCATACTAGTTAACTGGCTACATTGGAGCAGAGCAACAAACAAAAACCAACAACTGCAATCTCTGCAGAAATAATAACTGAGATAGATTGAGAACACTCCTACTGTTTAACTATGAGAAAGCCTTATCACAAACAAAATCCAGATACTACACCCAAGGTAACAAGGCGGGTAAAATATTAGCCTCCATGCTAAAAGCATCACATATCCGATCCCAAATATCTTACATTTTACACCCCCAGACTAATGGGAATCTCCTAGATCCCAGGGACATAATAGATCAATTTAGATCTTACTTATTAAAAACTATACAACCTCAAAGATCAAATCCCATTACCATAATCCTACTCTGAATTAGTGCATAACTTCCTAACAAAAGCTTCCCTCCCTTCACTTTCTAATGACCAATTAAGGCCTCATGCACACAACCGTTGTTGTGTTCCGTTCCGCAAAATGGGGTTCCGTTGTTCCGTGATCCATTTCCGTTTTTGTTTCCGTGTGTCTTCCTATTTTTGGAGGATCACCAGACAAGAAGGAAAGTAAAAAAAAATCTAAGACAGTTTGCCATGCAAATGATAGGAAAAAAACGCAGATGCTCGGACGCGGATCACAATCTTGTGTGCCTCCGTGTTTTTTTGCGGTCCCATTGACTTGAATGGGTCCGCAAATCGTTTTCTCTGAAAATAATAGGACAGGTTATTTTTTTTGTCGGACTGGAACCACGGATCACGGGCGCGGATGACAAGCGGTGCATTAGCCGACTTTTTAACGGACCCATTGAAAGTCAATGGGTGCAAAGAAAATCGCGAAAAACGGCACAACGGACACGGAATAAAACAACGGTGTGCATGAGGACTTACTCAACTTAATGGCCCCATATCAGAAGGGGAGATTGAGAAAGTAAGGCTACTTTCACACTAGCGTTCGGGCGGATCCGTTCTGAACGGATCCGCTCATAATAATGCAGACGGAGGCTCCGTTCAGAACGGATCCGTCTGCATTATTTTTAGCATATAACAGCTAAGTGTGAAAATAGCCTCGTACGGATCCGTCCAGACTTTCAATGTAAAGTCAATGGGGGACGGATCCGCTTGAAGATTGAGCCACATTGTGGCATCTTCAAACGGATCCGTCCCCATTGACTTACATTGTAAGTCTGGACGGATCCGCACGGATCCGCACGCCTCCGCACGGCCAGGCGGACACCCGAACGCTGCAAGCAGCGTTCAGCTGTCCGCCTGTCCGTGCGGAGGCGAGCGGAGCGGAGGCTGAACGCCGCCAGACTGATGCAGTCTGAGCGGATCCGCTCCATTCAGACTGCATCAGGGCTGGACAGCTGCGTTCGGGTCCGCTCGTGAGCCCCTTCAAACGGAGCTCACGAGCGGACACCCGAACGCTAGTGTGAAAGGAGCCTAATCAAGTCACTTCCTTTGGGCAAGTCACCTGGTCCGGACGGCCTATGAGGCAAATATTATAAACAATTTACTAAACCACTGCTTCCACACTTGACCTCCATATACCAAAGAGCTGTCATAGGCACACCCTTTCCGGCTGAAATGAAAACGACACTTATAATTACCCTTCCTAAACCAGGTAAACCAGACAATATTCCACAAAACTTTCCACCCATATCACTGCTCAACTTGGACATAAAAATCTTCTCCAAACTGATAGCAAACCGATTAGCCCCTATTCTACCATCACTTATTAAAGCAGACCAAACAGGATTTATCAAGGGAAGCCAGACAGCAGATAATACTAAACATTTTTAATTACGCAGAGATCCTGCTCCTTGCAGTTACCCCTGATGCCAAGAAGGCATTTGATAAAGGCATATTTAGGTGGTCATATGCCTTTTCCGTGTTAGTCAAGGCTTTATGGTTTAATCAGACAAGCCATTTCTAGCCTATATGCAAACCCATCCGCTTAGGTCAAATGGAATTACTTCTCGTAGTTCACTAATGGATCATGTCAAGTATGCCCTCTTTCACTACTAATATCCATTCTTGCCCTAGAGCCCCTAGCACAGGCATCCTCAAACTGCGGCCCTCCACTACAACTACAACTCCCAGCATGCCCGAACAGCCTATGGGTATCAGCCTACAGCAGGGCATTGTGGGAGTTTGCAGTCTTACAACAGCTGGAGGGCCATAGTTTGAGGATGCCTGCCCTAGAACAATACATTAGACACAGTGAAGAAATAAAAAGAATCACCATTGGCAATTGTACCCACAAAATGGCATTATACGCGGATGATATTATTTTGACCCTCACTGATCCGAGACAGTCCATACACAGAGCCATGGAAGTTATATCCTAGTTTGGTACTCTGTCTTCCTAATAAATCAATGAGGCTAAGTCACAGGCATTACCAATACAGATACCTCCAGGGGAACTACAAGTCCTTAAATCTACATTCCAGCTATATTGGCAAAATACTAGCATCACTTATCTGGGGGTGCACCTAAAGTCTCCATGCTCACTCCTCTATAACCACAACTTCATATCATTACTGAACACACTGCAACGTAACTTCTACAGTTTTGCACTAAAGGAGTTGTTCTGGCTGGACAGGATGTCCGCCTTCCAAATGATGACCCTTCCCAAACTGATATATGTATTCCATGCCCTGCCTATTCCTATCCCGAATACATTCTTTAAAAGAGCCCAGACTCTTTTAAATAGATATATTTGGAATAAAAGACCACCCAGACTTGCATACTCAATATTAGTCAGAAGGAAGAAAATGGGAGGTATAGGCCTATGATCGATTAGAGATTATCACAGAGCTATAGGTCTATCCTTCTTGAAAGAATGGTGGTTAGATGAACAACAGAAACCATGGGTGCAGATAGAAAATCACGCAAAGGAAAGGGGCACTCTCCGGGACTATTTGATCAGCTCTATCTGGACGAAGGATAAATCATCCAACACCTTGCTTATGACAAATCACGCTATCACAATTTGGACTCAATTACATGCATCACAGGAGAATTCAACCACTTCTTTGATGCAGTATATAACTATCTCGGCACGAAAAGTACGATTTGGAAACAAGGACCTTACTGCCTGGTATCAAGCAGGGCAACTCAATGAAACCCTTTGAATCCATCCAAAAGTTCTTTCCGATCCCACGCATGGAATCTTAAAATTACCTGAGAATACAACATTTCCTAAACCTGTTTCTTCTCTCCCTCCCCAGATTTAATGCAGACATACTCAGATTTTTCCAGGCCCCATCACTTTATACCAAGACTACTAAACATATATATATACATATATATATATATATATATATATATATATATATACAGTACAGACCAAAAGTTTGGACACACCTTCTCATTCAAAGAGTTTTCTTTATTTTCATGACTATGAAAATTGTAGATTCACACTGAAGGCATCAAAACTATGAATTAACACATGTGAAATTATATACATAACAAAAAAGTGCGAAACAACTGAAAATATGTCATATTCTAGGTTCTTCAAATTAGCCACCTTTTGCTTTGATTACTGCTTTGCACACTCTTGGCATTCTCTTGATGAGCTTCAAGAGGTAGTCACCTGAAATGGTTTTCACTTCACAGGTGTGCCCTGTCAGGTTTAATAAGTGGGATTTCTTGCCTTATAAATGGGGTTGGATACACAGCTGATATTCCTACTGAATAGACTGTTTGTATTATGGCAAGAAAAAATCAGTTAAGTAAAGAAAAACGAGTGGCCATCATTACTTTAAGAAATGAAGGTCAGTCAGTCCGAAAAATTGGGAAAACTTTGAAAGTGTCCCCAAGTGCAGTCACAAAAACCATCAAGCGCTACAAAGAAACTGGCTCACATGCGGACCGCCCCAGGAGAGGAAGACCAAGAGTCACCTCTGCTGTGGAGGATAAGTTCATCCGAGTCACCAGCCTCAGAAATCGCAGGTTAACAGCAGCTCAGATTAGAGACCAGGTCAATGCCACACAGAGTTCTAGTAGCAGACACATCTCTAGAACAACTGTTAAGAGGAGATTGTGTGAATCAGGCCTTCATGGTAGAATATCTGTTAGGAAACCACTGCTAAGGACAGGTAACAAGCAGAAGAGACTTGTTTGGGCTAAAGAACACAATGAATGGACATTAGACCAGTGGAAATCTGTGCTTTGGTCTGATGAGTCCAAATTTGAGATCTTTGGTTCCAACCACCGTGTCTTTGTGCGACGCAGAAAAGGTGAACGGATGGACTCTACATGCCTGGTTCCCACCGTGAAGCATGGAGGAGGAGGTGTGATGGTGTGGGGGTGCTTTGCTGGTGACACTGTTGGGTATTTATTCAAAATTGAAGGCATACTGAACCAGCATGGCTACCACAGCATCTTGCAGCGGCATGCTATTCCATCCAGTTTGCGTTTAGTTGGACCATCATTTATTTTTCAACAGGATAATGTCTCCAAACACACCTCCAGGCTGTGTAAGGGCTATTTGACCATGAAGGAGAGTGATGGGGTGCTGCGCCAGATGACCTGGCCTCCACAGTCACCGGACCTGAACCCAATCGAGATGGTTTGGGGTGAGCTGGACCGCAGAGTGAAGGCAAAAGGGCCAACAAGTGCTAAGCATCTCTGGGAACTCCTTCAAGACTGTTGGAAGACCATTTCAGGTGACTACCTCTTGAAGCTCATCAAGAGAATGCCAAGAGTGTGCAAAGCAGCAATCAAAGCAAAAGGTGGCTACTTAGAAGAACCTAGAATATGACATATTTTCAGTTGTTTCACACTTTTTTGTTATGTATATAATTCCACATGTGTTAATTCATAGTTTTGATGCCTTCAGTGTGAATGTACCATTTTCATAGTCATGAAAGACCCTCCATTGTTGATAATTAACTCCACATAGATTAACTAATTATCCGCGGATCTTCCCCTCCTTTCAGTCTCTCCATAGTGCGCAGGTGCACTGTTATGGGGGATCTGTGGATGACACAGTCTTATGGGGGATCTGTGGATGACACAGTCTTATGGGGGATCTGTGGATGACACAGTCTTATGGGGATCTGTGGATGACACAGTCTTATGGGGGATCTGTGGATGACACAGTCTTATGGGGGATCTGTGGATGACGCAGTGTTATGGGGGATCTGTGGATGACACAGTGTTATGGGGATCTGTGGATGACACATTGTTATGGGGGATCTGTGGATGACACATTGTTATGGGAGATCTGTGGATGACACATTGTTATGGGAGATCTGTGGATGACATATTTTTATGGGGGATCTGTGGGTGGCACACTTATGGGGGATCTGTGGATGACACACTGTTATGGGAGATCTGTGGATGACACACTGTTATGGGGGACCTGTGGATGACACACTGTTATGGGGGGGGACCTGGATGACATATGACTAAGGAGGGCTATCAGGGGACATTATACAGGGGTAATATAACTGAGGGGTATCAGGGTAAATTATACAGGGGGTAATATAGCTAAGGTGTATCAGGGTACACTATACAGGGGTAATATAACTGAGGAGGGATATCAAGGACATTATACAGGGGTAATATAAGTTATATTACCTCTGTATAATGTCCCCTGATATAACTTAGGAGGGCTATTACCCCTGTATAATAATGTCCCCTGATACCCATTAGTTATATTACCCCTGTATAATAATGTCCCCTGATACCCTTAGTTATATTACCCCTGTATAATAATGTACACTGATACCCCTTAGTTATATTACCCCGCCCTGTATAATTTAACCTGATACCCCTCAGTTATATTATATAACTGAGGGGTATCAGAGTACATTATAAGGGGGGTAATATAACTAAGGGGTATCTATCAGGGTACATTATACAGGGGGTAATATAACTAAGGGGTATCTATCAGGGTACATTATACAGGGGGTAATATAAGTGAGGAGGGCTATCAGGGACATAATACAGGGGTGAGGGGTAAGATAAGTTATAAAACCCCTGCATAATGTCAGATAGTAGCCTAGCCCTTCTCAGTTATATTACCCCTCATGTACCCAGATACCCCTAGTTATATTACCCCTGTATAATTTACCCTGATACCTGTCACGGCTGAGGATGGGGAAAACCCTCAGCCGTGCGATGCCAGAAGATGTTAGGCTGCTCGGCCAGGACGACATGATTAGGCAGCAGGTCACCTCCTAAAGCGTCCCTAACCTGACCCTAACTCCTAGCTGCATGGGCTGACCTTGAAGGTAGGAGGGCCCATGGTCAGGAACCTCGGATCCCTAACTCACCCTCCGACCGGTCCCTGAACTAGAAGTCAAGGTAAGACAGCCAGTTCCTTCTGGACACGGAGGAACAGGGATCTCACTGGCCAAGCTACAAGGAATGGGGAAACACATACAACATACAGATATGACAGGCAAACTACTAGTTCCACATGTACCTGTCACAGCCACGCTGACTGGAACCCATGCATGCACTACTAATGTCCACAGAACAACTAGAGGGCACAGCACACAGGTAACCAGGACATCCGTAGTTGCAATAAACAGAGACAAAAGGAAAACATCAACTGAACATCAAGACATAAATCTCACAAATAAACCTATGACCACAAGGGTGGCCCCCACTGGCAGGTGGAATACACAGGAGGCTGCTCCAGCTAAGCATGGCTGAAGCAACCCACTGACACATGCCAAACACTGAGGCTTTATAGGCCTAAGAGGCCACACCCACACAGACACACCCAGTGTCTCACACACACAGAAAGGGAGTTAACCCTTCCAACACCAGGGAAGGGAAAACACCACTTAAAGGGGAAGTGTCCAAACCAAGATCACACTGTGGCTGTTGCCGCAGGCAACGACATGGGTGGCAACCATGTCCTGGGAGTCAGCCCGAAGGCCGGGACACTGCCACCACATGTACACATCCAACCAAACGTTGCCACGGGCAGCCACAGTGAAGAGAAGAGTCCTAGTGCACACACAACACAAAACGCAGTGCACACCAGACAAACAAACAGAACACCCGACATGAAGGTTGTTAGGTGCAACCGCATGCCATGCAGCAAGCTGCCCAGCACTGCTCAGGCTGCTCTGCTGAAACCAACACCATACAACTAGTTGCCCGCGGCAACCACAAGTGAGGCCACACACCAGCGGCCCTCACCTGTGATTGAACACCAAAACCAAACCGCAGGCAACCGCATGCGGTTGAGGAGTCACGACCATAACCGTGGCCGTGACAATACCCCTCAGATATATTAGATAACTGAGGGTTATCAGGGCAATACAAAATATGCAGAAACCACGGCATGCGATATTGGATATTCAAAATTAATTCATTTATTTATTGTCCATCCCAAGTAGGATCTTTTTTATTGCAAATGGCCAACGTTTCGGTCCAACAGGACCTTGGTCACGGCCTAGAATAGGTACATCATATTTTAGTACATCGTAATAAAGGACATATCCCATAGCATAAATGGGCAATATATAGTATAGCAAAATGTCAAAGTAAAACATATTGTAACTTAAATAGATGCCAAACATATGTATATAGACTACAGTAAAATAAAGAGGCAAATCAGATGACACTTGGCAAGACATGGATATCACGTGGTTCCAAGATCATTATCTTCGTATTTCAACTAGGATTATTGTAAAACCTGTATATAGGAAAGTAGTCATAGGATATGCAATGAGTACAGGCTACCATGTTGGGACTAAAATATATGGTTCTTATATAATCAGGCTATCATGTTTGGACAAAATATATATGGTTCTTATATAATCACAGAATAAGACTGGTGACAAAACTATAGAGATAGTATAATATAAAATAATCAATTGGTCATAGTGGCAGAAATTGTCAGGTAGAACTTATCAAGATTACAGCTATGTCAATACAATATACTATCTCAGTGACTTTCCTTTTGCCCGTCCGGTTCTTTCCATTCCTTCTCCTTAGAACAGGACTTACAACGGTTCTATTGATCTATCCGATTAAAGGCACACTTTGAACAGCAATTGCAAGAGCCAACATCTCAAACACTGACCACAGCCCCGGATTTATCAATTAAATCCCTTAACCTGAAAAATAAGAGTTCATTTATGCCCCCTAAAAACTATCATGCGGCTGAGGCCTTTATTGATCTTGTCAAAAAAGATATAGACAGTACTCTAAAAGAATCAAAAGATAAATCTATGTACATACCTCACAATCTCAAAAGTGAGGAACGGATTGCTCTCAACACACTGAAGGAGGATAAAAGCATCACGATAAAACCAGCTGATAAGGGTGGAGCCATCGTAGTTATGGATACTACAGCTTATGTCATGGAGATAAAACGACAACTGTCGTACGTTGCAACCTATTTCAAGGTGCCCTATAACACCATTTTCCGTATCAAAAAAGAAATTATCTCTCTACTCGATAACCACCTTCAGCTAGGTACAATCGACAAACCGACCTACACTTTCCTCCTCAATGAACATCCCGTCACTCCTGTCCTTTATATATTACCAAAGATCCACAAAAATCTAACAAATCCCCCAGGCAGACCCATAGTCACATCAACAGACTCCATTCTCTCTCCACTTTCCATCTTCCTAGAAAGAATACTTACGCCACTAATCAAAAATACCTGCTCCTTTTTACTTGACACAACTCATTTCCTATCTACCATTTCTCGTTACAAAATATCCCAGTCGACAGCGTATTAGTGACACTAGATGTAAATAGTTTATATACCTCCATCGCCCATGAGAAGGGCATTGAAGATGTCTCCTTTCTTCTTTCAACTTCCAACTATTCACCCAGTGCACAAACTTTCTGCCTCACACTTCTGAGACTAGTTTTACACAATAATTACTTTATGTTTGGCGACAAATTCTATATTCAGAAACGGGGCACAGCAATGGGGGCCAATGTGGCGCCACCATATGCAAATGCCTTCATGGCAAAATTTGAGGAGGACAATATCTATCCCAATCACCTTTTTCAACAGTTTGCGTTAACCTGGCATCGATACATCGATGACATTTTCTGCGTCTGGACTGGTGACAACGATTCACTTTCTCACTTCATCGATCACATTAACAAACAAGATCCTGATCTCTTTTACCTCTCGCACAGATTCAGACAGGATAAGCTTTTGGCACTTAAGACTTCAACCGGCTCATTAACTACGGATCTTTTCAGAAAACTTACTGACTCCAACACACTGCTACACTACTCTAGCTGTCACCCCCAAAATACCAAGCGCTCCTTACCACTCAATTCACACGGGTAACCAGAATAGTAGCAGACCCTTCCCCCTGTGAACAACGCCTCCATGAAATGGCAAGCAAATTCACTGATAGGGGCTACCCCATTAGGTTACTGGAAGAAGAACTAACTCTAGCGCAACAGGTTCCTCCACGTCCCACTAGACTCACACCCTCCGCACGCATTCCCTTTGTAACAACTTACCATCCCTTTGCATCAAAGATTCAAAACATAACTAAAAAACACTGGTCCATACTAGCATGATCATATCCTAAAGTGTCCGAATTCAGAAATCCAATCCGTATGTGTTACAAACGCCCAACCAATCTCAAAGATCAACTGGTACACGCTGACATTGGCCCAGTCACACCACAATTGCGACAAACCACTCTGGCTCCCTGTAAGACAGGCACTTACCCATGTCTCCATTGTGCCCAGTGCACTAATGTTATTAAGGGTAATAGGGTCACATATCCCCATTCGGGCAAAATTTATCAAGCAAGACACTTCTACACATGTAACTCGTCCTTCGTGGTGTACCTTATCAAATGCCCGTGCGGTCTGGCCTATGTAGGCGAAACGACCCAGTGTGTTCGTGATCGCATATCTAAACACAAATCTGACATTCGATGCAATAGAACAGAACTTCCAGTTCCACACCACTTTTCATCCAATAAACATCAAATCAATCAGCTCAAATTTCAGGTATTAGAACATGTGCCACAAACAAGACGAGGAGGTAATCGGATTGCACGTCTAAAGGAATGTGAGGCCTTCTGGATCTTTGAGTTAAAGACTCTTTCTCCCTATGGAATAAACAGGGACTTTTCGTATTTAAACCTTGTAAATAACCTTTACTCCCGAGGAACGAACTGGGACCACATTTCTCATAATTGATTTCTATAGCAGGATTTCGATATGTCGATTTCTATATGTCTATCTTCATCACTTGTAGGCAGTATTTTATTGTTAGATGGATCATAGAGATATATGTTTACTTATATGCATGTCTTCCATACCATATAATTTTCTTCTAATCCTCTTTTTTCTCCTATCTTCACAGACAAAATAACCCCCATAGTCGCATCACTACTGGTAGTATACCATCACATAAATAGAGTCATTACTAGTATTATTAGTGTCTTTGTAGATTTCTATACATAGAATGAATTACTGAGCCAATAGTACAATACAATATATATGACATATGGAGCATTATCCATGCCTTGTATAACCTTCATGATGCAGTGATTTTGAACAATGTGCTATCTTCTAACTTACAGCGCCTGCGCAATAGGCCTCGATCTCCGGACATTCTATGTCCGGCACTGTGAGCCAATACGCATGTGCGAGTGACGTAATTGCTCTCGCGATACCTCGGCAATTGCCGAAGGGCCGGCGCATTCGCAAAGTCGCCCACAACGAGTCCTCCTGATGCCTCCAGATCTCCTGCACTAAGGTTGGTAACCAGCACTCGATACTGTCACCATCTCAGCTTATACTCTATACTGCTAACATCTTACCATATTTTTCGCCGTATAAGACGGGGGGGGAAATAGCAGTGCGTCTTATACGGCGAATGCTGCTGATTTTGCCTTGTTTTCAATGATACACCCGCCGCAATGCCGCGCGGCGGGTGTATCAGCTGGGAGGGAGGAGGGGCTGGGGGCCGGCAGTGACTATTCTACTACATGGGCCCTGCTCATGGTTACCGTATGTATATAATCGCATAAGGAGCGCTGCACCGCTGTGTATTACCGGTACTTACAACTACAAGCGCTCGCCGAGAGGAGGGAGGAGGGAGGAGGCAGGAGGCAGGCCGGGAGGACAGGCTCTGGCAGTGTGAGTCATACGTCACGCGCCTGCGCCGCCCACTTTATGAATGAAGCAGGCGGCGTGGGCGCATGATGTATGACTCACACTGCCAGCGCCTGTCCTCCCGGCCTCCCTCCTGCCTCCTCCCTCCTCTCGGCGAGCGCTTGGAGTTGTAAGTACCGGTAATACACAGCGGCGCAGCGCTCCTTATGCGATGATATACATACGGTAACCATTAACTATTAGAGATACAATTATACAGTGAGCGGGGCCCGTGTAGTAGAATACAGTTACTGCATGGGCCCGCTGTCATTATAAAAGCAGATGTCGGCCCCCAGCCCGTGTATTGAGGGTCATTCACTACAGGGACACTTATGGAGGGGATCTGTGGATGACACATAGCATAAGATGCTATATATGTGTCATCCACAGATCCCCCCCATAACTGTCATACACAGATCCCCATAAGAGCCACCCACAGATCCCCCATAAGTGTCACCCACAGATCCCCCATAACAGTGCCACCCACAGACCACAATTAGTTCAAAACCCACCAAAAGCACACCTTTTGGTTCAAAATATATTTTTTCTTATTTTCCTCCTCAAAAACCTAGGTGCGTCTTATAGGGCGAAAAATACGGTATACTATGTGCGCATTGCCCACAACTCTGACTGCCGCTTGTTCCTGCTACCAGATAGCAGGGACTCTAGTTTGCTATCCCTTACAGCTTTGACTCTATCTATTGCCTGCCACTTAACTTCACTACCAATTAACAGCGACTCTGTGAACAATATGAATATGATTTTGGTTTACCCCTTGCTTTGATTTGCTTTGACTTACTATATATTTTCTTTTTATTCACTCAGCCAACAAGATTGTATTCTTTGAGAAATGATTCTCTACCTATATAGTGCCAAAACACTACACTGAGATAGTATATTGTATTGACATAGCTGAGTTCTACCTGTGACAATTTCTGCCACTATGACCAATTGATTATATTATATTATACTATCTCTATAATTTTGTCACCAGTCTTATTCTGTGATTATATAAGAACCATATATATTTTGTCCAAACATGATAGCCTGATTATATAACAACCATATATTTTAGTCCCAACATGGTAGCCTGTACTCATTGCATATCCTATGACTACTTTCCTATATACAGGTTTTACAATAATCCTAGTTGAAATACGAAGATAATGATCTTGGAACCACGTGATATCCATGTCTTGCCAAGTGTCATCGGATTTGCCTCTTTATGATACTGTAGTCTACAGGGAGTGCAGAATTATTAGGCAAGTTGTATTTTTGAGGATTAATTTTATTATTGAACAACAACCATGTTCTCAATGAACCCAAAAAACTCATTAATATCAAAGCTGAATATTTTTGGAAGTAGTTTTTAGTTTGTTTTTAGTTTTAGCAATTTTAGGGGGATATCTGTGTGTGCAGGTGACTATTACTGTGCATAATTATTAGGCAACTTAACAAAAAACAAATATATACCCATTTCAATTATTTATTTTTACCAGTGAAACCAATATAACATCTCAACATTCACAAATATACATTTCTGACATTCAAAAACAAAACAACAACAAATCAGTGACCAATATAGCCACCTTTCTTTGCAAGGACACTCAAAAGCCTGCCATCCATGGATTCTGTCAGTGTTTTGATCTGTTCACCATCAACATTGCGTGCAGCAGCAACCACAGCCTCCCAGACACTGTTCAGAGAGGTGTACTGTTTTCCCTCCTTGTAAATCTCACATTTGATGATGGACCACAGGTTCTCAATGGGGTTCAGATCAGGTGAACAAGGAGGCCATGTCATTAGATTTTCTTCTTTTATACCCTTTCTTGCCAGCCACGCTGTGGAGTACTTGGACGCGTGTGATGGAGCATTGTCCTGCATGAAAATCATGTTTTTCTTACCTTGCAGACTTCTTCCTGTACCACTGCTTGAAGAAGGTGTCTTCCAGAAACTGGCAGTAGGACTGGGAGTTGAGCTTGACTCCATTCTCAACCCGAAAAGGCCCCACAAGCTCATCTTTGATGATACCAGCCCAAACCAGTACTCCACCTCCACCTTGCTGGCGTCTGAGTCGGACTGGAGCTCTCTGCCCTTTACCAATCCAGCCACGGGCCCATCCATCTGGCCCATCAAGACTCACTCTCATTTCATCAGTCCATAAAACCTTAGAAAAATCAGTCTTAAGATATTTCTTGGCCCAGTCTTGACGTTTCAGCTTGTGTGTCTTGTTCAGTGGTGGTCGTCTTTCAGCCTTTCTTACCTTGGCCATGTCTCTGAGTATTGCACACCTTGTGCTTTTGGGCACTCCAGTGATGTTGCAGCTCTGAAATATGGCCAAACTGGTGGCAAGTGGCATCTTGGCAGCTGCACGCTTGACTTTTCTCAGTTCATTGGCAGTTATTTTGCGCCTTGGTTTTTCCACACGCTTTTTGCGACCCTGTTGACTATTTTGAATGAAACGCTTGATTGTTCGATGATCACGCTTCAGAAGCTTTGCAATTTTAAGAGTGCTGCATCCCTCTGCAAGATATCTCATTATTTTTGACTTTTCTGAGCCTGTCAAGTCCTTCTTTTGACCCATTTTGCCAAAGGAAAGGAAGTTGCCTAATAATTATGCACACCTGATATAGGGTGTTGATGTCATTAGACCACACCCCTTCTCATTACAGAGATGCACATCACCTAATATGCTTAATTGGTAGTAGGCTTTCGAGCCTATACAGCTTGGAGTAAGACAACATGCATAAAGAGGATGATGTGGTCAAAATACTCATTTGCCTAATAATTCTGCACTCCCTGTATATACATATGTTTGGCATCTATTTAAGTTACAATATGTTTTACTTTGACATTTTGCTATACTATATATTGCCCATTTATGCTATGGGATATGTCCTTAAAGGGCTTCTGTTACCCCACTAAAGTGATTTTTTTTTTTTGGGCTGGTGAAATTAGTTATATTGCGATATATCACAATATAATTGTGTCACTTACTTTGATCCAGCAGTTTCTTCAAAAAACGAAGTTTTATCATATGTAAATTCGGTCTCTAACAGCAAGTAGGGCGGCTACTTGCTGCTAGCTGCTGCAGAAATCCGCCCTCTCGTCGTGTTGATTGACAGGGCCAGCCGGGATCTCCTCCTCCGGCCAGCCCTGTCGGCATTTCAAAAATCGCGCGCCTCTGTGGATTCGGCGCAGGCGGTCTGAGATGAGGAGGCTCGTCTCCTCAGAACTCCCTCAGTGCGCCTGCGCCGATGACATCACCGAAATAGAAGACGTCATCGGTGCAGGCGCACTGAGGGAGTGCTGAGGAGACGAGCCTCCTCATCTCAGAGCGCCTGCGCCGAATCCACAGAGGCGCGCGATTTTTGAAATGCCGACAGGGCTGGCCGGAGGAGGAGATCCCGGCTGGCCCTGTCAATCAACACGACGAGAGGGCGGATTTCTGCAGCAGCTACCAGTAAGTAGCCGCCCTACTTGCTGTTAGAGACCAAATTTACATATGATAAAACTTCGTTTTTTGAAGAAACTGCTGGATCAAAGTAAGTGACACAATTATATTGTGATATATCGCAATATAACTAATTTCACCAGCCCAAAAAAAAAAAAATCACTTTAGTGGGGTGACAGAAGCCCTTTAATTATGATGTACTAAAATATGATGTATAGAGTTGAGCGAACACCTGGATGTTCGGGTTCGAGAAGTTCGGCCGAACTTCCCGAAAATGTTTGGGTTCGGGATCCGAACCCGATCCGAACTTCGTCCCGAACCCGAACCCCATTGAAGTCAATGGGGACCCGAACTTTTCGGCACTAAAAAGGCTGTAAAACAGCCCAGGAAAGGGCTAGAGGGCTGAAAAAGGCAGCAACATGTAGGTAAATCCCCTGCAAACAAATGTGGATAGGGAAATGAATTAAAATTAAAATTAAATAAATAAAAATTAACCAAAATCAATTGGAGAGAGGTCCCATAGCAGAGAATCTGGCTTCCCGTCACCCACCACTGGAACAGTCCATTGTCAGATATTTAGGCCCCGGAACCCAGACAGAGGAGAGAGGTCCCATAACAGAGAATCTGGCTTCATGTCAGCAGAGAATCAGTCTGCATGTCATAGCAGAGAATCAGGCTTCACGTCAGCCACCACTGCAACAGTCCATTGGCATATATTTAGGCCCAGCACCCAGGCAGAGGAGAGAGGTCCCGTAACAGACAATCTGGCTTCATGTCAGCAGAGAATCAGTCTTCATGTCATAGCAGAGAATCAGGCTTCACGTCACCCACCACTGTAAGAGTCCATTTTCATAAATTTAGGCCCAGCACCCAGGCAGAGGAGAGAGGTCCCGTAACAGAGGATCTGGCTTCATGTCAGCAGAGAATTAGTCTGCATGTCATAGCAGAGAATGAGGCTTCACGTCAGCCACCACTGCAACAGTCCATTGGCATATATTTAGGCCCAGCACCCAGGCAGAGGAGAGAGGTCCCGTAACAGACAATCTGGCTTCATGTCAGCAGAGAATCAGTCTGCATGTCATAGCAGAGAATCAGGCTTCACGTCACCCACCACTGCAACAGTCCATTGTCATAAATTTAGGCCCAGCACCCAGGCAGAGGAGAGAGGTCCCGTAACAGAAAATCTGGCTTCATGTCAGCAGAGAATTAGTCTGCATGTCATAGCAGAGAATGAGGCTTCACGTCACCCACCACTGTAAGAGTCCATTTTCATAAGTTTAGGCCCAGCACCCAGGCAGAGGAGAGAGGTCCCGTAACAGACAATCTGGCTTCTTGTCAGCAGAGAATCAGTCTTCATGTCATAGCAGAGAATGAGGCTTCACGTCAGCCACCACTGCAACAGTCCATTTGCATATATTTAGGCCCAGCACCCAGGCAGAGGAGAGAGGTCCCGTAACAGACAATCTGGCTTCATGTCAGCAGAGAATTAGTCTGCATGTCATAGCAGAGAATGAGGCTTCACGTCAGCCACCACTGCAACAGTCCATTGGCATATATTTAGGCCCAGCACCCAGGCAGAGGAGAGAGGTCCCGTAACAGACAATCTGGCTTCATGTCAGCAGAGAATTAGTCTGCATGTCATAGCAGAGAATGAGGCTTCACGTCAGCCACCACTGCAACAGTCCATTGGCATATATTTAGGCCCAGCACCCAGGCAGAGGAGAGAGGTCCCGTAACAGACAATCTGGCTTCATGTCAGCAGAGAATTAGTCTGCATGTCATAGCAGAGAATGAGGCTTCACGTCAGCCACCACTGCAACAATCCATTGGCATATATTTAGGCCCAGCACCCAGGCAGAGGAGAGAGGTCCCGTAACAGACAATCTGGCTTCATGTCAGCAGAGAATCAGTCTTCATATCATAGCAGAGAATCAGGCTTCACGTCACCCACCACTGTAAGAGTCCATTTTCATAAATTTAGGCCCAGCACCCAGGCAGAGGAGAGAGGACCCGTAACAGAGGATCTGGCTTCATGTCAGCAGAGAATCAGTCTGCATGTCATAGCAGAGAATCAGGCTTCACGTCACCCAACATTGGAACAGTCCATTGGCATATATTTAGGCCCCGGCACCCAGACAGAGGAGAGGTTCATTCAACTTTGGGTAGCCTCGCAATATAATGGTAAAATGAAAATAAAAATAGGATTGAATGAGGAAGTGCCCTGGAGTCCAATAATATATGGTTAAGGGGAGGTAGTTAATGTCTAATCTGGACAAGGGACGGACAGATCCTGTGGGATCCATGCCTGGTTCATTTTTATGAACGTCAGCTTGTCCACATTGGCTGTAGACAGGCGGCTGCGTTTGTCTGTAATGACGCCCCCTGCCGTGCTGAATACACGTTCAGACAAAACGCTGGCCGCCGGGCAGGCCAGCACCTCCAAGGCATAAAAGGCTAGCTCTGGCCACGTGGACAATTTAGAGACCCAGAAGTTGAATGGGGCCGAACCATCAGTCAGTACGTGGAGGGGTGTGCACATGTTCTGTGTCAACCTGCTTAGTGAAATGTTGCCTCCTGCTAACACGTTGCGTATCAGGTGGTGGTGCAGTTAGCTGTGGCGTGTTGACAAAAGTTTTCCACATCTCTGCCATGCTAACCCTGCCCTCAGAGGAGCTGGCATTGACACAGCTGCCTTGGCGACCTCTTGCTCCTCCTCTGCCTTGGCCTTGGGCTTCCACTTGTTCCCCTGTGACATTTGGGAATGCTCTCAGTAGCGCGTCTACCAACGTGCGCTTGTACTCGCGCATTTTCCTATCACGCTCCAGTGCAGGAAGTAAGGTGGGCACATTGTCTTTGTAGCGTGGATCCAGCAGGGTGGCAACCCAGTAGTCCGCACAGGTTAAAATGTGGGCAACTCTGCTGTCGTTGCGCAGGCACTGCAGCATGTAGTCGCTTATGTGTGCCAGGCTGCCCAGGGGTAAGGACAAGCTGTCCTCTGTGGGAGGCGTATCGTCATCGTCCTGCCTTTCCCCCCAGCCACGCACCAGTGATAGACCCGAGCTGCGTTGGGTGCCACCCCGCTGTGACCATGCTTCATCCTCATCCTCCTCCACCTCCTCCTTATCCTCGTCCTCCTCGTCCTCCAGTAGTGGGCCCTGGCTGGCCACATTTGTACCTGGCCTCTGCTGTTGCTAAAAACCTCCCTCTGAGTCACTTCGAAGAGACTGGCCTGAAAGTGCTAAAAATGACCCCTCTTCCTCCTCCTCCTCCTCCTGGGCCACCTCCTCTTCCATCATCGCCCTAAGTGTTTTCTCAAGGAGACATAGAAGTGGTATTGTAATGCTGATAACGGCGTCATCGCCACTGGCCATGTTGGTGGAGTACTCGAAACAGCGCAACAGGGCACACAGGTCTCGCATGGAGGCCCAGTCATTGGTGGTGAAGTGGTGCTGTTCTGTAGTGCGACTGACCCGTGCGTGCTGCAGCTGAAACTCCACTATGGCCTGCTGCTGCTCGCACAGTCTGTCCAGCATGTGCAAGGTGGAGTTCCACCTGGTGGGCACGTCGCATATGAGGCGGTGAGCGGGAAGGCCGAAGTTACGCTGTAGCGCAGACAGGCGAGCAGCAGCAGGATGTGAACGCCGGAAGCGCGAACAGACGGCCCGCACTTTATGCAGCAGCTCTGACATGTCGGGGTAGTTGTGTATGAACTTCTGCACCACCAAATTCAGCACATGCGCCAAGCAAGGGATGTGCGTCAAATTGGCTAGTCCCAGAGCTGCAACGAGATTTCGCCCATTATCACACACCACCAGGCCGGGCTTGAGGCTCACCGGCAGCAACCACTCGTCGGTCTGTTGTTCTATACCCCGCCACAACTCCTGTGCGGTGTGGGGCCTGTCCCCCAAACATATGAGTTTCAGAATGGCCTGCTGACGTTTACCCCGGGCTGTGCTGAAGTTGGTGGTGAAGGTGTGTGGCTGACTGGATGAGCAGGTGGAAGAAGAGGAGGAGGAAGCCGAGAAGGAGGAGGTGGCAACAGGAGGCAAAGAATGTTGCCCTGCGATCCTTGGCGGCAGAAGGACGTGCGCCAAACAGCTCTCCGCCTGGGGCCCAGCTGCCACTACATTTACCCAGTGTGCAGTTAGGGAGATATAGCGTCCCTGGCCGTGCTTACTGGTCCACGTATCTGTGGTTAGGTGGACCTTGCTACAGATGGCGTTGCGCAGTGCACACTTGATTTCATCGGATACTTGATTGTGCAGGGAAGGCACGGCTCTCTTGGAGAAGTAGTGGCGGCTGGGAACAACATACTGTGGGACAGCAAGCGACATGAGCTGTTTGAAGCTGTCTGTGTCCACCAGCCTAAATGACAGCATTTCATAGGCCAGTAGTTTAGAAATGCTGGCATTCAGGGCCAGGGATCGAGGGTGGCTAGGTGGGAATTTACGCTTTCTCTCAAATGTTTGTGAGATGGAGAGCTGAACGCTGGCGTGTGACATTGTTGAGACGCTTGGTGACGGAGGTGGTGGTGGTGGTGTTGGTGGTACATCCCCTGTTTGCTGGGCGGCAGGTGCCAACGTTCCTCCAGAGGCGGAGGAAGAGGCCGAGGCGGCAGCAGCAGAAGAGGCCGAGGCGGCAGCAGCAGAAGAGGTAGCAGGGGGAGCCTGAGTGACTTCCTTGGTTTTAAGGTGTTTACTCCACTGCAGTTCATGCTTTGCATGCAGGTGCCTGGTCATGCAGGTTGTGCTCAGGTTCAGAACGTTAATGCCTCGCTTCAGGCTCTGATGGCACAGCGTGCAAACCACTCGGGTCTTGTCGTCAGCACATTGTTTGAAGAAGTGCCATGCCAGGGAACTCCTTGAAGCTGCCTTTGGGGTGCTCGGTCCCAGATGGCGGCGGTCAGTAGCAGGCGGAGTCTCTTGGCAGCGGGTGTTCTGCTTTTGCCCACTGCTCCCTCTTTTGCTACGCTGTTGGCTCGGTCTCACCACTGCCTCTTCCTCCGAACTGTGAAAGTCAGTGGCACGACCTTCATTCCATGTGGGGTCTAGGACCTCATCGTCCCCTGCATCGTCTTCCACCCAGTCTTGATCCCTGACCTCCTGTTCAGTCTGCACACTGCAGAAAGACGCAGCAGTTGGCACCTGTGTTTCGTCATCATCAGAGACATGCTGAGGTGGTATTCCCATGTCCTCATCATCAGGAAACATAAGTGGTTGTGCGTCAGTGCATTCTATGTCTTTCACCGCTGGGGAAGGGCTAGGTGGATGCCCTTGGGAAACCCTGCCAGCGGAGTCTTCAAACAGCATAAGAGACTGCTGCACAACTTGAGGCTGAGACAGTTTCCCTGGTATGCATGAGGGTGATGTGACAGACTGATGGGGTTGGTTTTCAGGCGCCATCTGTGCGCTTTCTGCAGAAGACTGGGTGGGAGATAATGTGAACGTGCTGGATCCACTGTCGGCCACCCAATTGACTAATGCCTGTACCTGCTCAGGCCTTACCATCCTTAGAACGGCATTGGGCCCCAACATATATCGCTGTAAATTCTGGCGGCTACTGGGACCTGAGGTAGTTGGTACACTAGGACGTGTGGATGTGGCAGAACGGCCACGTCCTCTCCCAGCACCAGAGGGTCCACTAACACCACCACGACCATGTCCACGTCCGCGTCCCTTACTAGATGTTTTCCTCATTGTTATGGTTCACCACAACAACAAAAATATTATTTGGCCCAATGTATTGTATTCAAATTCAGAGGGATATAAATTTGAGGCCTTGTATTTAGGCGCTGGGTGACCGGTATGGATTTTGTGACAGAATTAGACTTGGAAATGCACAGTAGCGTGTGTGTGAAGTTATTCTGAATGACCCTATGTGCACCTTGAATATTATATACCCTTTTAGGGATAGATTTCAAATAGCTCTGATATAGCAGAAACCACTAAATTATGAAATTGCTAAATTGGGAATTGTATTTCAACCCAGAACAAAAAATGTGCTTTGACGGACACTAAATAACTTTCCCAGCCACAACAGGACAGCGGTAACGAGAGATTTAGCGGGATATAAATTTGAGGCCTAGTATTTAGGCGCTGGGTGACCGGTATGGATTTACTAACAGAATTGGACTTGGAAATGCACAGTAGCGTGTGTGTGAAGTTATTCTGAATGACCCTATGTGCACCTTGAATATTATATACCCTTTTAGGGATAGATTTCAAATAGCTCTGATATAGCAGAAACCACTAAATTATGAAATTGCTAAATTGGGAATTGTATTTCAACCCTGAACAAAAAATGTGCTTTGACGGACACTAAATAACTTTCCCAGCCACAACAGTACAGCGGTAACGAGAGATTTAGCGGGATATAAATTTGAGGCCTAGTATTTAGGCGCTGGGTGACCGGTATGGATTTACTAACAGAATTAGACTTGGAAATGCACAGTAGCGTGTGTGTGAAGTTATTCTGAATGACCCTATGTGCACCTTGAATATTATATACCCTTTTAGGGATAGATTTCAAATAGCTCTGATATAGCAGAAACCACTAAATTATGAAATTGCTAAATTGGGAATTGTATTTCAACCCTGAACAAAAAATGTGCTTTGACGGACACTAAATAACTTGCCCAGCCACAACAGTACAGCGGTAACGACAGATTTAGCGGGATATAAATTTGAGGCCTAGTATTTAGGCGCTGGGTGACCGGTATGGATTTAGTGACAGAATTAGACTGGGATATGGCCAAAAAATAACCACACTATTGCTGGTTAAATGCACTTGGTGACGGGCGCAGCTTGCCCCTGATGTAGTATATGGCCAAAAAATGAACAGACTATTGCTGGTTAAATGCACTTGGTGTCACAGCTTGACGAACCACACTACTGAGGGTTAAATGCACTTGGTGACGGGCGCAGCTTGCCCCTGATGTAATATATGGCCAAAAAATAAACAGACTATTGCTGGTTAAATGCACTTGGTGATGGGCGCAGCTTGCCCCTGATTTAGTATATGGCCAAAAAATGAACAGACTATTGCTGGTTAAATGCACTTGGTGTGATAGCTTGACCAACCACACTACTGAGGGTTAAATGCACTTGGTGACGGGCGCAGCTTGCCCCTGATGTAGTATATGGCCAAAAAATGAACAGACTATTGCTGGTTAAATGCACTTGGTGTCACAGCTTGACCAACCACACTACTGAGGGTTAAATGCACTTGGTGACGGGCGCAGCTTGCCCCTGATGTAGTATATGGCCAAAAAATGAACAGACTATTGCTGGTTAAATGCACTTGGTGACGGGCGCAGCTTGCCCCTGATTTAGTATATGGCCAAAAAATGAACAGACTATTGCTGGTTAAATGCACTTGGTGTGATAGCTTGACCAACCACACTACTGAGGGTTAAATGCACTTGGTGACGGGCGCAGCTTGCCCCTGATGTAGTATATGGCCAAAAAATAAACAGACTATTGCTGGTTAAATGCACTTGGTGTGACAGCTTCACCCTGATGTAGGCTTTAGCCAAAAAACAACCACACCATTGAGGGTTAAATGCACTTGGTGACAGGCGCAGCTTGCCCCTGATGTAGTATATGGCCAAAAAATAAACAGACTATTGCTGGTTAAATACACTTGGTGTGACAGCTTCACCCTGATGTAGGATTTAGCCAAAAAACAACCACACCATTGAGGGTTAAATGCACTTGGTGACAGGCTCAGCTTGCCCCTGATGTAGTATATGGCCAAAAAATAACCAGACTATTGCTGGTTAAATGCACTTGGTGTGACAGCTTCACCCTGATGTAGTATTTAGCCAAAAAAACAACCACACCATTGAGGGTTAAATGCACTTGGTGGCAGCTTGTGCTGGCACACCACCAGACACAAAATGGCTGCCGATCACCCCAGAAAAAAGTGACTGAAAAACGCTCTGGGCAGCCTAAAAACAGTGAGCAATTCAATAGCAGCAGTTTAATCATCCACAGCTGCAGATCGATCTCTGAATGAAGTCCTTTGGAGGAGTTAATCACTGCCTAATCTCGCCCTAACGTCGCGGCTGCAACCTCTCCCTATGCTGATCAGAGCAGAGTGACGTGCGCCGCTACGTGACTCCAGCTTAAATAGAGGCTGGGTAACATGGTGCTCTGGCCAATCACAGCCATGCCAATAGTAGGCATGGCTGTGACGGCCTCTTGGGGCAAGTAGTATGACGCCTGTTTATTTAACGCTGCCTTGTAATGCATCTTCCAAAATTTACCTTGAAAATTCAATAGCTGTTTATACAACAAATCTAGCAAAACCCGTTCATTTGTCGGGTCCTTATGCTGTCGCTATGACCGAGATCCAGTATCTGTATAGCTGGTATACCGTCGGATCGCAAGAAGGCATCTTCTTCTTTGGGAAAAAAGGTGTAGCTTTAACTGAATACCGCATCAAATCTGGATTTTATTCTACCGTTGCGGATGTTGTAAAAGCTATTAATGAGGTTCTAGAAAACTTAAAAATTTTGAGCGATCCCTTTAGATTGAGATATGACCCCATAAAAAGGTCTGTTTATACACAGGAATCACAGACACACATTTTTATGCCTGGTGAAAAGCTTGGGCCTATTTTAGGACTACGCTGCTATGTTGAAGGATCTATCGAAAACAATCAGATCGAGCGGAGCGGCATGTTCGCCGACATACACTCGGGATTTTATACGCTATTTGTTTATTCAGACATTGTTCAGCATTCCCTCGTCGGAAATTCATACGCTCAACTTTTAAAAACTGTTGAAATTACAGGTAGAAACAACGAGATTGTGACCCTAAAGTATATGCGACCCGACTATATTCCTGTATCCAATCATAATTTCGATACAATTTCAATAGCCATTTTAACGGACCAGTCTCGCCCTGTTAAATTCAGGTACGGTAAAACCATTGTGAGATTACATTTCAGACCATGCAAGGAGGTGACACGCTAAAAATGCTGTCCCAGAGACTGTACGGCGACCCTAGTGTGTATTCCCGGTACTACGTTAATCAGGCAGGTAACGGGTTAGAGGGATTCCGTGGTGATGAATACATGTACGGGGCTGGCCTTGCGGGCTTGTTTAGAGGACTTTTTAGGAGAGCAGTCCCGCTTTTCAGGAGGGGTATTGAGCTTGTGAAACCGCATGTAAAAACAGCTGCCAGAAATATCGCTAAAAACACCGTCACGAGTATATAAACTGCAGTGCTGGATAAATTAAGCCAGCCCCCAAAAGAACAGAAAGGCTCAGGCCTTGTTTATGTTGCGAAAAAAACTGCTAAAAGAAAAGCACGCTCGGGTTCATCGTTTCCTCCTGGGCTCAAGAATAAAACGCCACAGTGTAAAAGACGTAGACGCCAGAAAGCTGTTAGACGATCTGGAGACGACATCTTTTAGTGAAATACCATGGCTTTCATACATGACGGGTCTGTGGAATGTACTAAATCGGAGCTAGATATTTTTGATTTACCCCCGACGCAGACGAGTATTGAAAAATCGCTCTTTGCAGAAGTCCAACCTATAGCGGCCTTGGCCGACAATGCCCCGTTGGAGTTCTTTATTTCAGGCAGTGGCGAATATTATTACGACCTGAGCAACACACTCTTGTATATCAATTGCTGTATTGTGAAGTCGGATAATACCACTATTCCCGCTGATGCCTGTGTTGGATTGATTAATTACCCAATCGCCACGCTTTTTTGTCAGACGGACGTGACACTCGGGGACAGACTAATTTCACGCTCAGATAATTTGTATAGTTACAGAGCGTACATAGAGACTATTTTAAATTACAGCCCTCAAGCGCTGTCGTCGCAGTTTACGGCAGGCCTGTTCTATAAAGACACAGCTGGTCATCATCATCTTGGTGGTAACAATTTGGGGTTTAAAAAAAGTTTTAGGGCTACAGCCCGGTCTAGGCCTGTAGAGCTTTTGGGACCCCTTTTTGGTGATATATTTAATCAACCAAAACTCGTACTGAATGGATTGGACCTGAAAATTAAACTGACCAGAAACAAAGATGCTTTCTGCCTGATGTCTGCAGATGCAGAGCGGTTTAAAGTACAGATATTACAAGCAGCTCTGTATGTAAAGGTATTCCCGGCTGTCAGAATAGGCCACAGTCAGGCCCTTCTATCAGCTACCGCAAAATACACCATAGATAGAGCCTGTCTCAAGGTGCACAGCATACCGTCTGGTACAAGAATTACGAATCAGGAGAATCTGTTTCTGGGGCAGCTTCCTAAAACAGTAATTATAGGCTTTGTTGAAAATGAAGTCTTTAGCGGTTCATACAATCATAATCCGCTATGCTTCCACGACTATGATGTGAATCAGGCATCGATGTACCTGGACGGCCAGCAGATACCCGCAAGGCCCTTTCAACCGAATTTTGAGACGGAATCGGCAGTCAGGGAGTACGCGTCGCTTCTCCATATATCGGGAAAACAGAGAAATGATAGTGGATTAGCTATAGACAGAGATGAATTTATGAACGGATACACATTTTTTGCATTTGATTTGTCACCAGATCAAGAACCAGGTGGTCATTTTTCGCTCATTAAAACTGGAAATCTTAGAGCAGAAGTGCGGTTTTCAGTGCCAACACCCCACACAGTAAATATGATAGTTTACTCTATAAATACAAATATAGTGGAAATTAATAATAGAAGGGAGAAAGTGTGTGACTTTTAACTAAGCAACCCTGCAGCTTTGAGGAATGAATAATCTACAGCTTACGATTCTAGCTAAATCTGATCCGTATATGAGCAACCTATTCGCGGGTGTATTTCCGCGTGACTTTCTACCGGACGAGCCTGTGCTACAGAGGCCTGCTGCATACATCGTGAATACAGATGATTCCCGTAAACAGCGCAGTCACTGGGTCTTAATTATACTGTATGATAAGGACGCTATATTCTTTGACTCTTATGGGCTATCACTGACTTTTGAAATGTACCCTCCTAGCTTTATTCAATTTATAAAAAGGAATTGTGGGAGATATATCTATCAAAATAACCAGTTACAAGACACGAACAGTCGTGTTTGCGGTGAATACTGTATTTTTTTTTTTATCATCTGGCGTGTGGCGTCTCTTATAAGAATGTTTTATATTTCTTTAATAAAAAATGTGATCATAATGATAAAATAGTTGAAATATTTATAAAAAAATAAGTTAAGAGTCGACCTATGCAATTCTTTACCATGGTGTGTTTATCACCAGGTTTGCACTGCGTATTGTTAAGTCCCTTTATTATCAGCCCTTTTACTGCATGTACTTTGTTTATCTGGCCAATAAAGCTGTTGAAGCCATTATCTGTGTGGAATGTTTTTATTTGTTTATCTGGCCAGAAATGCTGTTTAAACCAATATGTGTGTGGAAATGTATGATCACAGAGACCCCTGAGGCTTGTCCAGACACGCATCTAGCATAATAATATCAAATACATGAGCCCCTTGCCCTGAGAGGATGACGCTATCTAGCATAATAATATAATGTGACATGTCCAGACAGGGGCGTAGCTAAAAGTTCATGGGCCCTGGTGCAAGAGTTCAGCTTGGGCCCCCCTTCCATCATTGCTTTGTGGCCAGGGGCAGGGGAGCACATAGCCTTCCTGCTGCCTGAGGCAAAAATTGAAACTGCACTCCCATCATGCCAAATTCTTGACCTAACACCTTCCCTCCAGCCAGAGGTGTAACATGACCAGCATGCACCTTCTATAAAACAGGTGTCTTCTCATGTGGTACAAGGGTATTTGGGGCCCCTCAGGCTCCTGGGCCCGGTAGCGACTGCTACCTCTGCACCCCCTATAGCTACGCCCCTGTGTCCAGACCATTATCTGTGTAGGAATGTAAAAGCCTGTTACAAATTAGCCATACTGACCCCCCCCTCCCCAGAGACCCCTGAGGCATATCCAGACATGCATCTACCATGGGAGGGAGTAGGGGAGGGGTGGGAGGGAGTAGGGGAGGGGTGGGAGGGCGTGGGGACCTGTCAAGAGGACGAAAGGGGTTTTGGTTGACAATGAAAAGGGGCGTGGTACCTGTCACTTTTTGACGAATAATATAGAAGTTTCACTACTTATAATCTCTGAATGTAACTGAAATGTATTAAGGGTGTATCTCACAATGACATCTGCATCAAAGGCTGCCAACTAAATTTTTGGAGTCCAAAAAACTGTTATTTTAACAACTGGATTTTACAGCAGTATATATGCCTGTAATTTCACATGTGCTGATGCTGCAAGGCCTGAAAATAGTGTTTTTTGTCAAAGAAGTGTGTTTTTCAAACCTCAGAAAATGATGGGTGTATTTCTAGCTTAAATTGACTAATAAATATGTTATAGATTGCCCAAAAAGTCTTTTTTTGCTAACAGAATATGAATGCTGTATATATTAAACTTGAATTTAACACTTGCAGATCTGGAAAATACTGTTTTTTTAAGAAAAAAAAGTGTGTTTTTCAAACCCCAGAAAATGATGGGTGCATTTCTAGCTTAAATTGCACACTGACTAATACAGATGTTGTAGATTGCACAAAAAGTATTTTTTTGCTAACAGAATATGAATGCTGTATACAGGTCCTTCTCCAAAAAATTTGCATATTGTGATAAAGTTCATTATTTTCTGTAATGTACTGATAAACATTAGACTTTCATATATTTTAGATTCATTACACACAACTGAAGTAGTTCAAGCCTTTTATTGTTTTAATATTGATGATTTTGGCATACAGCTCATGAAAACCCAAAATTCCTATCTAAAAAAATTTGCATATCATGAAAAGGTTCTCAAAACGAGCAATTAACCTAATCATCTGAATCAACTAATTAACTCTAAACACCTGCAAAAGATTCCTGAGGCTTTTAAAAACTCCCAGCCTGGTTCATTACTCAAAACCGCAATCATGGGTAAGACTGCCGACCTGACTGCTGTCCAGAAGGCCATCATTGACACCCTCAAGCAAGAGGGTAAGACACAGAAAGATATTTCTGAACGAATAGGCTGTTCCCAGAGTGCTGTATCAAGGCACCTCAGTGGGAACCTCCTAAAGAGTGAACCGTCCTTGGGCGCAGTGGTTTCTAGCAGACCCCTTATCACCTTTAGGAAGTGCCATACCCTAAAGGACAGGCATAGCGTTCTTCGATCTCCTAAACGGTCAAATTGGCTACGGAGCAGAATTCCCCTAGGCAATCATAAGTGCGGAACTTGTTCCCTTTGTCATCACAACTTGCAAGCTAAGAGTCTGTCGTTAGGGGGTATCACACATAAAGTCACACAATTTATCACGTGTCACACTTCATATGTGGTTTACGTTGTTTCATGCAGCTGCTATAGGTTCTACATCGGCAAGACAATCAGGCCCTTACTCGAAAGGGTGCGGGAGCACCTTAACTCCATCTGCACTGGACGAGGTTCGTCCCGCTTAATCGAACATGTCCGTTCTACCCATAATGGTGATCCCTCTGGCCTCTCCTTTGCTGCCATTGAGACCGTGGGACCCATGCTACGGGGTGGGGACCGCCACCGTCTTTTGCTGCAACAGGAGGCCAGATGGATTATCAGGACGGGAGCTATGGGACCCCATGGCCTCAATGATAAGAACGACAAGGCAGTTTTTCTATGACTCCATTATCCTGTAGTTATTATTGGGTTTGTAACCGAACCCCTTTAATACCTCTGTTTGTGTCCCTGTATTCTCCCTCCTATGCAACTGTGTGCCTTTTATGTATTATCCATATATTACCACGTGTACTCCTATGTCAGGCTTCTGGAAGTTGTCGCCTCAATAGGAGGCGCATATCGGCATCCCTGCAGTAATTGCAATGTTTGTATTTTATATGACTTGATTACCTCCCTGTGCCTCTCTCTGTTTCTTTGCAGCTGCGCATATGGGGAGCGTCTGGGATCACCATAGTGACGACTGGCAGCTTTCCTTTAAATAGGTACGTCCGTGCGCCTGCACGTCATAGCCAGTCTGAGGAAGCGCGACTTCTGCGCGAAACGGCCATCATCGCTGTTGCACATCGTGGACATCCCGCTCCCCTGCCTGCGCAGCATGCCATCTCACTTGCAATAAAGAAACTATTAAGAGCAAGACCTTTGGTGAGTGCCGCGTCTCGTCTTTTTCCTTGATGCTATTGGAACAAATTTCTACTGATGTGATATATTAGTTGCCCCCCCAAAAAAACTGATTGAAGCAGGGATGTGATATGCAAATAATATACTTTCTATATAGTGCATTTGGGAAATGCAGCATTTGTTTGCGGTTTTGCTGCATTACCGCAGCTACACAGAGTACCAGACACTATTGGAACAAATAATTTCAACTGTTGTGATATGCCAGTTGCCCCCCAAAAAACCGATTGAAGCAGCGTTGTTATATACTAATAATATGATTTCTATATAGTGCATTTAGGCAGTGCAGCATTTGTTTGTTTTGCTGCGTTACAGCAGCTACACAGAGTGACAAACGCTATTGGAATAAATAATATCAACTGGTGTGATATACCGTTTGCCTGCCAAAAAAAACTGATTGAAGCAGGGGTGTTATATACAAATAATATACTTTGTATATAGTGCATTTGGGCAGTGCAGCATTTACTTGCGGTTTTGTTGCGTTACCGCAGCTACACAGAGAGACAAACACTATTAGAAAAAATAATTTCAACTGGTGCGATATACCAGTTGCCCCCCAAAAAACTGATTGAATCGGGGATGTGATATACCAATAATATACTTTGTATATAGTGCATTTGGGCAGTGCAGCATTTACTTGCGGTTTTGTTGCGTTACCGCAGCTACACAGAGTGACAAACACTATTGGAACAAATAATTTCAACTGGTGTGATATACCAGTTGCCCCCCAAAAACTGATTGAATCAGGGATGTGATATACCAATAATATACTTTCTATTAGGGGTGCACCGAAATGAAAATTCTGGTCCGAAACCGAAAATTCAGGATGCCCTTAACCGAAAACCGAAACTGCCTTTTTGCCCAAATACTTTTAAAATACTTTTTTTTTAAATGATTTTATAACAGTGCCATCCACAGACCCCCACCCACCCCATAACAGTGCCATCCACAGACCCCCCACCCCATAACAGTGCCATCCACAGACCCCCCCACCTCATAACAGTGCCATCCACAGACCCCCACCCACCCCATAACAGTGCCATCCACAGACCCCCACCCACCCCATAACAGTGCCATCCACAGACCCCCCCACCTCATAACAGTGCCATCCACAGACCCCCACCCACCCCATAACAGTGCCATCCACAGACCCCCACCCACCCCATAACAGTGCCATCCACAGACCCCCACCCACCCCATAACAGTGCCATCCACAGACCCCCCCCCATTGCCACTCCAGTACAGACTAGTTATAAAATGTGTACAATTAATAAGGATTCTATTCATGAGGCCCCCTCTGCAGTAGAACATTCAATATAGCCACATCCTACTCACAGGGCTGTTATCTTAATGCTGGCCGGCCGGGCAGATGAGCGGCAGCGTCACGACTGACGTCACATGCCTGCGCCGTCTCCTTCATTCAGAAAGTAGGCCGGGCACATGACGTCAGTCGTGACGCTGCCGCTCGTCTGCCCGGCCGGCCAGCATTAAGATAACAGCCCTGTGAGTAGGATGTGGCTATATTGAATGTTCTACTGCAGAGGGGGCCTCATCAATAGAATCCTTATTAATTGTACACATTTTATTACTACTGGAGCTGGGGGCCGGAGCACAGTGAACGCACCGGCCCCCAGCTCCTCCTTCCAGTCCCTCCCCGCTGATACATCGCAGCCTGCGATGCTGGAGCATGGCTGGCTGTGATGTCAAAAGGTGGCGGAACGCCGTTCCGGTGCGTTCCGCCAGAAAAAAAGCCCTGTATATAACCAACCATATTTTCTGCCGATATGTACCAATATCGGCCGAAATGGATTAGGCCCATTTTCGGCCGCCGGAATTTCGGTGCACCCCTACTTTCTATATAGTGCATTTGGGCAGTGCAGCATTTACTTGCGGTTTTGTTGCGTTACCGCAGCTACACAGAGTGACAAATGCTATTGGAACAAACAATTTCAACTGTTGCATTATACCAGTTGCCCCCCCAAAAAACTGATTGAAGCAGGGGTGTAATAAACCAATTATATACTTTCTACATAGTGCATGTGGGTAGTGTAGCATTTGTTTGCTGTTTTGCTGCGTTAGTCCAGCTACACAGATATACAAAAATGGGGTTTTGGCAGCACTACTGATCCCCGTTTCGGGGAATTCATTAAAGGTACCTTTATAGGTGGTGGTGCACGCAGGTGGGGATCCTAGCCATAGGTCCCAACGTCTTAATATAGTACAATGATCCGCAGCACTCGCCAGTGTAGAAAATAAAGATGGTGGTTTATTCACAAAAACAGCATGGTCATAGCAGCTACACAGAGTGACATTGTCACGGCAAGTGGGGATAAGAGGAACACCAAGTAAACAAACAGCAACAGGTAAACAAACTAGACCGCAAATCTAGGGAGGAGGGAATGCTAACCTCTTAACAATCCCTGAGCCTCTCACTGACTGCTGACAGTAACAGCAAGTCCTGATGGTGAACAAACTCATACGCTAGACCCTAAGCCCTGCTGACACTGTAGCAAACCCTATCTAAGGGAGAGGGGAATGAGACAGCCAGACCAGCATCTCCCTGAGACCTAGCAGCAACACAAGCACAAAGGAGAAAATAGGAGGACTTAGCTTGAGACAAGCGGGAAGTAGAGGATCCACGAACTACCAGTATAGAACTACATAAGGAAAATATCAACCACAAAGTCAGCAGTAAGAGGCAGACCTAAATAGAGCCTCTAAAACAGCTAACGAGCAAAACCTGTGGAGAGATGAGATCCTGCTCATAACAACAAACAGAAAGGAAACACAGAAAGACATGTCAGATAGACTCATGTGCTGCAAGTCTATCCGATCTTCTCAGATCTCTCACAGGGCAGGCAGTGTCAGTACCCCCCCTTTTACGGGTGACCTCCGGGCACCCAGGGCCGACTTTATCCAGGTGCGCCCTGTGAAAAGCCTTCAGAAGGCGACTAGCACTGACATCAGTCGCGGAACCCACATTCTTTCTTTTGGCCCGTAACCCTTTCAATGTACGAGGTACTAAAGGGAACCACGAAGAATCCGCAAGTCAATTATTCTGGAGATCTGAAACTCCAGATTACCATCTACCAAGACAGGAGGAGGTGGAAAGGGAGATGATTCAGCAGGTTCCACATTGTTTTTCAACAAAGACTTGTGAAACACATTATGGATCTTCCAAGCCTGCAGAAGTTCAAGACAAAATGCAAACGGATTAATAATGGCAGAGATCTTGTAAGGACCAATAAATCTTGGGCCCAACTTCCAAGAGGGTACCTTCAACTTGATGTTCTTAGTGGAAAACCACGCCAAATCACGCACACACAGGTCCAGACCAGTCATAGGTCTCTTGTCAGCCATACGTTTATATCTTTCGCCCATTTTGTTCAAATTGATTTGAATCTTCTGCCAAATAGATGACAATGAGAAAGAGAATCTTTCCTCTTCAGGTATACCAGAGGAATCAGTCCCAGAAAAGGTACCAAACTGAGGGTGAAACCCATATGCACCAAAAAATGGTGACTTATCAGTGGACTCCTGTCTACGGTTATTTAAGGCAAACTCAGCCATAGACAAAAATGAAGACCACTCTTCCTGATTCTCGAGGCCAAAACATCTCAAATAAGTTTCAAGATTGTGGTTAGTGCGCTCAGTTTGTCTATTCAACTGAGGGTGGAAAGCCGAAGAGAAGGACAACTGAACTCCCAGACGAGTACAGAATGCCCTCCAGAACCTGGAAACAAATTCCGTCCCCCTATCAGACACCACATCAGAGGGAATGGCGTCTAATTTCACAATGTTATCAATAAACGCTTGAGCAAGAGTTTTGGCATTGGGCAAACCTGATAATGGTATAAAGTGCGCCATCTTGCTAAAGCGGTCTGCCACCACCAAAATCACGTCTTTCTAGAAGAACTAGGGAAATCGGTGATGAATGCGTCCAGGGACTGGATGGGATGCACAAGGGAAGAAGATATCCTGAAGGCCGAGTATTAGTCACCTTGGCACGTGCACAGCTCTCACAGGCTGCCACATAACCCTTCACACCTTTACATAAACCTGGCCACCAGAATCTCTGGGAAATGAGATCCACAGTGGATCTGCTCCCAGTGTGTCCCACAAGGACAGTATCATGATATTCCTTGAACACCTTGTGCCAAAGCCCAGAAGGAACAAACAACCTCCTTGGAGGACAGGAATCAGGTGCCTCACCTTAAGCTTCCAACACCTCCGCCTCAAGTTCAGGATAAAGGGTGGAAACCACCACCCCATCAGCCAAAATCACAGCAGGATCCCCCCCCCCAGGAAAGCTACGCGACAAAGCATCTGCCTTGACGTTTTCGACCCCAGGGCGATAAGTGACCACAAAATTAAATCTGGTAAAAAAACAATGGCCATCTGGCCTGTCTTGGGTTCAGACGCTTCGACGACAGTACTGAAGCTTCTATATTATTCGTCAAAAAGTGACAGGTACCACGCCACTTTTCATTGTCTACCAAAACCCCTTTCGTCAACACGCCCCTTTCATCCTCTTGACATGTAGCAGTGCTGTGTACTGTGTAGCAGGGCTGTATGTGTAACCTGCATGTAGCAGAGCTGTGTACTGTGTAGTAGAGCTGTATGTGTAACCTGCAGGTAGCAGTGCTGTGTACTGTGTAGTAGAGATGTGTACTGTTTTACAGAGATGTGTGTGTAAACCTGCATGTAGCAGAGCTATGTACTGTGTTACAGAGATGTGTGTGTAACCTGCATGTAGCAGTGTTGTGTACTGTGTAGCAGCACTGTATGTGTAACCTGCATGTTGTAGAGCTGTATGTGTAACCTGCATAAAGCAGAGCTGTGTACTGTGTAGCAGAGCTGTATGTGTTACCTGCATGTAGCAGAGCTGTGTACTGTGTAGCAGAGCTGTATGCGTAACCTGCATGTAGCAGAGCTGTATGTGTAACCTGCATGTGGCAGAGCTGTATGTGTAACCTGCATGTGGCAGAGCTGTGTACTATATAGCAGAGCTGTATGTGTAACTTGCATGTAGCAGTGCTGTGTACTGTGTAGTAGAGCCGTATGTGTAACCTGCATGTAGCAGTGCTGTGTACTGTGTAGCAGAGCCGTATGTGTAACCTGCATGTAGCAGTGCTGTGTACTGTGTAGCAGAGCCGTATGTGTAACCTGCATGTAGCAGAGCTGTGTACTGTGTAGCAGAGCTGTATGTGTAGCCTGCATTTAGCAGTGCTGTGTACTGTGTAGCAGAGCTGTATGTGTAACCTGCATGTAGCAGAGCTGTGTACTGTGTAACAGAGCTGTATGTGTAACCTGCATATAGCAGTGCTGTGTACTGTGTAGTAGATCTGTATGTGTAACCTTCATGTAGCAGGCTGTGTACTGTGTACCAGAGCTGTATGTGTAACCTGCATGTAGCAGAGATGTGTAATATGTAGCAGAGCTATATGTGTAACCTGCATGTAGCAGTGCTGTGTACTGTGTAGCAGATGTATGTGTAACCTACATGTAGCAGTGCTATGTACTGTGTAGCAGAGCTGTATGTGTAACCTGCATGTAGCAGAGCTGTGTACTGAGTAGTAGTTCTGTATGTGTAGCCTGCATGTAGCAGTGCTGTGTACTGTGTAGCAGAGCTGTATGTGTAACCTGCATGTAGCAGAGCTGTGTACTGTGTAGCAGAGCTGTATGTGTAACCTGCATGTAGCAGAGCTGTATGTGTTACCTGCATGTAGCAGTACTGTGTAGCAGACTGTATGTGTAACCTGCATGTAGCAGAGCTGTGCACTATGTAGCAGAGCTGTATGTGTAACCTGCATGTAGCAGAGCTGTGTACTGTGTAGCAGAGCTGTATGTGTAATCTGCATGTAGCAGAGCTGTGTACTGTGTAGCAGAGCTGTATGTGTAACTTGCATGTAACAGAGCTGTGTACTGTGTTACAGAGATGTATGTGCAACCTGTAGGTAGCAGTGCTCTGTACTGTGTAGCAGAGATGTGTACTGTGTTACAGTGATGTGTGTGTAACCTGCATGTAGCAGAGCTATTCACTGTGTATATAGAGCAGTTTGTGTAACTGCATGTAGAAGAGCTGTGTACTGTGTCACAGAGATGTGTGTGTAACCTGGGAACTATATAAAAGTGTAAAAAAATAAATAAATTTCAGATCAGCCCCCTTTTCCCAAAATGAAAATAAAATTACTAAAAAAATACACATCATGGATGTCGCAATGTGTAAAAACACCCATTGTATAAAAATATATTCCCCATACGGCAAACAGCAAAACATATGTCAGATTTGCCGTTTTTGGTCGCTTCATTTGCTACAATTTTTTTTAATAAAAAGTGATCAAAAAGTCTTAAACACCCCAGAATGGTATCAGTTAAAAGTTCAGATTGCCCCGCAAAAAATTTGCCCCCACCCAGCTCTGTACACATAATTACAAAAAAGTTATAGGGCTCAAAATATGGCGACAAAAAAATAAATCAGATATTTTTTTTATCACTATTAAAACGCAAGAAAAACTATACATATAAGGTATCGCCGGTTTCGATCTGACCTGTAGAATAAAAGTAACCAGTCAGTTTTATCGCACATCGAATGTCGTAAATAAAAATCCTGCAAAACTGTGGTGGAATTGCATTTTTTTTTTCAACAGGAAGAATGGGCAGTTTTACCATCTGAGAAAATAAAGAGCCTCATCCATAACTACCACAAAAGACTTCAAGCTGTCATTGATGTTAAAGGGGGCAATACATGGTATTAAGAACTGGGGTGTGTAAACTTCTGATCAGGGTCATTTGGGGAGTTTGTGTTGTGATTATGATTTATAAAGAGTTAACACAGTTGTTTGACATAAATGGCTTCAGCCGACCCCTAACCATGAGCGAGAGAAAAGTGTCCGTGTTATAATTCATATTCTCTGAACAATGGTTAAAGGGGTATTCTCATCTTAATGATCACTGTTACATCTGTTACTGATTTGACAGTGACCATTTTTCTAAATACATTTTATTACCCAATTCCCACCCTTTTTTTGAAAATAAGTCCCCTCTTACCTGATGTTGTCTTTAGTTTCCTCTGGTTACGGCCACCTCTCCTGTCGAATCCCGCCGCGCCGCGCAATGTCCTGAACGCGCATGCCGCCGCGATTGCGCCATGATGACTTCTTCCTGGCCAGTATAGTACAGAGCCGCGAACGCGCACACCGACTCTGTACTATACAGGCCAGGAATAAGTCACCATGGCACATGCGCGGCGGCGTGCGTGTTCAGGACATTGCGCGGCCCGGCCAGGAGAAAATCTTCAGTCTTCTGCGCAAGCGCGGCCTGGCCGGGAGAAGAATCCAGCAAGTGAACGTCGCACTCCAGGAAGGTAAGTATGAAAAGGGAAGATGAGAATACCACTTTAAGAAATCATAAATTCTGCAAGGGTATGTAAACTTATCAGCACAACTGTAAGTAGCTGTGTGATATAAATCTGTGGAATATAGGAAGCACAAGAGGATGTGCACCATAAATCCCATCTTTGTAAGGCCTCTTGCACATGGCCGCTGTGTGCCTGTGGTTGTATTGTGGACCACATACGGCGGTTCCGCAATACACAGGGCACCAGCTGTGTGCATCCCACATCCGTGATGTGGACTCATTCACTTGAACGGAACGGAAACACGGATCGGATCCCCACAGAAGCACTACAGAGTGCTTCCGTGGTGTTTCTGGCCATGCCTCCGCACAGCAGAAAAGTAGAACATGTTCACGGACCCATTCAAGTTGAATGGGTCTGGATCTGTCCCGGCCGCTGCACGCACGTTGCCCGTGCATTGGGGACTGCAAATTGCTGTCCCCAATGCACGGAATGGACCAACAACGTTCATGTGCAAGAGGCCTAACACTTGTGATCTAGTTTTGTGTGAAGCGGCATATATGCATTCATGTTGCATGTATTTATTAATTAGGGCTACCAATTCTGAGTAACTCGGAGTGACAGGAGATTTACAGAATTTTAGAATTTTAGAATTTTTGTAGCAAATGAAGCAACCAAAAAGGGCGAATCGGACATTTGGACTCTTTTTTTTTAATGTTTTGCTGTTTGCCGTATGGGGAATATATTTTTATACAATGGGTGTTTTTACACATTGCGACACCCATGATGTGTATTTTTTTAGTTCTTTTATTTTCATTTTGGGAAAAGGGGGGTGATCTGAATTTTTATGGGCTTTTTTAACACTTTTTTATAGTTCCCAGATTACACACACATCTCTGCAACACAGTACACAGCTCTGCTACATGTAGGTTACACACACATCTCTGTAACACAGTACATAGCTCTTCTACATGCAGGTTACACACACATCTCTGTAACACAGTACACATCTCTGATACACAGTACACAGCACTGCTACCTGCAGGTTGCACATACATCTCTGTAACACAGTACACAGCACTGCTACATGCAGGTTACACATACAGCTCTGGTACACAGTACACAGCTCTGCTACATGCAAGTTACACATACAGCTCTACTACACAGTACACAGCACTGCTACATGCAGGTTACACATACATCTCTGCTACACAGTACACAGCTCTGCTACATGCAGGTTACACATGCAGCCCTGCTACACAGTACACAGCACTACTATATGCAGGTTACACATATAGCCCTGCTACACAGTACACAGCACTGCTACATGCAGGTTACACATACAGCCCTGCTACACAGTACACAGCATTGCTACACGCAGGTTACACACACATCTCTAGTACACAGCTCTATTTGATGGCTTCCGTTTATGTACACTCTACCAGCTGCTGTGCACATCTGACCCCTCCCACACACGTGACTTGTTACATGGTCATGACGTCATTACAGGTCCTTTGCCTCTCCAGTAGCTGGCAGCTCCGTCAGTTGAAGAGTGTGTGTAGTAGGGCGTATTTTGAGTTAGGGAGGACAGAGTTTTGGCTGATGTCTGAGGGAGGACGGAGTTTTGGCTGATGTCTGAGGTCTGATGGAGTTTTGGATGAGGGAGGATGGAGTTTTGGCTAAAGTCTGATGGTGTTTTGGGTGAGGGAGGATGGAGTTTTGGCTGAGGGAGGATGGAGTTTTGGCTGATGTCTGGGGGAGGACGGAGTTTTAGCTGATGTCTGAGGGAGGACGGAGTTTTGGATGAGGGAGGACGGAGTTTTGTCTAAAGTCTGAGGTAGTATGGAGTTTTGACTGACGGAGGATGGAGTTGTGGATGATGTCTGACGATGTCCTAATATGTATGCCTGAACATGTATTTCATATTATTATGCTAGATCTAGAGCAGTGATAGGCAAACTGCGGCTCTCCAGCTGTTGCAGAACTACAACTCCCAGCATGCAAAGACTGCCTACAGATTTCAGCCTACAGCAGGGCATCATGGGAGTTGTAGTTTTGCAACAGCTGGAGAGTCGCAGTTTGCCTATCACTGATCTAGAGGCCCGCACAGCAAACCCCCTTATTGACAGTAAACGAATTGAGTACAAAACAAAATAAAAGTTTTAAAACTTTATTGAGCAGATAAACAACTTGCAGAAAAGCGTCAATGTTACAACACATATAAAAATACAAAAATACATCTAGTTGGGTTACAATATACATTACATTAATAATATCTACACATAACCAGCATTCACACAAAAATACGTCTAGCTGGTTGCAATATACATTATATTAATAATATCTACACATAATCCGTATTCACAAGCTTAACCAAGAAGATTGTAACATTGGCGATGTCCTCCTTTTAGATAATAGACTACCCTGTCTTATACCCATAGGTGTGGAGGGGTCGGTCAGGAGTGTGCGATTAGGTGTGGCACTTACAGGCGACTCATTCACTTTCGTTTTTAAACCGTCCAGAATCTCTCTAGTAGATGAATTACTCACAACAGTAGACGGCATATTTATGTCCGCCATGGCATGCATACAGTAAATGCAACCCAGCCTGGCGGGTTTTTGTTTTTTGACAGTCTGTGGTTTTGCGTCGCATTGTGCACAAGATCCATCATGTTAGAACCAGGAATAACATCACCCTTATAAATAAATTCACCTTTATCATTCCACGTTGTAACACTGGCATTCTGCTTCAACCTGCTTAACAAAAGTTCAGCATTTTTCTTAAAATGTGGGTTGACATGTGTTACAATTTCAAGGACAGAATCGTATTTATTAGCAGGTGTATTTGGCAGTTGTTGATGATCAGGATCAGATTGGTTAACAAGGTTTAAAGCTAGCTCTTTAGGCCTCTTTCACACGGGCGTCAGTTTTTTTGCCCGGATAAGAGGCGGGTGCGTTGCGGGAAAATGCGCGATTTTTCCGCGCGAGTGCAAAACGTTGTCATGTGTTGCACTCGCGTGAGAAAAATCGCGCATGTTTGGTACCCAAACCCGAACTTCTTCACAGAAGTTCGGGCTTGGGATTGATGTTCTGCATAGTAAAACTGCACTAGAGGGGTTAAAAAAATAAAAATAAAATTTAACTCACCTTAGTCCACTTGATCGCGAAGCCGGCATCTCCTTGTGTCTCCTTTGCGCTGAACAGGACCTGGGGTGAGCATTAAATAGAGGTTAAGGACCTTTGATGACGTCACTCCGGTCATCACATGGTACGTCACATGATCTTTTACCATGGTGATTCACCATGGTAAAAGACCATGTGATGACCGGAGTGATGTCATCAAAGGTCCTTAACCTCTATTTAATGCTCACCCCAGGTCCTGTACAGCGCAGAGGAGACACAAGGAGATGCCAGGCTTCACGATCAAGTGGACTAAGGTGAGTTAAATTATTTTTTTTAACCCCTCTAGCGCTGTTTTACTATGCATTCTGTATTCAGAATGCTATTATTTTCCCTTATAACCATGTTATAAGGGAAAATAAAAATGATCGGGTCTCCAGCCCGATCGTCTCCTAGCAACTGTGCGTGAAAATCGCACCGCATCCGTACTTGCTTGCGGATGCAATTTTCACGCTTCCCATTCACTTCTATGGGGCCTGCGTCGCGTGAAAATCAGACAATATAGAGCATGCTGCGATTTTCACTCAACGCACAAGTGATGCGTGAAAATCACTGCTCATGTGCACAGCCCCATAGAAATGAATGGGTCAGGATTCAGTGCGGGTACAATAAGTTCACCGCACGCATCGCACCCGCATGGAAAACTCGCCCGTGTGAAAGGGGCCTTAGTCTCCTGTTTGGCTAGAACAAAGTATCTTTGCATTATATCGGTGTATCTTTTAATTTTCACATCATCCGGCAATCCAGAGCTGTGTAAAATACCGTTAATTTCATCATCCAAGCGTTGTATCACGCTCTGCCTTTCACCGGTCGGCAGTGTAAAGACCTGACTCATCCGCATGAGCTCGTGTTTTGGAACCAAGTACATTTCCATTATTTGCTAAAAAGCAAACTCTTAATTAATGGAATTGCAAACCCCAATAGTGGTCCTATGAAACCACCTGTCTGATTCACTAAGCGCTTCTTTTTCATTATGGGGATTGTTTTATCACACATCCGCCTTATAGCCTTACGCCACTTCTTTAGCATCTTTTTCTGACGTTCCTTTAGCGGAATTCGTCCTTTTAGGATGTTTAAGGCGATCTCCCCTATGGCGGATATTAAATCATCGCTCGCATGGCGCAAAATAGATTTTCTGACAGATGGTTTCGCTTTTGCAAGCGTTTTTAAGGCCCCTTTCACACGGGCGAGTTTTCCGTGCGGGTGCGATGCGTGCGGTGAACGCATTGCACCCGCACTGAATCCTGACCCATTCATTTCTATGGGGCTGTGCACACGAGCGGTGATTTTCACGCATCACTTATGCGTTGCGTGAAAATCGCAGCATGCTCCTCTTTGTGCGTTTTTCACGTAATGCAGGCCCTATAGAAATGAATGGGGTTGCGTGAAAATCGCATGCATCCGCAAGCAAGTGCGGATGCGGTGCGATTTTCACGCATGGGTTCTAGGTGACAGTCTATTCACTGTATTATTTTCCCTTATAACATGGTTATAAGGGAAAATAATAGCATTCTGAATACAGAATGCTTAGTATAATAGTGCTGGAAGGGTTAAAAATAATAAAAAAGTTAACTCACCTTCTCCTCCTGTTCGCGTAGAGGCCGGTCTGTTCTTTAGCTGTGGCTGAAGGACCTTTGATGACGTCAGATCACATGCTCCATCACCATGGTGATGGACCATGTGATTGGAGCATGTGATCTGACGTCACCTCAGGTCATTCAGTCCACAGCTAAAGAACAGACCGGGATCTACGCTAACAAGAGGAGAAGGTGAGTTAACTTTTTTTATTATTTTTAACCCTTCCAGCACTATTATACTAAGCATTCTGTATTCAGAATGCTATTATTTTCCCTTATAACCATGTTATAAGGGAAAATAATACAATCTTCAGAACATCAATCCCAAGCCCGAACTTCTGTGAAGAAGTTCGGGTCTGGGTACCAAACATGCGTGATTTTTCTCACGCGAGTGCAAAACGCATGACAATGTTTTGCACTCGCGCGGAAAAATCGCGCATTTTCCCGCAACGCACCCGCCTCTTATCCGGGCAAAAAACATGACGCCCGTGTGAAAGAGGCCTAAGAGATCACAATTAGGCTGAGTTCACACGGGCGAGATTTCCGCGCGGGTGCAATGCAGTAGGTGAACGCATTGCACCTGCACTGAATCCTGACCCATTCATTTCAATGGGGCTGTGCACATGAGCATTTTTTTTCATGCATCACTTCTGCAATGCTTTAAAATCGCAGCATGTTCTATATTCTGCGTTTTTCACGCAGCCCTGGCTCCATAGAAGTGAATGGGGCTGCGTTAATAACGCATTGCATCTGCAAGCAAGTGCGGATGCAATGCGTTTTTCACTGATGGTTGCTAGGAGATGTTGTTTGTAAACCTTCAGTTTTTTATCACGCGCGTGAAAAACGCATCAAAACGCATTGCACCCGCGCGGAAAAAACTGAACAACTAAACGCAATTGCAGCCAAAACTGACTGAACTTGCATGCAAAATGGTGCGAGTTTAACTGAACGCACCCTGAACGCATCCGGACCTAATCTGTCACGCTCGTGTGAACTCAGCCTTAGGCCTCTTTCACACGGGCGTCATGTTTTTTGCCCGGATAAGAGGCGGGTGCGTTGCGGGAAAATGCGCGATTTTTCCGCGCGAGTGCAAAACATTGTCATGCGTTTTGCACTCGCGTGAGAAAAATCACGCATGTTTGGTACCCAGACCCGAACTTCTTCACAGAAGTTCGGGCTTGGGATTGATGTTCTGAAGATTGTATTATTTTCCCTTATAACATGGTTATAAGGGAAAATAATAGCATTCTGAATACAGAATGCTTAGTATAATAGGGCTGGAAGGGTTAAAAATAATAAAAAAAAGTTAACTCACCTTCTCCTCTTGTTAGCGTAGATCCCGGTCTGTTCTTTAGCTGTGGACTGAATGACCTGAGGTGACGTCAGATCACATGCTCCAATCACATGGTCCATCACCGTGGTGATGGAGCATGTGATCTGACGTCATCAAAGGTCCTTCAGCCACAGCTAAAGAACAGACCGGCCTCTGCGCGAACAAGAGGAGAAGGTGAGTTAACTTTTTTATTATTTTTAACCCTTCCAGCACTATTATACTATGCATTCTGTATTCAGAATGCTATTATTTTCCCTTATAACCATGTTATAAGGGAAAATAATACAGTGAATAGACTGTCACCTAGAACCCATGCGTGAAAATCGCACCGCATCCGCACTTGCTTGCGGATGCATGCGATTTTCACGCAACCCCATTCATTTCTATAGGGCCTGCATTACGTGAAAAACGCACAAAGAGGAGCATGCTGCGATTTTCACGCAACGCATAAGTGATGCGTGAAAATCACCGCTCGTGTGCACAGCCCCATAGAAATGAATGGGTCAGGATTCAGTGCGGGTGCAATGCGTTCACCGCACGCATCGCACCCGCACGGAAAACTCGCCCGTGTGAAAGGGGCCTTACGGCGTAATCTCTCCGACATCTTGTCGCTGCTGTGTAAACGTCCTAGAATGCGCGTAACCTCCTAAACCTCACTTTTCTAAACCATTTCTCTTCTGGATATACACAGCCGGCAATGCTGGCGGTAAGAACCCTGACCTTAAACGAAGTTGCTCTGGTGTAGTAGCCCTTAAATCTACTAGCAGGTGTCCATAAGGATCCCGCGTAGCATCCTCAAAAAGTATCCAAGAAGAAGTGTGTTTTCCCAGGATACATTTGTCTCACTAATGTTAGAATTTGCAATTTATCACGCGGATTATTAAAGAGAACCATGTACTTGGTGTTTAAATTTATCGTTCTACTCTTTTTACCCTGACAAAATATGTTCTGCACCAGGTACAATATACCTAGATTTCTATGATACACATACTTGGTGAATGCCTTTTCAAGGTCGCAGTTTTCACTAGCGGAATCCATAAGATCATCAACAATAGTCAAATTTACCTTGTTGGGCGGGAATAACTCATCATCTACAAACGTATGCGGCAGACCTTCAATAAATCTGATGTGTGGAAAGCATAGAGAAAGTTCGTCATAAAGTTTTTGCCAACAAGCATAAAACCAAAACAATATTATCGGGCTTGTGTGATAAATGCGTGTCAGTATTTTCTAACAGTTTTCTTACAAAATAACTCTTTCCAGAATTGGATGGACCTGCTAAAATGTATGAAAAAGGATGTTGTAGGCGTGTGTCCATGGTATTAAAAACCGATCGCTCTCGTTGTAAAATCGCGTGATGGCGGCTTTTCAAAAACAGGATCCAGGACCTTCTTAAAAAGAGCAATTAATTCACCTGAAAAAAGAATGGTGTAACTGTGTCATAACGTTATTAGAACCCGAAAGGCAGCATGGTAAAATCGTCTTGCAGACGCCTTTTTGTGCATACACACCGCTGCGTTTTGCGCAATGGTCTTGTCTCAATCTGCCACAACTGCTTATTTCTAACAAAACCTGGTTGCACCACAGATATACTTTTCTGACATTCAAGATCACTGTTTAGGATGTAATCCAGAACTAAATCCTTTAGGCTGTCATAATTTATATCCCTAGCATTAGCAACGTTTAGTGTGATCCCCTTAACCTTTAAAACAGTCTTACCTGTATTCAGTTTGTACCCTTACGATTTTGGACCCGTAGATACAAATTCTGTGATGTATGTGTTATCTGGTATTTCACTGGTTAGTTCGCCCAAATAATCGCCTAAAGGGGGAAGCCAGTCACCTTCACGATGAACAAAAATGATAGAATCCGTGTCGTGATAAAGACACCTTTCCTGCAGTCTGTCCAGAAGGGAGTAGAGTTCTCTTCTGGCGTAGGCTGTTGTAAAACATGCTATAAAAATGTTTGTGTTTTTGTTGATTGTGTGGTGTTTTTTGCATATTTCCAATTGATCGATGTGGTTTCATCATCAATAAAATTTAACTAAGAAACCTCGTAGTATGGGAGAAAGACATAGCGAAAGAGCTCATCAGGGTTATTCACTAGTGATGAGCGGGAGGTGCCATATTCGATTTCTCGATATTTCGCGAATATTCAATGGAATATTCGTGTTATATTAGTCGAAATCAAATATTCGTAATTATTCCAATTATCGCGAATAATATGCGATTTTTTTTCCCTTTGGCAACGTTCCTATGACAAATTGACTATGGCTAGGCTATATGTCTATTTTACGAATATTCTTAATATTGCTCTAACTTCGTCTTTTAGAATATTCGTAATTTTCTAAAACAAAAAGTTAGAGCAATATTACGAATTTTTGTAAAATACACATATAGATTGTAATTTAGCTAATATATTACCAATATTCTAAAAGACGAAGTTAGAGCATTAAGAATATACGTAAAAAGTTGAAATCGCAATTCGATTATTAGAACTTGAATTAATCGAATTGCGATTTCAACTTATACAGTCTACCATGTTTGGTTTGTTATTGCGATTATACGTCATTTAAATAATCGTGTTTGTGCGTCCGTACGTGCGTGCGTGCCTGTCTTTGTCTTTGGATCGCAAAGGGGCGGCCACAGTTCTAGTCACTGTTAAAGGGGCGGTCACTATTCAAGTCACTCTTAAAGGGGCGGCCACAGTTCTAGTCACTGTTAAAGGGGGCGGTCACTATTCAAGTCACTCTTAAAGGGGCGTCCACAGTTCTAGTCACTGTTAAAGGGGCGGTCATTATTCAAGTCACTCTTAAAGGGGCGTCCACAGTTCTAGTCACTGTTAAAGGGGCGGTCACTATTCAAGTCACTCTTAAAGGGGCGTCCACAGTTCTAGTCACTTTTAAAGGGGCGGTCACTATTCAAGTCACTGTTAAAGGGGCGGCCACAGTTCTAGTCACTTTTAAAGGGGCGGTCACTATTCAAGTCACTCTTAAAGTGGCGGCCACAGTTCTAGTAACTGTTAAAGGGGCGGCCACAGTTCTAGTCACTCTTAAAGGGGCGGCCACAGTTCTAGTCACTGTTAAAGGGGGCGGTCACTATTCAAGTCACTCTTAAAGGGGCATCCACAGTTCTAGTCACAGTTAAAGGGGTGGTCATTATTCAAGTCACTGTTAAAGGGGCGTCCACAGTTCTAGTCACTGTTAAAGGGGCGGTCACTATTCAAGTCACTGTTAAAGGGGCGGCCACAGTTCTAGTCACTTTTAAAGGGGCGGTCACTATTCAAGTCACTCTTAAAGGGGCGGCCACAGTTCTAGTCACTGTTAAAGGGGCGGCCACAGTTCTAGTCACTGTTAAAGGGGCGGTCACTATTCAAGTCACTGTTAAAGGGGCGGCCACAGTTCTAGTCACTTTTTTTAGTTCAACATTTTTATTGATAGATTTTCAACAAAAGTATCAGCATATCATGACTATACATAGACATGTTAAGGTGGGTGCAACCACCAAAGAGGTAGATCCAGTAACAGAATTTCCATTATTATGGAAGGTATGGCATAACATTGACAAACAGAAACCACAAACCAAGACCAAATAAAATAATATTATATCGCAATAATATTACCAAACGGACAAAGACATGTCAGTTAAGTGTTTTTACATGAACACCAAAGTGCCACAAACAACTCATACAGTAACATATCTGTCACATCAGTAGGCTGAACTACAGGAGGGACTCAAATATGGAGATATCTGAGAGTGAGTCTATGCGCCTTCACCTATATAAGCACGATCTGTAAAGGTCACTTTTTGGGAAAATTTTGAGTGTGCTATCCAGGGACCCCAGGTATATCTATACTTAGCAGGAGGGAGCATTGAGGGGGGAATCATTCTCTCATAACGACAGGTGTTATTTAACTCCACTACCACCTCTGAAATATCAGGAGAGATCACTTTTTTCCAATGGCGGGTTATGACTAATTTAGCACCGAGTAAAACGCGTCCCGTGATGGGTCTAAATGGTGGATGAATGCGTTGGATACCCAGAAATAAAAGAGCGAGATCTGGAGACGGGGAAATGTCATGGCCAGATAGTTCCCTCAGCAGTATAAACACCTGTTCCCAGAAACCAGTGATAACTGGGCATGCCCACAGAATATGGAGCAATGAGCCTACGACTCCACATCCCCTCCAGCACAGAGGAGAAGAAGTAGGGTATATGATATGTAGCCTCTTGGGCGTAAAGTACCAATTTAGGAGTGTCTTAACCCCAGCTTCATAGTGTGTAACACATTTAAAGTTAGAGGTCAAGAAACTTATTGCAGAGGTCCAGTCATCTCCAGAGAACGTACGACCCAGTTCTTGCTCCCATTTCTGGAATGGTTTGGATTTGGCAAACTTAGACTTGTCCCCCATATATTCGTATATTCGTCCTGTTGCCCCTTTCCTTAGTAAATTTCGGGAGTAATAAAGCTGAAGGATCCCCACATGTACGGGGGGAGGCTTAGAGATGATATTCTTCAATAAATGTTTTACCCTGAGGTAGTTAAATATCTCTCCAGCTGAAAGCTGAAACATCTGTTGAGCATTATTAAACGGGAGAACACCCTCAGGACCAATAAGCTGAGAAACCCTCTCGAATCCTTGATCCCGCCATCTGCATAGATTGATGTCTTTCAAAATCCATTCCAGAGAGCGGGTATCTAAGTGTGAAAACAAGGTGTCAGTAGAGTCTGCACACGTATTGTGAAAGTGTAACCAGAGCTTCCCTACATGTTTCACTGTCCGGAGAGAAAGATCAGGAAGTTTCCTATTTCACAATATATTGATTAGTAGATCCCTTAATGAGCCCTCCTTAAGTGAGTGGGATTCAATTTGATGCCATGCTTTATTGCAGTCCCTGTCCCACCATTCCCTTGCAAGTGACAAACCAATGGCCTTATGATAGTCACCTATACAGGGCAATCCTAAACCTTCCGCCTTTTTCCTTAGGAAAAGCTGTCTTTGGGCTATTCTGGGTTTAGATGATTTCCAAATATATTTGGATAATATTGCCTGCGGCTTCCGAAAAAACAAGTCAGGAACTGAGATAGGGAGAGCTCTAAATATATAAACCAACTTAGGGAGCGTCATCATTTGAAAAGCTGCTACCCTACCGACCCATGATATATCTTTCATGGTGTAAAGGGAAAAATCAGATGACATAGTTTCAAGTAGAGGCTCATAATTCTGTTTATATAGAAGAGAGCAAGGGTACGTCAACTTGATCCCCAAATATGGGAGTTCCATATCCTGCCAGTCTAGGGAAAAGCGGGATTTCAGCTCCCCGGCATCTGTCTGAGGGATATTAAGTAAAAGAGCTTGTGACTTGGAATTATTGATCTTGTAATACGAAAGTGTGCCACAATGTGCTATTACGTCAAAAGCGGATCTCAACGACTGGAGGGGGCTTGATAATGTGAGGATGATGTCGTCAGCATATAGCGAGATTCTATGGTCTCTTCCACCAATATTTATTCCTTGAACAAGGGGAGCCCTCCTAATATGCTGAGCTAAAGGCTCCAGAGCTAAAATGAACAGTAGGGGTGACAGGGGACACCCTTGACGGGACCCATTGGTGATCTGGAAAGGTGTCGATAACACCCCATTAACCCATACTTTAGCCATAGGGGAGGCATATAGACTAGAGAAAGCGTTTAACGTGCAGCCTTTAAAACCCATCTTGCGGAGGACTGAGAACGCGAACGACCAATGTAAACGGTCGAACACCTTCTCAGCGTCCAGCGTCACCGCCAACATTGGGAGATTATTACGCTCAGCATGGTCAAACAGATTGATCAATCTTCTAGTGTTATCTGATGAAATACGACCCTTAACAAATCCTGTTTGGTCGTCTTTGATCAGGGAAGGGAGAATAGCTGACAATCTACTGGCAATCAACTTGGCGAAAAGTTTGATATCTGAATTCAGTAGTGAGATTGGTCTGAAATTTTGAGGAGTGTCCGGGGATTTACCAGGCTTTGGTAAAGTAACTATAAGGGCTGTGAGCATCTCAGATGGGAATGGGGTTCCCTCAAGAGCTCGATTGAAAATATCCAGTATATAGGGGGACAGTACAGGAAGAAAATGTTTGTAGTACTCATTAGATAACCCGTCTGGGCCTGGGGATTTACCGGATGGGAGAGTGGCTACTATTTTTTGGAGTTCAAGGGACGTGAGGGGGGCATTTAACGAAAGAAGCTGGTTGGGAGAGAGGGTAGGTAAGTCAGATTGATTCAGAAAGTTCTCCACCAATTCAGAGTAGTTATCGGGTAAAGTAACCGTTTCTTTAAGGTTATTAAGGCTGTGATAATAAGTACGGAATTGTTCAGCAATGTCTCTAGGATCTAGAAGCTTCGCTTTAGATGTCGGATGTATGAGGAATGGGATTTTTGATTTGTTTGCTGAGCCTTGAGTTGATTAGCCAGTAGCTTGCCAGCTCTGTTCCCCTGGGCATAATATCTCGACTTCAGTCTGAGCAGGGATCTGGAATAGTCACGAGATAACAGACTTCCTAATTTATCTCTCTCTGCCTTCAATAAGGAGGACACTTGAGTTGTAGGTAACAGCTTATTACGATTTTCAAGATCTGCAATAGATTTAAGCAGTTGAGATATCTCTCTTTCTCTAATTTTCCATATTTTGCATTTTAATCTAATCAGGGAGCCTCTAATAAAAGCCTTATGGGACTGCCACAGGATATATTTATCCGCGACCGAGCCAACATTGAAGTTGAAGAATTCCTGCAACTCAGCAGACAACTCCCTAATTGTTTCGGGGTTGGAAAGTAAATACGTGTCATTACGCCATATGGGAGCACGTGGGAACTGATATAAATCCTCTAAGGTCAATAGTATAGGGGCATGGTCGGACCATTGAATGAGCCCAATGTCGGAGGAAATTGTATGCAATAAGGTGGCTTGATCTACAAGAAACATATCAATACGCGAGTATGAGAGATGGGGAGCAGAGAAAAATGTGTAGTCTCTTTCCACGCTATGTTGAGCTCTCCACACATCAATGAGTCCCTCTGCATGAAAGAGAGAGGCCAAATCCCCCCCAGAACGCCGGGTTAAGTTGGAAGTGTCCAACGACCGATCCATCACCAAGTTAAAGTCCCCACAGATAATTACTTTTCCCTCTTTCAAGGAATTTAGCTGTTTTAGTAATTTTCTCAGGAAAGTAATTTGGCGATTGTTAGGCGCATATATATTGACTATTGTGTACGTGATGTTATTGATAGAACATACCAGGATGATGTATTGGCCGTTGGAGTCCACTTTTGAGGAGATGGTAGTAAAGGCCACTGAGGTCTTGACAGCTATGAATACCCCTCTAGACTTCTTGCTAAAATAAGAATGCAATACATGAGGAAAAGATCGATTATGCACACGTTTAGCATCCGCCTGTAGTAAGTGAGTTTCCTGGATACAAATGAGGTCCGCTCCAGCTTTGGTTGCCTCTTTCCAGACATATGATCTCTTCTGTGGACAGTTAAGTCCTTTAACGTTCAGTGATAGGATTTTAAGACCCATATGAGTGGAATGAGGAACCAAGTTTAGCACGGTCTGACAGACAATGACAGATTATCAAACCAACTCCAATAACAGTAGGCAACTGCCTAACAATAGGCAGAAATTACAAGTAGCCACAGAGAGATGGTTAAAGTGGCAATTAGTGAGGAAAAATAATTGGGTTAGGGAAAAACAGTAGGAAGAAGTTAAGTAATGTAACACCAGACAGCGAGGTCTGTCTGTGCAGCAAAGGTGGCGTAAGTCCACAAATGAGGCTGAGAGGAGCCTCAACTACACGGAGTCTTTCAGCATAGAGACCGCACCTAAAATAAAAGGTTAGACAACAGACCCCTTGTGAAGAATGCAACCTGGTCTCCATTTCAATAAACCTCTGATGATCTGTGGCACTGTACTGGTAACAGCTCCCTTATGTTTTATCAGAAACCTTGTAAGTTCTGTGTAAGGAAGTCAGTCATCTTGAGTTCCAGATGCGAATACTCGATCATCCCGGTTGCGATTCCCTCTTCTTTCCATCTGGGGAGAGATGTCCCATGACAATAGTAGTTCTCGTCCATCTGAAACAGATTTCACCACGTGGGTTTTTCCATCTTTACGGATCAGCAATTTCTGCGGATAGCCCCACTTATACGGAATATCATTATCCCTGAGAGCCAGTGTGATCGGTTGCAGTTCTCTCCTTTGTCTCAGTGTCGCCATGGAAAGATCAGCAAAAAGTCTGACTGTTTGAAAAGGAGCAGGCAGTTTGTTGCAGTTTCTGGCTGCTAACATTAAGGCTTCCTTAGTGTGGAAGAAATGGATCCGAGCAATCGTATCTCTTGGAACATCAGCACTGAGATGTGGTGGTTTCGGAAGTCTGTGTGCCCTATCAATGATCATGTCAGGGACCGGTATTTTAGGTAACAACGCGTTTATGAGGTTCTTGAGATACGCTTGTAAATCTCTGGGTGCTATTTCTTCTGGAATGCCCCGGAATTTCACATTGTTCCTTCTGGAACGGTCCTCCATATCTGCTAACTTGCTCTTAATAGTCTCCAGTTCATCAGCTAAGTCATTGTGAGCATCTATAATGTTGTTTTGTGAAGTGGCAAAATCTGCCATTTTGTTCTCCACGTGCAAAAGCTTATCTGAAGTCTCTTTGACTTTGGACGCCAGGGGGTTAATCAACCCTGCCATGTCTGCACGCAGGGACTGGTGCAAGTCCATCAGCATATTTTTCATGGAATCTTCACATAAGGGCTTATCTGAGGCCTGATATGCATTAAAAGGAACCACTGCTGGGGTCATCACCGCTTGTGCCCATGATCCCGTACTGACCTCAGGAGAGCATGATGGGTCCAAACGCGGCTTTTGTTTCTGGGGGCTGCAAGATGGAGAGAGCCCTGCCAGGTCAGTAATGGCGCTGCTCTGTGTAGCTGTAGCCCCTGGAGTCCACAGGTCACTAGGTGTCGGTGGGAGCGAAGGAAACTCAGTTTCCGTTAAAGAGAGAATGTCGGGCTCCAGCGGGGGTGAGGAGGATCTAGCAGGGCTTCTCGGCGACGCGCTGCCATGAGGAGATGAGGCACGCATTCCGGTGCGGGAGCCCGCACCATCTTTAGCTGGGCCCCGCTCAAAGAAGCCATCCAGGTTTCCGCTTTGCAGCCTGGGGAGCTGCCTTTTCGACTTGCCCATGTTGTCCAGGAGGGTGTCCAGCTTTATCGCCAATGCAGGCTTAGAGGAGGCAGTGTCCGTAGCTCTGGGAAGCTTCTCTGTACACGCTGAGGTGCAGGAGCTATGAGATCAAGCGGCCATTCCTCTCAGCGGCCAAGCCACGCCCCAGTTCTAGTCACTTTTAAAGGGGTGGTCACTATTCAAGTCACTCTTAAAGAGGCGGCCACAGTTCTAGTCACTGTTAAAGGGGCGGTCACTATTCAAGTCACTCTTAAAGGGGCGTCCACAGTTCTAACCACTGTTAAAGGGGCAGTCACTATTCAAGTCACTCTTAAAGGGGCGGCCACAGTTCTAGTCACTGTTAAAGGGGGCGGTCACTATTCAAGTCACTCTTAAAGGGGCGTCCACAGTTCTAGTCACTGTTAAAGGGGCGGTCATTATTCAAGTCACTCTTAAAGGGGCGACCACAGTTCTAGTCACTGTTAAAGGGGGCGGTCACTATTCAAGTCACTCTTAAAGGGGCGTCCACAGTTCTAGTCACTTTTAAAGGGGCGGCCACAGTTCTAGTCACTGTTAAAGGGGCGAACACAGTTCTAGTCACTGTTAAAGGGGCGGTCACTATTCAAGTCACCCTTAAAGGGGCGGCCACAGTTCTAGTCACTGTTAAAGAGGGTAAATATGTTCTGTTGATGTTTTAATGTCCCCACACACATACAGGTGTCAGTTTAGTCTTCACCACAGGCAGATTTTATTCAAGAAAACAATTATAAACAAGTTCAAGTTCAACCTCTAATTGTTACTCAGACTTCAGATATCACATAACCTAAAGTCCCCCACTTTGCGTTCACTCCAAGCAGTGTAACAAAAATATTAGTATATCACCACTCTTTAGGGTCTGTCAGAGACCATGCTAATTTCTCTGCAGGTTCAGTTTTCACATCTCCTGTTCACACTTGAAAAGAACAGCATTTTTAATCCAAACTTTATTTAAAAGGCTTGATGGAGTACAGGAGTGACCTGTGCCACTATATATGTCTGGGCACTCAGTCCAAAAACCCAGACCCCAATTAATTCCACGTAAAGTTTTTTTTTTACAGCTAGCTGATGTTACTGGTGTACTGATTTCCGTAAAGTATCTGAATGAGGCATACTGTTTAATATTGGATGTAACGAGCATCCAAAATATAAAAATTTTCTTAGACTAAAAAATAAAGTGCACAAAACCATATTAATATTTATCTAAAAAATTGTGTGAAAACTATGAAACTGTCAACAAGTTCTTTGTTGACAGTTTCATAGTTTTCACACCATTTTTTAGATAAATATTAATACACAACAGTAATATAAAACATGAATTGTATGAAATCAAGTAATTAATCTACATCAAAAGCATTAATTTAACTACTAAGTCCATAACGCTAAAGTCTAAAGAACTATTATTAATCCTAACTAAACCAATATATAATAGATTACCATAGTAACATAGTATAAAAGGCCGAAAAAACACATCTGTCCATCCAGTTCGGCCTGTTATCCTGCAGGTTGATCCAGAGGAAGGCAAAAAAAAATGTGAGGTAGAAGCCAATTATAACCACTTTAGGGGAATAAAAAATTCCTTCCTGACTCCAATCAGGCAATCAGAATAACTCCCTGGATCAACGACCCCTCTCTAGTAGTAGTATATCCTGTAATATTATTACACTCCAGAAATACATCCAGGCCCCTCTTGAATTCCTTTATTGTACTCACCATCACCACCTCCTCAGGCGGAGAGTTCCATAGTCTCACTGCTCTTACCGTAAAGAATCCTCTTCCATGTTTGTGTACAAACCTTCTTTCCTCCAGACGCAGAGGATGTCCCCTCGTCACAGTCACCGTCCTGGGAATGAATAGATGATGGGATAGATCTCTGTACTGACCCCTGATATATTCATACATATTAATTAGATCTCCTCTCAGTCGTCTTTTTTCTAAAGTGAATAACCCTAATGTTTATAATATTTCAGGGTACTCTAGTCGTGTGTGTGTCCCCCGCCCCCCCCATTCCAGTTATTACTTTAGTTGCCCTCCTCTGTACCCTCTCCAGTTCTGCTATGTCTGTCTTGTTCACAGGAGCCCAGAACTGTACACAGTACTCCATGTGTGGTCTGACTAGTGATGTGTAAAGTGGTAGGACTATGTTCTTATAACGGGCATCTATGCCCCTTTTGATGCAACCTATAATCTTATTGGCCTTGGCAGCAGGTGCCTGACACTGGTTTTTGCAGTTTAGTTTGCTGTTTACCAAAATTCCTAGGTCCTTTTCCATGTCAGTGTTACCCAGTGTTTTACCATTTAGTATGTACGGGTGACTTGCATTATTCCTTCCCATGTGCATAACTTTACATTTGTCAGTGTTAAACCTCATCTGCCACTTATGTGCCCAAGCCTGCAATCTATCCAGATCGCTCTGTAGTAGTATACTGTCCTCTGAAGTATATACACCGTATACTGTCCTCTGTAGTATATATATACAGTATACTGTCCTCTGTAGTATATATACAGTATACTGTTCTCTGTGGTATATATACAGTATACACTCCTCTGTGGTGTATATATACAATATACGCTCCTCTGTAGTATATATACATTATACTGTCCTCTTCAGTGTAAATTACTTTACACAGTTTAGTGTCATCTGCGAAAATTGATATTTTACTATGCAAGCCTTCTACAAGATAATTAATAAATATATTGAAGAGAATAGGGCCCAATACTGACCCCTGAGGTACCCCACTAGTGACAGTGACCCAATCTGAGTGTGTACCACTAATAACCACCCTCTGTTTTCTATCTCTGAGCCGGTTACTTACCCACATACAGACGTTTTCTCCCAGTCCGAGCATTCTCATTTTATATACTAGCCTTTTATGTGGTACAGTGTCAAATGCTTTGGAGAAGTTCAGATATACGACATCCATTGATTCGCCGCTGTCACGTCTAGAACTTACCTCCTCATAGAAACTGATTAAATTAGTTTGACATGACCGATCCCTCATGAAGCCATGCTGATATGGCGTTATTTGCTTATTTCCGTTGATATGCTCTAAGATAGCATCTCTCAGAAAACCTTCAAACTGTTTACCCACAACAGATGTTAAACTTACCGGTCTATAGTTTCCAGGCTCTGTTTTTGGACCCTTTTTGAATATTGGCACCACATTTGCCATGCGCCAATCCTGTGGGACATTCCCTGTCAGTATAGAGTCCGCAAATATCAGAAATAAGGGTCTGACTATGAAATTACTTAATTCCCATAGGATACGGGGATGTATGCCATCCGGTCCTGGCGATTTGTCTGTTTTAATCTTTTTAAGTCGCTGATGTACTTCTTCCTGGGTCAGACAGGGCTTTATCTGCTTTATACACCAAACAATGATTGTCTTTTAAAGTAGATTTAAAATGTATATTTCCTTTACTTTTACAACAATTAACAACTTATTGAAAGAAGTCAAAAATGTGCAGCGGGAGTAGTGCAAACACATTAAAAAGTTGATGGCGCAGCTGCTGAAAAGGGTGAGGGATGAGCTGACCCTAGCAGAGGAGGCCAACAAAAAGGCCATGGATGGACTGCTCCAAAAGATCAAAGAAATAAAAAAATTGCCTTATTTTTTTTTCATTTGTTTTTTGGGGCTTCTGTTATTTATATTCTTAATATTTTTATTTATTTAAAGATTGTTTTATAAAACTTTATTGTTTTATAAAATTAGTTGTGTTTTGTTTTATTGTTTTAGTACGGACAATTTAGTCTGGGCCAAAGTAATAATTCATTATCATTACATAAAGCAGCCGCAGTTACATGGAAACAGGGTAATAGACATGGCGCCTCTTATGGTCGGAGCCCCGAACGCTAGTGTGAAAGTATCCTTACCGTGTGCCTAATGCTGTCTGTTCTGCTGTCTGTCCTGACCCTGGAATAAAGGGGCCTTACAACAAATGTCTAAAATTACATTGTAACATTACATAAAAATAAAAAACAAAACACGTTATCAAACTGTAAAAAGTATTTATTAAAACAAAAATAATAAAGAAAGCCTCTATGGCAACTTTTTCAGCTCCAAAACTATTTTGTCCAGTTTTCTGAGCTGGTGGAGGTTTAGTTCCTCCATTTGCCGCAACTTTCGATTAAAGCGGTGCTGAATTTTTTTTAGCTCCGCTATATTTTTTCTGCATTCTTGTTTGGTGGCCTCCAATTCTCGTATGGCCATGTTCACAACTGGAAAAAAAAAATTATAATTAAAATTAGGGTTACTTATAAGACAAATAGTGCATTTTTTTAATTTTAATATAACACTAGTTTCTGTTGTCCCCTCATTGTTACCACTTTTAACCACTTCACGACCGGCCATTAAGCGTAGGCCTCAGCGGAACATGACTTGATGCAGAGGGACAGTCTATTACAGACCAACAAACACCCTGCCCCCAGGCATAATCGTTTGTGAACCGGGGTGCAAATGCAACTCAGCTAAACAGGCAGCCATGTTAACTAAGGGCTGCTATTTGTCAGATTCATTACACATGTGCATTACAGCTCCGGAGAGGCAGGGTGTTGTGGGGATCGTGGGATGCTTGTGAATATGTTATGTATATCAAATTATAGTAATGTGTGCACGTACTTACCCTCCCGGTGGGGGATGTAGACCACCTCTTCCTCCTCTTCTGGAGCTGGGGGGGTGGAATCAGGTGGCTGGGAAGGTCCGGCCTCCTCCTCAGTGGCCTCTACATTTCTGCAACATCTCTGCAACATCTTGGGGGGAAGTGGCCTCTACATTTTCCCCCTCCTCCTCTATGGCCGCCTCGACATTTGCCCTCTCCTCCTCCATGGGCGCCTCCACATTTTCTCCCTCCTCGTTCCCCTTTTTTTTTTTTTTTTGTGGTGGCAGATCGAGGGAAGGGGTTGACCTGTAATAATGACACAATGTTAAGCATTTACACAAACAACTCATAAACCATAACCAAGGTAAAGATCAAGAAATTCCTATATAGTGGAATCTGCAGGGATTATGAATTATACCAATTGTGGATTTACCTTTTTAAAAAAATAAATAAATAATAGTCTAAGTTACAAGGTAGGATGAGGTAACATGGGATTTGTTAGGAAGGTGCCCTATAGGGTATTGTGACTGGGTAATGGATGTTTAGGTAAACCAAACAACAGTTCGGAAATTAGATGAGGGGTTATTGGATGGTGTTATGTTGGGTATATCATTTTTTGTGGCTGCCAGCGTTAGACTGTCTGCTAAGCCGCATTTTGAAGATCTGCTGATTTAGTTGTCACGGTAACTTTATAATTTTAAGTGTCACTTTGACGGTGACCGCCCCTTTAACAGTGACTTTGATGGTGACCGGCCCTAATACACAGTGACTTTCACGGTGACCGCCCCTTTAACAGTGACTTTGATGGTGCCTGGCCCTAATACACAGTGACTTTCACGGTGAACGCCCCTTTAACTGTGAACTCCACAGCTCCCGTCAATTGGCAGTTAGGATTTAAGTGAAAGGCTGGCAGGCTTGTATTGGATAATACAGGTCATTTTTGGGGAATATCTTGTGTACGTGGTAGAGAGCTGAGACCCTGCAAGATTTCTTTTCAGGTAGCAAGGGATGTGTATACCAAGTTTTGTTTAAATTGATGGTTGCGTTTATAGTTTTTGCGGAACATAAATATATGTGTATATATATATATATATATATAATCTTGAATCCCATGCAAATTAAGTGGGGGATGTATGTAATGGTCGGGGACGTTGACCAGAATGCTGAATGATGTTTGCAGTTTATGTAGATATAAACGTGTGAAACGTATGAAATCATCCGGTGACATCATACATCAGTACTGCGCTGTGTATAACAATATATATATATACACAATCTCAGCGAGGTAGAGATATGATGAAACCAGAAGATTTTGTACATGTCACAACAGGTATTAAGTAATCATTTGAAAAGGGATGAAACACGGATGTAGCAGAGGTAACACACAGGCTTTATGAGACTTGTTATGTAAACTTAATGCAATTAAAGGTGTTAAGATATTTAAAAAATACCTTGTGTTTCAAGATTACGTGATAAGTTAAGAAATTTGAGTTAAGAGGTTGTGTGTTAACCATACTACATCTGTACGGATTAGCAGCATAAATGAATATATACATTACTGAGTGTTGTAGAGAGAGATACAACAATCATGTAAGCATTGTACCTGGGCGTAATCGCCGACTGTACTCATCGACCTTTTCTTTGTGTAGCCGCTTCAGGTCGCAGTATTTTTTTTGTGGTCGTGCCATATCCCGCTTTTTAATTTTAATCCAACCCGGACAGACTGCACGATGGCCTTTTTTTCGACCCTCTTGCTGGTCCATGCGTATCCCCGCTCCAGAAAGCGCTGAAGGATAAAGATGAAAGCATATAATCACAATTTTTTTTTATTATACAAATATTCAAAGAAATATCCCCCCCCAAAAAAATCTAAAAGTAGTTACGCCTTTAACCCCTTCACACATTATCACGTAAAGGTATGTTATTGCGTGACAGGGGATGTATGGAGCGGGCCTCTGCAGTGAGCCGCTCCATACGCACGATCTGCCGGCTATATGATACAGCCGACATCCAGCCGCACTAACAGGAAGTGGCGATCGCGCCGCCCCTGCCATTCAACCCCTCAGGTACCGCTATCAAGGCTCATCGCGGCACCTGTGACGTGATGCGCCTCCATCTTCCTTCCAATCGGAGCCCCTGCAGTGAAATCGCGGGGCTCTGATTGGTTGCCATGGCAGCATGGACGCTGCTGAAGCTATTCAGGCCTGCCATGGCTTTCTCCATACTGAGCTATGCACGAGGCACAGCGCAGAATGGAGTGTGTAAGAATCCTATTCACCGTAATAGATCTCTATTATCGTGAATAGGAGACGGGATCAAAAGATCCTATGGGGGCTAATTGCTGTAAAAAAAAAAGTTTAATAAAGTTTAATAAACACAACTATATTAAAAATTTGAATCACCACCCTGTCCTAATTTTAAATATAAAACAATTTTTTCTAATACAAAACATAGTAAATTAAATGGTGGCATAAAAAAATGCATCTTGTGCTGCAAAAAAAAAAAAAAGGCCTCACATAGCTATGTGAACGGAAAGAATTAAAATAAAATATTTGCATACACGAATATTTAGCAACACTCAATCTACATATAAATAATAAGTCAATGGGAACGGATCCGCTTGAAGTTGACTAGGGATGAGCGAACTCGAGTTTGGGTTCGTACCGAATTTTGGGGTGTCCGTGACACGGACCCGAACCCAGACATTTTCGTAAAAGTCCGGGTTCGGTGTTCGTCGCTTTCTTGGCGCTTTTGTGACGCTTTCTTGGCGCTTTTTGAAAGGCTGCAAAGCAGCCAATCAACAAGCGTCATACTACTTGCCGCAAGAGGCCGTCACAGCCATGCCTACTATTGGCATGGCTGTGATTGGCCAGAGCACCATGTGACCCAGCCTCTATTTAAGCTGGAGTCACGTAGCGCCGCCCGTCACTCTGCTCTGATTAGCGTAGGGAGAGGTTGCAGCTGCTGTTAGGGCGAGATTAGGCAGATTAACTCCTCCAAAGGACTTGATTAATCGATCGATCTGCAGCAGTGCATCATTGAGCTGCTGAAATTCAATTGCTCACTGTTTTTAGGCTGCCCAGACCGTTTGTCAGTCACTTTTTTCTGGGGTGATAGGCGGCCATTTTGTGTCTTGTGGTGCGCCAGCACAAGCTGCGACCAAGTGCATTTAACCCTCAATGGTGTGGTTGTTTTTTTGGCTAAAGCCTACATCAGGGTGAAGCTGTCATACCAAGTGCATTTAACCAGCAATAGTCTGTTTATTTTTTGGCCATATACTACATCAGGGGCAAGCTGCGCCTGTCACCAAGTGCATTTAACCCTCAATGGTGTGGTTGTTTTTTGGCTAAAGCCTACATCAGGGTGAAGCTGTCACACCAAGTGCATTTAACCAGCAATAGTCTGTTTATTTTTTGGCCATATACTACATCAGGGGCAAGCTGCGCCCGTCACCAAGTGCATTTAACCCTCAGTAGTGTGGTTGGTCAAGCTGTCACACCAAGTGCATTTACCCAGCAATAGTCTGTTCATTTTTTGGCCATATACTACATCAGGGGCAAGCTGCGCCTGTCACCAAGTGCATTTAACCCTCAATGGTGTGGTTGTTTTTTGGCTAAAGCCTACATCAGGGTGAAGCTGTCACACCAAGTGCATTTAACCAGCAATAGTCTGTTTATTTTTTGGCCATATACTACATCAGGGGCAAGCTGCGCCTGTCACCAAGTGCATTTAACCCTCAATGGTGTGGTTGTTTTTTGGCTAAAGCCTACATCAGGGTGAAGCTGTCACACCAAGTGCATTTAACCAGCAATAGTCTGTTTATTTTTTGGCCATATACTACATCAGGGGCAAGCTGCGCCCGTCAAAAAGTGCATTTAACCCTCAGTAGTGTGGTTGGTCAAGCTGTCACACCAAGTGCATTTAACCAGCAATAGTCTGTTCATTTTTTGGCCATATACTACATCAGGGGCAAGCTGCGCCTGTCACCAATTGCATTTAACCCTCAGTAGTGTGGTTGGTCAAGCTGTCACACCAAGTGCATTTAACCAGCAATAGTGTGGTTATTTTTTGGCCATATCCCAGTCTAATTCTGTCAGTAAATCCATACCGGTCACCCAGCGCCTAAATACTAGGCCTCAAATTTATATCCCGCTGAATCTGTTGTTACCGCTGTACAGTTCTGGCTGGGCAAGTTATTTAGTGTCCGTCAAAGCACATTTTTTGTTCTGGGTTGTAAAACAATTCCCAATTTAGCAATTTCCTTATTTAGTGGTTTCTGCTGTATCAGAGCTATTTGAAATCTATCCCTAAAAGGGTATATAATATTCAAGGCGCACATAGGGTCATTCAGAATAACTTCACACACACGCTACTGTGCATTTCCAAGTCTAATTCTGTCAGTAAATCCATACCGGTCACCCAGCGCCTAAATACTAGGCCTCAAATTTATATCCAGCTAAATCTGTCTTTACCGCTGTACTGTTCTGGCTGGGCAAGTTATTTAGTGTCCGTCAAAGCACATTTTTTGTTCTGGGTTGAAATACAATTCCCAATTTAGCAATTTCATAATTTAATGGTTTCTGCTATATCAGAGCTATTTGAAATCTATCCCTTAAAGGGTATATAATATTCAAGGTGCACATAGGGTCATTCAGAATAACTTCACACACACGCTACTGTGCATTTCCAAGTCTAATTCTGTCAGTAAATCCATACCGGTCACCCAGCGCCTAAATACTAGGCCTCAAATTTATATCCCACTAAATCTGTCTTTACCGCTGTACTGTTCTGGCTGGGCAAGTTATTTAGTGTCCGTCAAAGCACATTTTTTGTTCTGGGTTGAAAAACAATTCCCAATTTAGCAATTTCCTAATTTAGTGGTTTCTGCTGTATCAGAGCTATTTGAAATCTATCCCTAAAAGGGTATATAATATTCAAGGTGCACATAGGGTCATTCAGAATAACTTCACACACACGCTACTGTGCATTTCCAAGTCTAATTCTGTCAGTAAATCTATACCGGTCACCCAGCGCCTAAATACTAGGCCTCAAATTTATATTCAGCTGAATTTGAATACAATACATTGGGCCAAATAATATTTTTGTTGTTGTGGTGAACGATAACAATGAGGAAAACATCTAGTAAGGGACGCGGACGTGGACATGGTCGTGGTGGTGTTAGTGGACCCTCTGGTGCTGGGAGAGGACGTGGCCGTTCTGCCACATCCACACGTCCTAGTGTACCAACTACCTCAGGTCCCAGTAGCCGCCAGAATTTACAGCGATATATGGTGGGGCCCAATGCCGTTCTAAGGATGGTAAGGCCTGAGCAGGTACAGGCATTAGTCAATTGGGTGGCCGACAGTGGATCCAGCACGTTCACATTATCTCCCACCCAGTCTTCTGCAGAAAGCGCACAGATGGCGCCTGAAAACCAACCCCATCAGTCTGTCACATCACCCCCATGCATACCAGGGAAACTGTCTGAGCCTCAAGTTATGCAGCAGTCTCTTATGCTGTTTGAAGACTCCGCTGGCAGGGTTTCCCAAGGGCATCCACCTAGCCCTTCCCCAGCGGTGAAAGACATAGAATGCACTGACGCACAACCTACTTATGTTTCCTGATGATGAGGACATGGGAATACCACCTCAGCATGTCTCTGATGATGACGAAACACAGGTGCCAACTGCTGCGTCTTTCTGCAGTGTGCAGACTAAACAGAAGGTCAGGGATCAAGACTGGGTGGAAGACGATGCAGGGGACGATGAGGTCCTAGACCCCACATGGAATGAAGGTCGTGCCACTGACTTTCACAGTTCGGAGGAAGAGGCAGTGGTGAGACCGAGCCAACAGCGTAGCAAAAGAGGGAGCAGTGGGCAAAAGCAGAACACCCGCCGCCAAGAGACTCCGCCTGCTACTGACCGCCACCATCTGGGACCGAGCACCCCAAAGGCAGCTTCAAGGAGTTCCCTGGCATGGCACTTCTTCAAACAATGTGCTGACCACAAGACCCGATTGGTTTGCACGCTGTGCCATCAGAGCCTGAAGCGAGGCATTAACGTTCTGAACCTGAGCACAACCTGCATGACCAGGCACCTGCATGCAAAGCATGAACTGCAGTGGAGTAAACACCTTAAAACCAAGGAAGTCACTCAGGCTCCCCCTGCTACCTCCTCTACTGCTGCCGCCTCGGCCTCTTCTGCTGCTGCCGCCTCGGCCTCTTCCTCCGCCTCTGGAGGAACGTTGGCACCTGCCGCCCAGCAAACAGGGGATGTACCACCAACACCACCACCACCTCCGTCACCAAGCATCTCAACCATGTCACACGGCAGCGTTCAGCTCTCCATCTCACAAACATTTGAGAGAAAGCGTAAATTCCCACCTAGCCACCCTCGATCCCTGGCCCTGAATGCCAGCATTTCTAAACTACTGGCCTATGAAATGCTGTCATTTAGGCTGGTGGACACAGACAGCTTCAAACAGCTCATGTCACTTGCTGTCCCACAGTATGTTGTTCCCAGCCGCCACTACTTCTCCAAGAGAGCCGTGCCTTCCCTGCACATCCAAGTATCCGATAAAATCAAGTGTGCACTGCGCAACGCCATCTGTGGCAAGGTCCACCTAACCACAGATACGTGGACCAGTAAGCACGGCCAGGGACGCTATATCTCCCTAACTGCACACTGGGTAAATAGAGTGGCAGCTTTGCCCCAGGCGGAGAGCTGTTTGGCGCACGTCCTTCCGCCGCCAAGGATCGCAGGGCAACATTCTTTGCCTCCTGTTGCCACCTCCTCCTACTCGACTTCCTCCTCCTCTTCTTCCACCTGCTCATCTAGTCAGCCACACACCTTTACCACCAACTTCAGCACAGCCCGGGGTAAACGTCAGTAGGCTATTCTGAAACTCATATGTTTGGGGGACAGGCCCCACACCGCACAGGAGTTGTGGCAGGGTATAGAACAACAGACCGACAAGTGGTTGCTGCCGGTGAGCCTCAAGCCGGGCCTGGTGGTGTGTGATAATGGGCGAAATCTCGTTGCAGCTCTGGGACTAGCCAGTTTGACGCACATCCCTTGCTTGGCGCATGTGCTGAATTTGGTGGTGCAGAAGTTCATTCACAACTATCCCGACATGTCAGAGCTGCTGCATAAAGTGCGGGCCGTCTGTTCGCGCTTCCGGCGTTCACATCCTGCTGCTGCTCGCCTGTCTGCGCTACAGCGTAACTTCGGCCTTCCCGCTCACCGCCTCATATGCGACGTGCCCACCAGGTGGAACTCCACCTTGCACATGCTGTACAGACTGTGCGAGCAGCAGCAGGCCATAGTGGAGTTTCAGCTGCAGCACGCACGGGTCAGTCGCACTACAGAACAGCACCACTTCACCACCAATGACTGGGCCTCCATGCGAGACCTGTGTGCCCTGTTGCGCTGTTTCGAGTACTCCACCAACATGGCCAGTGGCGATGACGCCGTTATCAGCGTTACAATACCAGCTTCTATGTCTCCTTGAGAAAACACTTAGGGCGATGATGGAAGAGGAGGTGGCCCAGGAGGAGGAGGAGGAGGAGGAAGAGGGGTCATTTTTAGCACTTTCAGGCCAGTCTCTTCGAAGTGACTCAGAGGGAGGTTTTTGGCAACAGCAGAGGCCAGGTACAAATGTGGCCAGCCAGGGGCCCACTACTGGAGGACGAGGAGGACGAGGATGAGGAGGAGGTGGAGGAGGATGAAGATGAAGCATGGTCACAGCGGGGTGGCACCCAACGCAGCTCGGGTCCATCACTGGTGCGTGGCTGGGGGGAAAGGCAGGACGATGACGATACGCCTCCCACAGAGGACAGCTTGTCCTTACCCCTGGGCAGCCTGGCACACATGAGCGACTACATGCTGCAGTGCCTGCGCAACGACAGCAGAGTTGCCCACATTTTAACGTGTGCGGACTACTGGGTTGCCACCCTGCTGGATCCACGCTACAAAGACAATGTGCCCACCTTACTTCCTGCACTGGAGCGTGATAGGAAGATGCGCGAGTACAAGCGCACGTTGGTAGACGCGCTACTGAGAGCATTCCCAAATGTCACAGGGGAACAAGTGGAAGCCCAAGGCCAAGGCAGAGGAGGAGCAAGAGGTCGCCAAGGCAGCTGTGTCACGGCCAGCTCCTCTGAGGGCAGGGTTAGCATGGCAGAGATCTGGAAAAGTTTTGTCAACACGCCACAGCTAACTGCACCACCACCTGATACGCAACATGTTAGCAGGAGGCAACATTCCACTAACATGGTGGAACAGTACGTGTGCACACCCCTCCACGTACTGACTGATGGTTCGGCCCCATTCAACTACTGGGTCTCTAAATTGTCCACGTGGCCAGAGCTAGCCTTTTATGCCTTGGAGGTGCTGGCCTGCCCGGCGGCCAGCGTTTTGTCTGAACGTGTATTCAGCACGGCAGGGGGTGTCATTACAGACAAATGCAGCCGCCTGTCTACAGCCAATGTGGACAAGCTGACGTTCATAAAAATGAACCAGGCATGGATCCCACAGGACCTGTCCGTCCCTTGTCCAGATTAGACATTAACTACTTCCCCTTAACCATATATTATTGTACTCCAGGGCACTTCCTCATTCAATCCTATTTTTTTTTTTCATTTTACCATTATATTGCGAGGCTACCCAAATTTGAATGAACCTCTCCTCTGTCTGGGTGCCGGGGCCTAAATATATGCCAATGGACTGTTCCAATGTTGGGTGACGTGAAGCCTGATTCTCTGCTATGACATGCAGACTAATTCTCTGCTGACATGAAGCCAGATTCTCTGTTACGGGACCTCTCTCCTCTGCCTGGGTGCTGGGCCTAAATATATGCCAATGGACTGTTGCACTGGTGGCAGACGTGAAGCCTGATTGTCTGTTATTGGACCTCTCTCCTCTGCCTGGGTGCTGGGCCTAAATTTATGAAAATGGACTGTTACAGTGGTGGGTGACGTGAAGCCTGATTCTCTGCTATGACATGCAGACTAATGCTCTGCTGACATGAAGCCAGATTCTCTGTTACGGGACCTCTCTCCTCTGCCTGGGTGCTGGGCCTAAATATCTGACAATGGACTGTTGCATTGGTGGCTGACGTGAAGCCTGATTCTCTGCTATGATATGAAGACTGATTCTCTGCTGACATGAAGCCAGATTGTCTGTTACGGGACCTCTCTCCTCTGCCTGAGTGCTGGGCCTAAATTTATGAAAATGGACTCTTACAGTGGTGGGTGACGTGAAGCCTGATTCTCTGCTATGATATGAAGACTGATTCTCTGCTGACATGAAGCCAGATTGTCTGTTACGGGACCTCTCTCCTCTGCCTGGGTGCTTGGCCTTAATTTATGACAATGGACTGTTGCAGTGGTGGCTGACGTGAAGCCTGATTCTCTGCTTTGACATGCAGACTGATTCTCTGCTGACAAGAAGACAGATTCTCTGTTACGGTACCTCTCTTCCCTGCCTGGGTGCTGGGCCTAAATATATGCCAATGGACTGTTGCACTGGTGGCTGACGTGAAGCCTGATTGTCTGTTACGGGACCTCTCTCCTCTGCCTGGGTGCTGGGCCTAAATTTATGAAAATGGACTGTTACAGTGTTGGGTGACGTGAAGCCTGATTCTCTGCTATGACATGCAGACTAATTCTCTGCTGACATGAAGCCAGATTCTCTGTTACGGGACCTCACTCCTCTGCCTGGGTGCTGGGCCTAAATTTTTGAAAATGGACTCTTACAGTGGTGGGTGACGTGAAGCCTGATTCTCTGCTGACATGAAGCCAGATTGTCTGTTACGGGACCTCTCTCCTCTGCCTGGGTGCTTGGCCTAAATTTATGACAATGGACTGTTGCAGTGGTGGCTGACGTGAAGCCTGATTCTCTGCTATGACATGCAGACTGATTCTCTGCTGACATGAAGACAGATTCTCTGTTACGGGACCTCTCTCCTCTGCCTGGGTGCTGGGCCTAAATATATGCCAATGGACTGTTGCACTGGTGGCTGACGTGAAGCCTGATTGTCTGTTACGGGACCTCTCTCCTCTGCCTGGGTGCTGGGCCTAAATTTATGAAAATGGACTGTTACAGTGGTGGGTGACATGAAGCCTGATTCTCTGCTATGACATGCAGTCTAATTCTCTGCTGATATGAAGCCAGATTCTCTGTTACGGGACCTCTCTCCTCTGCCTGGGTGCTGGGCCTAAATATATGCCAATGGACTGTTGCACTGGTGGCTGACGTGAAGCCTGATTGTCTGTTACGGGACCTCTCTCCTCTGCCTGGGTGCTGGGCCTAAATATCTGACAATGGACTGTTGCATTGGTGGCTAACGTGAAGCCTGATTCTCTGCTATGATATGAAGACTGATTCTCTGCTGACATGAAGCCAGATTGTCTGTTACGGGACCTCTCTCCTCTGCCTGGGTGCTGGGCCTAAATTTATGAAAATGGACTCTTACAGTGGTGGGTGACGTGAAGCCTGATTCTCTGCTATGATATGAAGACTGATTCTCTGCTGACATGAAGCCAGATTGTCTGTTACGGGACCTCTCTCCTCTGCCTGGGTGCTGGGCCTAAATTTATGAAAATGGACTGTTACAGTGGTGGGTGACGTGAAGCCTGATTCTCTGCTATGACATGAAGACTGATTCTCTGCTGACATGAAGCCTTATTGTCTGTTACGGGACCTCTCTCCTCTGCCTGGGTGCTGGGCCTAAATTTATGAAAATGGACTCTTACAGTTGTGGGTGACGTGAAGCCTGATTCTCTGCTATGATATGAAGACTGATTCTCTGCTGACATGAAGCCAGATTGTCTGTTACGGGACCTCTCTCCTCTGCCTGGGTGCTGGGCCTAAATTTATGAAAATGGACTCTTACAGTTGTGGGTGACGTGAAGCCTGATTCTCTGCTATGATATGAAGACTGATTCTCTGCTGACATGAAGCCAGATTGTCTGTTACGGGACCTCTCTCCTCTGCCTGGGTGCTGGGCCTAAATTTATGAAAATGGACTCTTACAGTGGTGGGTGACGTGAACCCTGATTCTCTGCTATGATATGAAGACTGATTCTCTGCTGACATGAAGCCAGATTGTCTGTTACGGGACCTCTCTCCTCTGCCTGGGTGCTGGGCCTAAATTTATGACAATGGACTGTTGCATTGGTGGCTGACGTGAAGCCTGATTCTCTGCTATGATATGAAGACTGATTCTCTGCTGACATGAAGCCAGATTGTCTGTTACGGGACCTCTCTCCTCTGCCTGGGTGCTGGGCCTAAATTTATGAAAATGGACTGTTACAGTGGTGGGTGACGTGAAGCCTGATTCTCTGCTATGACATGAAGACTGATTCTCTGCTGACATGAAGCCTTATTGTCTGTTACGGGACCTCTCTCCTCTGCCTGGGTGCTGGGCCTAAATATCTGACAATGGACTGTTGCATTGGTGGCTGACGTGAAGCCTGATTCTCTGCTATGACATGAAGACTGATTCTCTGCTGACATGAAGACAGATTGTCTGTTACGGGACCTCTCTCCTCTGCCTGGGTGCTGGGCCTAAATTTATGAAAATGAACTCTTACAGTGGTGGGTGACGTGAAGCCTGATTCTCTGCTATGATATGAAGACTGATTCTCTGCTGACATGAAGCCAGATTGTCTGTTACGGGACCTCTCTCCTCTGCCTGGGTGCTGGGCCTAAATTTTTAAAAATGGACTCTTACAGTGGTGGGTGACGTGAAGCCTGATTCTCTGCTATGATATGAAGACTGATTCTCTGCTGACATGAAGCCAGATTGTCTGTTACGGGACCTCTGTCCTCTGCCTGGGTGCTTGGCCTAAATTTATGACAATGGACTGTTGCAGTGGTGGCTGATGTGAAGCCTGATTCTCTGCTATGACATGCAGACTGATTCTCTGCTGACATGAAGACAGATTCTCTGTTACGGGACCTCTCTCCTCTGCCTGGGTGCTGGGCCTAAATATATGCCAATGGACTGTTGCACTGGTGGCTGACGTGAAGCCTGATTGTCTGTTACGGGACCTCTCTCCTCTGCCTGGGTGCTGGGCCTAAATTTATGAAAATGGACTGTTACAGTGGTGGTCGACATGAAGCCTGATTCTCTGCTATGACATGCAGACTAATTCTCTGCTGATATGAAGCCAGATTCTCTGTTACGGGACCTCTCTCCTCTGCCTGGGTGCTAGGCCTAAATATATGCCAATGGACTGTTGCACTGGTGGCTGACGTGAAGCCTGATTGTCTGTTACGGGACCTCTCTCCTCTGCCTGGGTGCTGGGCCTAAATATCTGACAATGGACTGTTGCATTGGTGGCTGACGTGAAGCCTGAATCTCTGCTATGATATGAAGACTGATTCTCTGCTGACATGAAGCCAGATTGTCTGTTACGGGACCTCTCTCCTCTGCCTGGGTGCTGGGCCTAAATTTATGAAAATGGACTCTTACAGTGGTGGGTGACGTGAAGCCTGATTCTCTGCTATGATATGAAGACTGATTCTCTGCTGACATGAAGACAGATTGTCTGTTACGGGACCTCTCTCCTCTGCCTGGGTGCTGGGCCTAAATTTATGAAAATGAACTCTTACAGTGGTGGGTGACGTGAAGCCTGATTCTCTGCTATGATATGAAGACTGATTCTCTGCTGACATGAAGCCAGATTGTCTGTTACGGGACCTTTCTCCTCTGCCTGGGTGCTGGGCCTAAATTTTTGAAAATGGACTCTTACAGTGGTGGGTGACGTGAAGCCTGTTTCTCTGCTATGATATGAAGACTGATTCTCTGCTGACATGAAGCCAGATTGTCTGTTACGGGACCTCTCTCCTCTGCCTGGGTGCTTGGCCTAAATTTATGACAATGGACTGTTGCAGTGGTGGCTGATGTGAAGCCTGATTCTCTGCTATGACATGCAGACTGATTCTCTGCTGACATGAAGACAGATTCTCTGTTACGGGACCTCTCTCCTCTGCCTGGGTGCTGGGCCTAAATATATGCCAATGGACTGTTGCACTGGTGGCTGACGTGAAGCCTGATTGTCTGTTACGGGACCTCTCTTCTCTGCCTGGGTGCTGGGCCTAAATTTATGAAAATGGACTGTTACAGTGGTGGGTGACATGAAGCCTAATTCTCTGCTATGACATGCAGACTAATTCTCTGCTGATATGAAGCCAGATTCTCTGTCACGGGACCTCTCTCCTCTGCCTGGGTGCTGGGCCTAAATATATGCCAATGGACTGTTGCACTGGTGGCTGACGTGAAGCCTGATTGTCTGTTACGGGACCTCTCTCCTCTGCCTGGGTGCTGGGCCTAAATATCTGACAATGGACTGTTGCATTGGTGGCTGACGTGAAGCCTGATTCTCTGCTATGATATGAAGACTGATTCTCTGCTGACATGAAGCCAGATTGTCTGTTACGGGACCTCTCTCCTCTGCCTGGGTGCTGGGCCTAAATTTATGAAAATGGACTGTTACAGTGGTGGGTGACGTGAAGCCTGATTCTCTGCTATGATATGAAGACTGATTCTCTGCTGACATGAAGCCAGAATGTCTGTTACGGGACCTCTCTCCTCTGCCTGGGTGCTGGGCCTAAATTTATGACAATGGACTGTTGCAGTGGTGGCTGACGTGAAGCCTGATTCTCTGCTATGACATGAAGACTGATTCTCTGCTGACATGAAGCCAGATTGTCTGTTACGGGACCTCTCTCCTCTGCCTGGGTGCTGGGCCTAAATTTATGAAAATGGACTCTTACAGTTGTGGGTTACGTGAAGCCTGATTCTCTGCTATGATATGAAGACTGATTCTCTGCTGACATGAAGCCAGATTGTCTGTTACGGGACCTCTCTCCTCTGCCTGGGTGCTGGGCCTAAATTTATGACAATGGACTCTTACAGTGGTGGGTGACGTGAAGCCTGATTCTCTGCTATGATATGAAGACTGATTCTCTGCTGACATGAAGCCAGATTGTCTGTTACGGGACCTCTCTCCTCTGCCTGGGTGCTTGGCCTAAATTTATGACAATGGACTGTTGCAGTGTTGTCTGACGTGAAGCCTGATTCTCTGCTATGACATGCAGACTGATTCTCTGCTGACATGAAGACAGATTCTCTGTTACGGGACCTCTCTCCTCTGCCTGGGTGCCGGGGCCTAAATATCTGACAATGGACTGTTCCAGTGGTGGGTGACGTGAAGCCAGATTCTCTGCTATGGGACCTCTCTCCAATTGATTTTGGTTAATTTTTATTTATTTAATTTTTATTTTAATTAATTTCCCTATCCACATTTGTTTGCAGGGGATTTACCTACATGTTGCTGCCTTTTGCTGCCCTCTAGCCCTTTTCTGGGCTGTTTTACAGCCTTTTTAGTACCGAAAAGTTCGGGTCCCCATTGACTTCAATGGGGTTCGTGTTCGGGACGAAGTTTGGATCGGGTTCGGATCCCGAACCCGAACATTTCCGGGAAGTTCGGCCGAACTTCTCGAACCCGAACATCCAGGTGTTCGCTCAACTCTAAAGTTGACACAATATGGTAAAGTCTGGACGGGTCCGTCTGACTAACTTTCACACTTAGAGTTTTTTCTGAAATATAATGCAGACGGATCCATTCTGAACGGATCCCATCATCTGCATTATAGGAGCGGATCCGTCTGTGCAGACACCAGACGGATCCGCTCCGAACGCAAGTGTGAAAGTAGCCTTAGGCTACTTTCACACTTGCGTTCGGGGCTCCGCTTGTGAGCTCCGTTTGAAGGCTCTCACAAGCGGCCACAAACAGATCCGTACGGCCCCAATGCATTCTGAGTGGATGCAGATACACTCAGAATGCCTCAGTCTGGCACCGTTTGACCTCCGTTCCGCTCAGCAGGCGGACACCCGAACGCAGCTTGCAGCGCTCGGGTGTCCGCCGGGCCGTGAGTTACATTGAAAGTCAATAGGGGAAGGATCCGTTTGAAATTGAGCCATATTGTGTTAACTTCAAATGTATCCGTCCCCATCTAGATGGATCCGTTTGACTCTGCACGGCCAGGCGGACACCCGAACGCTGCAAGCTGTGGTCAGGTGTCCGCCTGCTGAGCGGAACGGAGGCCAAACGGTGCCAGACTGATGCATTCTGAGTGCATTGGGGCAGTACGGATGCGTTCGGGGCCGCTTGTAAGAGCCTTCAAATGGAACTCACAAGCGGAGCCCCGTACGCAAGTGTGAAAGTAGCCTTAGTAAGCAGTAGGTCGAGTGTTGCTAATGCTAAATATTGTTCTGACATGCATGCAATATGAAATAAAATACAGTGCTGTAATACAATATTACTTACAGTGAGAATAATTTCTTCTTCATCCTTTTGAAATCGAATTTTGCCCATTTTCGATCGCCGATTTTAAGACAGAAAACTCCACTGGAAGCAATGCAAAACCGAAACCAAAACCAGGGCACATGTCACGTGACATGATTACGTCACTCATAAGATCGATTCCTCATGCGATCATTCATAACGTTCCCGCTTTTCGGGTGGAAATCGTGAATTCGAATAACAAGATCAATTCCACCCTTCTTCTTGCAAAAATATACGTAAAAAGTTGAAATCGCAATTCGATTATTATTAGTGTTGAGTGCGAATATTCGAAAAGCTAATTTTTTTCGCGAATATCGCAACTTCGCGATTTCGCGAATATTTCGAATATAGTGCTATATATTCGTAAAAACGAATATTCGTTTTTGTTTTTTTTTGTTTTTTTTTTCTCACAAAATTACAGTACACATATAATTGATTGTTTCCCAAAGGTCCAACAGCTCAGATCTTACTCACATTGCCTAGAAAGTGATTGAGGCGCGAATCTTCGTAAGGCGATTTTATTAGCGCACATGCGAATATCGGCACGTCCCAGAACAGAGGCAAAGGGCTTTGCATTCATACATTAGTGAATTGAGTTGCGAATCTTCGTAAGGCGATTTTATTAGCGCACATGCGAATATCTACACTTGTCCCAGAACAGAGGCACAGGGCTTTGCATTACATTAGTGTTTGAATTGAGCTGCGAATCTTTGTGAGGCGATTTTATTAACGCAAATGCGAAAATCTACACTTGTCCCCAGAACAGAGAGGCAAAGGCCTGTGCATTCATATAGTATAGCACCATATTCGCGAATACGTAGAACTTCGTAAAATTCGATTTACGAATATTCGTATTTTTTATTTTACTTTCCACCTTACAGATGACATTGATCTGTACTCTGTCAACTACTGTCATCACCCCCCACTGTTTCTCGATTGATTCCCAAAAGTCCAAAAGCTCAGATCTTACTCACATTGCCTAGAAAGTGATTGAGGCGCGAATATTCGTAAGGCGATTTTATTAGCGCACATGCGAATATCTACACTTGTCCCAGAACAGAGGCACAGGGCTTTGCATTACATTAGTGATTGAATTGAGCTGCGAATCTTTGTGAGGCGATTTTATTAACGCAAATGCGAAAATCTACACTTGTCCCCAGAACAGAGAGGCAAAGGCCTGTGCATTCATATAGTATAGCACCATATTCGCGAATACGTAGAACTTCGTAAAATTCGATTTACGAATATTCGTATTTTTTATTTTACTTTCCACCTTACAGATGACATTGATCTGTACTCTGTCAACTACTGTCATCACCCCCCACTGTTTCTCGATTGATTCCCAAAAGTCCAAAAGCTCAGATCTTACTCACATTGCCTAGAAAGTGATTGAGGCGCGAATCTTTGTAAGGCGATTTTATTAGCGCACATGCGAATATCTACACTTGTCCCAGAACAGAGGCACAGGGCTTTGCATTACATTAGTGATTGAATTGAG